>NC_142087.1:80829763-81183275 GCF_054644295.1 Miniopterus natalensis
AGACAGGGCCCCGCCGGGGTGCCACCGGGGTGCAGGGGGTGTGAAGAGGAGGGTGAGGGTGGCAGGGCCCTGGCTCCGAGGAAGATGTGTGCACCTCTGGCATCCTGACTCCAGGCCCCAGCCAGTCTTTAAAAATAGCGAGGCTCCTCTTGTGAATCAAAATGATTCGACCGGGAGGGCGGGGGGGGCACCTAAATGGAGGATGGAAGCTCATGTTGCTTCGAAAAATATAATTCATATTTGACCTCATGAGAAGCAAAAGTGACACTTTCAGATAGACTAGGCGTGCTTCAGGCATTCAGAAACGCCTCAGAGCTGGCGGCGTGACCTGCCCCCCCTCGGACACTAACGGCTGGCGAAATGATTAGGGGATAGTGACTTGGGGCAGGGAGGGGGGCTGGCTCCCTTGCCCACTGCAGTGACCTGGGGGGGGGGAGGTGATGGTTTCTGCTTTAGGACAAATAACACTTTTTTTTTTTTTTTAAATATATCTTTCTTGACTTCAGGGAGAGGAAAGGAGAGGGAGAGAGAGATAGAAACTTCAATGATGAGAGAGTCATGGATCGAGCCCGCAACCCGGGCATGTGCCCTGACCGGGAATCGAACCCCAATCACCCGGATCCCAGGTTGACGCTCAACCCCTGAGCCACGCCCAGCCGGGCAGGACAAATAACACTTCTTTGGTGGATCCTTACTGGAAATGATTGAGGATCAGGTATCAGTTCAGGATCCGGACAAGGGGTCTGTGAGCATCGCTGGCCCTGACCTGGGTCCCCCGGGGGAGAGGGGCCCGAGCCTGCCTTTGATTACATTAACCTAGACGCCACCAGCCCAGGCCGCTTCGTGCCTGTGCGCCGGATCCAGCCGGACGTAAGCAGCACTGCCTTTAATGAATTTAATTGTTCTTCTCCTCTTGATGGAAAATAGAAATATATTAATTAAGTACTCCAAATACCACCTTTCCGGAAAGTCTGTGAAATCTCTGTGATGAGGTGGTTAAAGTCTTTAGTGAGTGACTCGAAGCAAGCACATAATCACAAAATCATATTTAAACATTCCCAAAGCTGGACACACAGCTGACATTTAATAAATACCAAATAACTATTCGGAGCACATCAGTAGTTCTAAATTCAAATGAATTCCGTAATATTAATAATGAAAATAATCACCTGCGGAAATTAGGTTTTTTGTTTTCTTTTGGTGATTCACAAGCTTTCAGTAATAAGTGTAAAAATAAGATTTGTCTCCTGAATAAAAATGTTCTATTTATAAGAACCAAGCAAGGCCAACAATTAAACACTGTACTTTTTCAAAGTATAGTTTTTAAATCCCAGTCTTTTTATAAAGTTAGCTCTAATTTTTTCAAACGATAAAGAGTACAGGAAGCTGGAGAGCCCATTTAAAAAAAAAAAAAATTGAAACAACTTAGTAGCAAGAACAAACAAGCTAATTTCAGTTTCTACTGTTAGTCTTTATATATTATCAAGCTGCTACCAGAAATTGTCAGATGAAGCCGGAAACGGTTGTTTTAATGAGGCACACCTAATTTTTCCTGGTTTGCTTCATGTACATTTTATCCATGTGACAAAACATCAATGTAGACTTAAATGTTACACTAGCAAAGGGACACTGCAAATAAACATGTTTTATTTTCTCCCCTTGCACTTAGTACTACCAAGGAGTTGCAAGGAGGGACAGCTACAAGTATCGCTTTGTGCTGCTGGGTACAGTTCTAATAATTTATAACAAAAAAGCCTAACAAACTCTTTAAAAAAAAATCCAGCCTCAGAGCGTGGCACAAGTACAGAAAGAATTACAAGATGTGAGAGTATGAAACATAAGACTTTCTGTTGCATTAAATATTTTTAAAGAAAATTGATGTGGATATCAAGAATGGTAAAGAATCTGACTACATAACTGGACTTTATGGCTCCACTTCTCTAATTGCCACCAAGTTAATTTATAATTGTCTAGGGGATGAAAAAGATTTTCAAATGAAATCTCATGACTTCTCAGAGGGAGGCCACATTCGGTGTCACACTGTGGAAGAGACAGTAACTGCTGTTTCCTCCTAAAAGGATCCTGAAGCACAGATTTGTAGTAAATAGGCAGTTGCTACATTGAAACAATTTGGAGTCTGTGATGACTTAAAATCTTTTAAAAAGGAAATATTTTGAAGAACAGCCTTGCATCTTTTCCAAGCTTTTATTTTTTTATTTTTTTTTTAATCTTTATTGATTTCAGAGAAAGGAAGGGAGAGGGAGAGAGAGAAACATCAATGATTAGAGTCACGCCCCCTACTGGGGACGGAGCCCGCAACCCGGACATGTGCCCCCACCTGGAATCGAACCTCGACCCCCTGGTCCCAGGTGGACGCTCAACGGCTGAGCCACGCCCATCAGGCTCAAGCTATTCTGAACAATTAATTTTATATAGTACATGAAAAATTTCAACTCTTAACTTTGCTAAAGAATAAGTAACAACAATAGCGGCTCAGGATAAATAAGGTCAATGTTCCACCTACAGGAGAGAGTAATGCTTTTACCTTCATGATGAGGAAATAGTCATCGGAAATGTTTTATAAGGCATGCTTTAGGAGAAGATAACCTAGCCCAGGAACTCTGCAATGTATTGTCCACAATGTCTGGCATAGAACTAAAAATTACCTGATGTAAAAAGAAACAAGAAATGCAAATGGTAAGCAAATAACTCAAAGAGTCAATAGAAGAAGACGCAGAGGATTCCAGACACTGGAGTGAGCCAGCAAGTCCTTCAAAATTGCTATGATTAATATGCTGAAGAAAAGAGAGACAGATGTGGGCCAGATGGGTGGGGAAAGGAAATACTTAAAAATAAATTAGAGTATATCAAAAAGCTTATATAGCCCTGGCCGGGTAGCTGAGTTGGTTAGAGCGTTGTCCTGGTACACCAAGGTTATGGGTTCAGTCCGCCGTCAGGGCTCATACAAGGAACAACCTCCTGAATGCATGAATAAATGGAACAGCAAATCTCTCCCTCCCTCCCTCCCTCCCTCCCTCCCTCCCTCCCTCCCTCCCTCCCTCCCTCCCTCCCTCCCTCCCTCCCAATAAAATAAAAGCTTATAGCTGTACCATGGGAACTGCACTCTCTGTAAGTTATAGCTCAAAAAAAAAAAAAAAAAAAGACCAGGAAAGTAAATAGGAGATATTTTTATTTGCATGTTAAACTGTTCCAAAAGCATCTAACCTCTATCTCTAAAAGTGCTGCATCACTCAACCTCATCTCAACTCGTCTTAGTTGCTGAGCACTGCTGTGCAGGACCCTCCTGGTCTCCCTAAATTATTACTAAAATAGGCTATAAATGGAACAGGAAACAACTGATTGGAAACCTCGAAGATGATGTAAAATTATTGTGATCAAGCTATTTTTATCGAAATGTTGTTGTTTCAAAAATAGGCTGATTTCTGGTCTCGCCATGATGCCAAATATTGATAAAAGTTGACTCTTCTGTGAGCCACCTAGGGGGTCAGTTCACAGAGCTCTGTTAGAATTCTTGCCAGCATCCAGGCGGCTACCTAAGTCAGCCACCAGTCTACCAATTGCCTTAAAAGCTGGGGGGAAGGGCCTGGGCTGAGGGTGTCAGTCCTGACAATCTGACTCAGTCTCCATTCTCGGCCCAGGCCAGGCCTCAGAAGGCGATGCCTCCATCCCTCACCCCTGTAACCCAAGAGGCAAGGAAACTGATCATTCATCGCTTTCATTAGCGACTCAAACAGGACATCAGTTTTCACATGAAAGATTTCTGACGGCTCTTTCCCCTCGTGTCCGTTTCCTGTTCGTTCTAGACACGGCCGTCTGGGAGCGACGTTTCAGTGGAAGATACGTGGCAGCCCGGCCGGGCGGGGCTCAGCGGTTGAGCATCGACCTAGGATCCAGGAGATCGGGGTTCGATTCCCGGTCAGGGCACATGCCCGGGTTGCGGGCTCCAACCCCAATGACTCTCTCATCATTGATGTTTCTCTCTCTCTCTCTCCCTCTCCTTTCCTCTCTCTGAAATCAATAAAGATATATTTAAAAAAAAAAAATTGTCAGTTCAACTCCCACCTGAACCAACTTCTCACAGCCTCTTATTCAAAAATTCTAATTTTCACAGAGCTTTCTTTGGCAAGCTCAAGCAAGGATGACCGCGTGGCTTCCTTCCCACCGGCTCTCCCCAGGGGACCTGCTGCGCAGGGCCTGGAGCACGGGAGACTCCCAGCCTCTCGTGTTCGTTCCCCAAGTAATCAAACGAGGAGATAAGCGTTTGGGCCTCTCTTTCAAAGCATTTTAAGGAGCCAAACCTGCTTTCCAAAGAGGTTTTGGTTCAGATATTTGATGAAGCAGGTTACGGCTGTGAGCGAACAGGAAATTCTCCTGAGCCGCGCGCCACAGTGAGCGATTTGCAGCTAAGTGCCCGTGTTGCCTGCGGAGGCCGCCCCGGCGCCGGGGGCGCTGCTCGCCCAGGACCCTCTGACGGGCTCGAGGGGCGGGAGCTCAGCTGAGGGCGGTTCTCACTGCAGCGCCGCTTCGGGCTTCTTTTGTAAATGATGCGATTTATCAATGCTCAGTTGTGCTGTTTTAGAGCACAGCTATTGCGAAAAACCAACCAACCAACCAACCAACCAACCAACCAACCAACCAACCAACCGTCCAAGCTGCAATTCCCAGTCACGGGGAGATTTACAGGAAGCTTCTAGATGCCCAGTTCTAATTCTGGTGCCAAGGGGGGAGAAAGATACTGAGACATGAACTTTGACCTGAGGGAATTTACGGAGTTCATTTTTAGCCTGCTGCAAAGACGAGAAAATTACCCAGTTAAGGGCTAAGCGGGTGGAGGGCGTTAGAGGCCTGGCCAGTGTTCCACACAGACTGAGGTCCTCGCAGCGGGCCTGGCACCACAGGGGAGGAGACGGATGGGAATTCAGCAGCACCTCAGAGGAGGAGTGCGGTCTGGATGGACACAAAGACGGGAGAGACAGGATTCCACATGGGTCACAGGGGAGCCACTGCCAGACGGAGCCCACCGCCCTGGGAGCGGGCGCCCCAGGTGGGGCCCGGGCCGGCTTCCCGAGGGCAGGGGCCGAGCCGGCCGCAGCTCCTGCTCGGCACTGGGCTCAGTACTGCTGACTAATTGAATTAACGGCAGTGAGATGCCTGACAAAATAAAAAACGACAGAGCCGGAATGTATGGGAAGTCCCCAAAACATAAATGGGCTATATCCTCAAAGGTGATTTATGAGGTTTGGGACTCAGAACTCATTTCTCACAGAGAATATGATAAATGGCGGGTGGTCTGTTTCCTGCCATAGGCGACCCGTAGAACCTATTTACCGAATAATGTAAAGGGGACATTATTTATCATTGAAAGGAAGCGGCAGGAGCAATGTCCTTACGTTGCCACATTTGATGAGGTCACGGTTCCCAAGCGCTGTTGGGGGCCGTTGTAGGGCCTCTGGGCCTTTTTCCATGAGAACATCCGTGTTGGCAGGAAGGGGGAGAAAGGAGAAGGCTGGTGCGGCCCAGGAAGGCTTGGGAGGGCCCGATGCAACGAGGCAGGACGTGCAGCGGGTCGGGGAGCAGCAGGTCGGCCGCTGCCTTCCAACGAGCCACCCCTGCCCGTGACTGCACCCAGCTCGCTGAGGCAGAAAGCGGACCGAGTGGCTGGAGGCAGGGCCTCCAACGTGGCGTCAGAATTCGCTTTCCTTTTACCTCTCGGCTCTGCGTTTGTCTCTGTTGGTCTTATTCTTATTCTGTGCCCATGACATGGCAAAAGTGACCACTGGCCCCCCGGGCCTTATCTCACCAGTTCAGCCGCCTCCCCCGACTTGTGATGGGCAGAGCCATGCTGGACCCTACAAAAAAAAGCAATAATGCAGACCCCGTTTTTAAAATAGTGATATTCTGTTCATCATGAATTCTTTTTGCATTAATTTTTATTTTAGAATACACTGCACGAAGATATTATTAACCTGGCTCACTGAAGTTTTGAAGTTCAGTTATCACCACTGTTCAAGTTCAGAGGCTTTAACAAAAGCACAGCCAAGGTCACACAGCTAATCACTGCCAGGCCTCCTGGCTCCAGACCCTCCTTCCTCTCTGACAGTGTGAGGTGCCCCCGTGGGCCCGCGTCCGCTGAGCCTGGCACGGGTCCCGGCGCAGAACAATGCTTCATGAGTGTTTCCTGCCGGGACTGAAGAATGATGCCTTTTTCTCTGATTTCACTAAGTACCTTCTTCCAAACAGGATGTTTTCAGACTTTGAGGACTTTCTTACTTTTTGGTCACGGAGGAGCTGATCTCCTATGCTGCTGTACGTTGCTGACTTTGAAGAAAACAGGGCATCCAGGGAATTTTACACCAGGCTGTTGGGCACATGGGGTTGCTATTTAAATCTCTTTCTTGGGGAGGCTGGTGGGAGAGGTCAGGGCAGGGAAAGGTGAGCTTAGGAAATGCAATTCTCGGGTCAGGAAGAAGCATAAGTTTGCAAAGGGGAAAAGATGAGGGGCTGGCCATTCATACTTTAAATTATGGACAGTAAAAAGCATGGCTTGGATCTCATGAATTGGTGACAGTGATGCTGACATATACAGGCATTAACTGTAAACATGTCACTTGGTGATACAGAGTGAGTGAAAGGTGGTGAGCGTATCTTCCACCTCCCAGACACAAACGCAAGGCAGCTGAGGCAGTTCAGAAATACTCTGCCAAGAAAGGGTCTCCTTCCCTTCGTGTGCTGGCCCAGAAACATCATCCTTGGAGCCTGTGAATTCTTAAAAGATAAGAATCCAATTCCAGTCGGTTGCAGAAGTCAGTCTATCGGGTTAAGAAGCTTGAAATGCATTAAAACGAAGGGTGCTGTGAAATAAATGCCCATTCCGCTGCTTGACACCCTCAGCACCCCCAGACAGTACGCATCTTATCTACGGCAAGCCCTCCAAATATATATATTATATATATATATTTTGTGCTTAAAAGTCAGTATACATTTGAAATGTACTTTATTCCAATCAACTCGGTAGCATTCTAAGATAGGAAAACCTGCCAGATATCCTCCCAGCTTTGAAACACCAAGGGGGAAAAACAACTTTCAGAATTACCACACTGAACTTTGATGCTGCTCTCAGAAAGTTACAGCTTAATTCTACATCTCTTATGCAAACCGGGTGGCCCACGATTTCATTTTAACTTATTAAGTCAATTACCTGAAAAATAGACACCAAATTACAATGTATACTGTTTTCCCCCCCACTCTATAGAGAATCAAAATGTCACAGGTAGGTGGGATACAACAATTTAAAAAGTTTTCTGCTTATGAATGATACATAATTTCAAATGACTCACAGCACTTGTTGAAACAAAGTATCCAACTTGGCTGACTCATAATAACAGTGACATTGGAGTTTCAAATAGAGTTCCCATAATGACAGAAATTGTCCCAATGTATGCATTGCAGGGAGTTAGCTTGGCCATCACAGATCACTAATGACCGACCCCTAGCAATTGCTGAGCAAGCAGGAGGTCCCAGGACCATCCACTCAGTTACCTGACCCGCCTGGAGGTCGGCCCCAGGAGCTACTTTCCTAACTGACAGACTGCTACAGGGAACGTTCAAACATCTTTTTAAACGCAGCTCTATTGTCAAGCTCTAATGAAAAAGTGCGGCTCTTTATTCTCCTGTAATTTTGAAAATGGCCTCATTTATCCTTCCAGTACATCCAAGACATTTGGGATAATTTAAGAATACTGTACTTCTTAAAAACCCGGCGTGAGAAATGTCAGTGTCTGGGAACGAAGAACCGGGTTATTTGTTCCGTGCCCTTTGGCACCGAGGATCACACAAAGGAGGCTTCACTCTGGTGTCTTTTCAATGAGAGGGTTTGAGAAGAGAAAAGCAGAGCCCTAAATAATTAAGAGTGATTCACACTCACCAGCTCCCTGTACTTCCTAATTTATAACACCTCTGTGAAAAGTCGCTCCCTGCGTTCAGGCTGCCGCTCGTTGCGAGGTGGGGATCCTGCCTCAGCAACCAAACTTCAAAGGGGAAAACTTCAGAGACAGACGGGGGCTCTTTGCATTTGTCTCCATTTGTAAAAGAGCAGAGAGACTAATGGATTTGTGCCAGGAAGGCCAGCAGCCAGCTCGCGCTCCGGGGCGGGGCTGTCCTTACAGGCCCCTCCGCCCGCCCGGGGGAGAGGAGCCCGTGGTTGCCCCCACTCGCTGCCGAGGAAATCAGTGGGGCATCGCAAGATTCTGAGGAAGTGGCAGGAATCCTAAGAGCAGATTCTTTTGCGGATTTCTTGTGCCTAATATAATCCTCTGCCCATTCAAGCAGGATGTAGCTGGTGCCTCTATGTACCCACCAGAGAGCAGAACACAAATGCGTGGCACTGGCCTCGGGCGTTTCCCTCCGGGAGGAGAGGGATTCTCAGCAAGCAGATGCCTCATTAACTGCAAAGCCTCACGGGGCGTGAGGGATGTGACAGTGGTGGGGACCCCAGGGTGGGCGCGAGAGCAAGCAGGCGGGGCGGAGAGACCCTCGCCGGAGCTCTGACGGCAGAGAAGGCGCAGCCCCTGGCCCGAGGAAGAGGGGCTTTCAGGAGGTCGAGCCAGTGGGCTGTGAGCCGTGGGGAGGAAGGGGAGGGAGGGGGCGTCTGAGCGGCTCACCTGCCCTCCCTGGGCCCCGCCGGTCGGTGAGGGAGCGGCCCGAGTGCCCGAGGGAGGAGCGGCCCCGGAGCGTCTGCAGGGCGTCTGTGTGCACATCTGCCCCTGAGCGCGCAGGTACCAGGCCTCGTGTGGGAGGCCCGGGCCCCTGCCGCCTGTGTGTCCTCATGCGAGTTGGTCTCTGAGGGCGCAGGGCGCAGCCGGACCCGGGGGAGGCTGATACTGAGCTCGGCCGAGCTGCAGGGCAAAGCGGAAGGATCTCCCCCCAGTCAGGTGGCTGGTTTTTCCAGTTACACCATGTGAAGTGTCACAGGGGCTACAGGCAGCCTCTACTCGTCCCTGTCCCTTTGAGCCCAACAGGAGGGCAGAGAAAGACAAGCTCCGCAGGTATGGCTCGCAGGGACCGGGCCGGGCGCCTAGGTTTCCGCTGGGCTTCTCTGTCGGCCGGCCGGTAGGCCCCTTCACCTTCTGAGCCCCAGCTTTGCCATCTGTAAGGTGGGCAGCGCACACGAGCCGTTGGAGGAGACACCTGGTTGGCATCAGGTGTTTGTGACTCAAGGCGCCTGCCCTCCGGCCTTCTACCCTCTGACTTCGCCCCCAGCTCGCGTCAGGGGTCGGCACCTGCGCTCCCACTGGGGAGACATTTCTTTAAAGCAAACATTTTAATTGTACTTAAAAAAATCCATATAAAAGAAATATAAGGTTTCCCAAGCAAATGAATTTTAAATACAGAGTGTCCAATTTTAAGACGTAGACCGTCCAACGGCTCCTGTGGTCCAGGCAACGTAAGGTAACAATTAGCAAATACCCCCAGCGGTCCGGCCGCTTTAGGAAGTGAAAGCGGAGAAATGGCTCCCTGGCCACCTTGCTCCTTACGCACTTTGACTATTTTAAGTGAACAGTGGTCATCGCCTCCAGACCTGTGTGGTCGGAGAACATGGGGCGGTCACAATGACCTCCAACTTTGCGTGTTCTACTTTTCACATTCTTTCGTTACATTTTCACTTTTTCTGAGCCAGTAAACCATGAGGAAAGAATACGCAGAGACGGGGACTCTGAGGACACCGGAAATAAAGGCCGGGTGACCGGGAAGAAGGGTCGGTGGCGCCAGAGCAGCGTGTTCAGCCTCCAGCCCGCCCGAGAGAGGTGGCCCGCATGCAACCAGCGAGAGGACACTTGGTGGCACCGCCGCTCTCCCTGCGCTGACCTTGGTGTCGGCGCCTCTCTGAACCTCCTCCCCAGCTCTCAGCGCATCACTTCCCCGAAAAGTAAACGTGACACCTTCTGACCAGCGCAGGGGAATGTGGCCCAGCTGGGTCGCAAGGTGAGGACATGTGCCCCTGTCCCACAGGCCCACGGTCCTCGGTTCCCACGTCAACGGCAGGACGTGGCGCGATCTGCCCGGCGGTGCCAGGAGGTGCACGGGTCCTCCCTAGATTTAGGCCCAGAGAAGAAAGAACTGACTGTCCTCAGCCTCTCTTCACTCCTCAGCCTAGTGCCTTAGACAGAATGGCTTCCTAACAAATAGTTACTGGATTTTATCTCAAATTCATTCTCTATTAATAGATTGAATCAGTGACAAGCCCAAGATTCGTATTTTGAGGTTAAGCCAAGATACACACTTTACCCATCAAGAACTCTGCGTCCCAACTGCAGAAGTTGATGCCGACAGACTTAAGAGGGCAGGAGTTTATTGGAAGGATATCAACACTTCACAGAACACACGAGAAGCCCGGCGAGATAGCCTTGGAACGTGAGCGGGACGTGCGGGGCAGGAAGCCAAGAAACGCCGAGAGCGCGTTGCAGGCGGGTCTGGCTGGGGGCCTCAGCTCCCACCTGGGCCTGCGGCCTGGCCGTCGCCGCCCCTCAGTCCCGACTCCGCTGCCAGCATGTGTAACGGTCCGTAGGTGCACCTGCTTCTCAGGGTCCCTCCCTAAATGCCCAAGCCATGGGAGAAAGGTGCAGCTGGCTGCGCCCAGGCGCACGTGCACATCCTGGCTGCTGGGAAACGGGGAGGTGCTTCCACACCCTGCCTTGGCTCTGTCCTGGGGGCAGGGACCCCCCAGCGGGGAGCTCCACCAAGATGGGAAGCGTGCTATCAGAGTGGGGACCGTGGGGGGAGGGGGGAGGGAGGGGGCAGGAGGAGGAGAGAGAAAGGAGGAAGAAATTTAGATTTTGTTAACCATTAGTCTTTAAAACAGGTTGAACAAACTCTTCAAAAACATAAGGGCCTTTTCCAAATACATTTATCTAAAAGAATCTAAATGGTCTGTGCATGGAGAAAGAGCTTAAGTTACTGTGTAAGCTAAGTGAAATATTCCACATCCACAGCACAAAGTGCTAGAAAGTTTCAGTGTTTAATAAAAGACAAAGTGTAAAGAATGCGAAGTTCTTTATCTCGATGCTAATAAAGAGGGAATGTTTCAGAATCAGAACCAGCAAATCAGTGATTAACCGGCGAGTGATTAGGTCGGCCCAGGGCGGCGAGCGGCAGCTGTTATAATAAGTTTCCTAGAATCTGAGCTGAGTGGCTCCCCACCTGGCTGGCGCCCTCAGATACAGATCAGCCCGACTGCTCCCCAGGCACGTTCCCCTACCGGGAGTGGGAGCAATGACTCATTATGTTTTCTTGCGCTGAAGTCAAAATTTCTGTCCCCAGAACACGCAGGGTTTGTTCATTATGATCACAGTGATTGCCCGGGCCACGCAGCGAGGCTCCGAGGTCCACCTTTCGTGTCGTCCACCTTCTCCCCGTCTTCATGAATTACTTATTTTAATGTTCCCAAACAGCCAGCTGACGCCAATCCCCTGCTCAGGCGACAATTACCCTTTCCTTCAAAACAAAAATTGGGTCTTGCATTACCTGTGCGGCATCTGCTTTGTTAAGCCATGCTCTGAAAACGAGGAAAGCTATTATGATAAAATAACACGCTGTAAAAAAAGAAACGCCACCAATTCGTGGTTATTAAGTTTTTCTGGAATCGGGTACACTCAGATTCCCGCTGTGCAATTTATTCACAGTGTCCTGGAACTAACACAAACAGATACCTAAAAAATTAAAGTTGCTGGCCCGTGGAATAAGACTCTCTCTCGAATCCCTAACCCCATGTAGGACCTTCGTAAGGTGCATAAGATGGTATTTATTTGGTAAGTAGTGAGGCCAATCATCAGCTCCATGGACAATTTTACTTCACATTCCAACCTTTGTGGTCAAAGCAGTGCTTTCGTGTCCCCGTGGTGGCGAGTACAGAAGCCACGGCCTCCTGGGCGGCGGTTCCGGGTGCGCAGCCTTCTGGTGGCCGGTGCAGACCCTGTCTGTGCAGAATAAGGGCCGTTGCCCTGTCCGGTGTGGCTCCGTGGTTAGAGCGTCAGCCTTGGCACTGAAGGGCTCAGGGTTCGATTCCTGGTCAAGGGCACGCACCTGGGCTGCAGGATCGATCTCCTACCCCGATGGGGGTGTGTGTGCGGGAGGCGGCCAGGCACACACTTGGGGTGCCAATGAGAGTCATCGGATTGTACAAGCGAAATACCTGGTTTTGGGATTTAGTCAAAGCAGCAAGTTGTTGCTCAAACCAAATGATTGACCCTGAGCACGCCAATGGTTATATTTGACTTTATAAATTGAGCTGTCTTAGTAAAGGGCTTTTCATGGGCATTTGTGGAAGTGTCCTATCTCTCAGACACTTTTAAAGCACAATATTGATTGTGTTTTGTTGTTGTTGTTGTTGTTTTTTTAGTAAAAAAAAAAAAAAGGGAAAAATGTACAAGTGCAAACAAGTGACCAAGATTTACAGTGGCTCAGTCCCTAGCAGGCTGTGATGTGGGTAGTGATTTTGTTTAAAAGCCTGTTTTGTGTTTTTATTTTTTATTTTATTCCTCACCCAAGGATATTTTTTCCATTGCTTTTCAGAGGAAAGGAGAGAGAAAGAGAGAGAAACATTGATGTGAGAGAGACATGTTGATTGGTTGCCTCCTGCACGCGCCCTGACCGGGGCCCGGGACCGAGCCTGCAACTGAGGTGCGTGCCCTTGGCCAGAGTCTAACTTGAGACCCTTCTGTCCCAGGGCCAGTGCTCTAACCGCTGCGCCACACTGGCCGTGGCTTGTTTTGTGTTTTGGCGGGAATGAGTAACTTACAAAAAAGAGGTCAGGTAGGACTGGAAGTATCAATTGGATCAATATTCCTTGAAGGCAATTTGCCAATATGTGTCCAAAGCCTTAGCTTTATTTTTGTGCCAACAAATTCACTTTTAGGGATACATATTCAAGACATAATAATTTGTCTAAAGAGTATGCTGGGAAGATGTTCACAAGAGCATTGTTTGTAAAAATGGGAAATTATTAATTGTCTACCGTCGGTGCACTAGGAAAAGCGATTGTACAAATGGTGTGCCACACGAGCTTGCAAATCGCTGCCACAGTGAAACGCCCCTTCATGCCCGCCAGGGGGGCCATAATTGAAAAGTCAGAAAAAACAAGTTTTGGTGAGGATTGAAGAAACTGGAGCCTCAGATACTGTTGGTAGGAGAGTAGAATGGGCCAACCACTGCGGAAAAGAGTTTGGCGCTTCTTCGAAACATTAAACAGAGGGTTACTGTATAAACCAATAATTTCACTTCTAGGTATATATCCCCAAGAACTGAAAGCAGGGCTCAAACACTGGGACCCGAATGTTCAATCGCCAAAAGGTGGAAACAACCCAAGTATCCACCAACTGATAGTGGGTAAACAACGTGGCCCATCCCGCAGCGGAAGGTTACGAAGCCGTGGAAAGGATGAAGCTCTGACACGCTGCAGGCCGGCTGGGCCACAAAGCACGCCGAGTGGAAGAGCCCGACATAGGCCGCGTATGGCGTGATTCTACTTACAGAAAATGTCCAGAGTGGGCAAACCCATGGGCACGGAAACAGACTAATGGCTGCCAGGCTGGGGAAGGAGGGAGCGGAGCAGTCGCTGCCTAAAGGCCCCGAGGTTTCCTTTGGGGCGATGAAATGCTCGGGACCTGGACAGAGATGTGGTCGCACGCGGCGTGAGTATGAGTGCCACCGAATCGCTCACTTTAAAATGGTTCACACTGAACTTTGTTCTGTGGATTTTTCCTCAATATAAAAAGATGTTGATGGAGAAGCATATCTCACAGGAAGGGGAACATGCACCATGTGTTTAGTGGGGAAAAATGCAAAAGTAGGCAAAAAAAAAAAAGGTGGCTATAGGACTGTTGTACTTGCTAAAAAAATATATAATAGGATTATACACAAAAACTTTGAAAGTGAGGATTCCTGGGAGGGAGTTGAGGAGATTATGGGGTGGGGTTATGGGTGACTTAACTCTTTTCTTATCTGTATTTCCAAATACCTTGTAATTAGCATGAATACTTTGCATTGAGAAAAAGATGTACTGGCAATATAACAAAAATGGGAATGAAAAGTCGGATTAGGCGGCGTGACTCACAGGTGCCCCGCAGAGCCCGTGGTGACCCGAGCTCCTGCAGGAGCTCACTCAGGGCTCGGGCCCTCGGTGGCCCGGACCGGTGGCCCTCGGTGGAAAGCCGGAGCTATCGCACTGAGCAGGCCCTGCTCTCCAGGCGCTCGCTCGGCTTCTGTTTCAAAGGCTTGAACCTCTTAGTTGAGATAGTATTGAGGCAATTACAGGAACACAATTAAGTCTCATGACTTTTGAATGCACTCAGAGGAAATATACTCACAAGAATAGCATGTTAAGAAACTAAAACCACATGCTGCATTTAAATACTCTTTTAATAAAATATAATTTACTTAAAGTCATTACTAGTTTTTTATTCATGAAGTACACACATGAAGTCCTCTGACCAGGACAGAATAAAATAGGTTTCAGTTCCCTAGTTTTTCTAGATTTCAGGTTGCTGCGTGCAGAAGCTGCCCACATGAAAAGAGCTGTCTTTTCCTGCATTAAGAAAACTTGATAAAAATGCAAACATACAAAAGAGGGAAATCGTGTGACTCCCAACCACATGACTAAGGGACAGACAGGATCCGGAGAGAGAGTGATCTCCGTGCACTTTGAAACTTCCAGTTTGTCTCATATACAGAATCGTTGCAACTCTGTGACCACAGTTGTTTGTCTAGATGTTGCTAACGGCTCTCATGAAGGTTCCCTGCCAATACGGTCTGATTTTCGTTGTTATTAGTGAAGCCGATACCTGCTCATTTCACGAGGACTGAGGACTTTCAACCGTGCTCCGGGCGGGGCGCCCAGCGCCTGGTGGACCCATTGCTGTTGCCCTCCCCCCAGGTTGCGAGAGGCCCGGCTCCGGAGGCGCCTGGGCGCTGCGCGGAACACTGGTCTTAGGAGGGGCGTCGGGCCGCCCCGAAATGCGCCCAGGGCCTCTCCCAAGGTCAAGGGCTGGGTGCCACATAATGGCAGGTGGACGGGAGCTAACATCTTTTGAGCATCTCCTGAATTCCCAGCACTGTTCTGAGCGCTTTATATGCACCCAGCGGGTCGCGCCTTGGAGCAGCCCACTGATCTGGGGACCATTCTCACCTCCATTTTATGGATGAGAAAACTGAGATCCAAGGGGTTTAAATAACTCACTTGAGGTCACATGTAGTGAAACGTGGACACTGTGTCTGCTCGCCAAGGCTGAGGAGGGAGAGGAGGGCGATGAGCCCCAAGAGCAGGTTCCTGGGGAGCCCCTGCACTGGGGGGTCGATGGGGGGGGGGGAGGGACAGCACTAGGAGCACTGAAGGGGCTTCCTCAGTGTTCAGTACACACCGAGGCCTGGCTCCCAGGGGCCAAGTGCTAAGGAGAGGTCCCGGTGAGCTGTGTGAGATGGGGGGAGATGGGGTGAGACAGGGAAGATGGGGGGAGGTGGCATGAGAGGGGGAGACAGGGTAGGTGGGGTGAGAGGGGGTAAGGCCTGGGAAACAGGGTGAGATGGGGGAAATGGGGGGAGGTGGGGGGAAAGGGGGGAAGGTGGGGTGAGGGGGAAAGATGGGGTGAGATGGGGTGAGATGGGGAAAATGGGGGGAAGTGGGAGGAGATGGGAGAGATGGGGAAGATGGGGAGATATAGGTGAGGGCCAGAAGCTTGTGGTGCTGAGGAGCCACAGCCTTCCTGGGGACACTTCAGTTCTGTGGGGAGGACAGGCAGAGCCCCGGGGTGAGGGGGCACCGTGCAGACCTCTCTCTGCAAGAGGCGTGGGTGAGGGGCACGGAGGAGAATCTGGGGAGGAAAGATTTCAGGCCAGGACAAGGTCAGCAGGGAGAGAGGCTGGAGAGAGCAAGGCACAGCCTGAAGGGGAGGGATGACTTGTCCCCTCAGCCCCCATGGCCTTGCCATCAGGCTCCTCCCAGAGGCGCGGTGGGTCCCTGGCCTTGCCGTCAGGCTCCCAGAGGCGCGGTGGGTCCCTGGCCTTGCCGTCAGGCTCCCAGAGGCGCGGTGGGTCCCTGGCCTTGCCGTCAGGCTCCCAGAGGCCTGGTGGGTCCCTGGCCTTGCCGTCAGGCTCCCAGAGGCGCGGTGGGTCCCTGGCCTTGCCGTCAGGCTCCCAGTCCCGGAGGGAAGCGCTCGAAGCACGGTCTCCTCCCGTGACTGCAGAGGCTCTGTCCCAGTGAGACTCGGGCAGCGTGCTCTGGGGCCAGGCAGGAGACAGGAGGTGGGAAGCTTCGAGGGGTGTGATGGGCCCGTGCACCTAACAGTCACCCAGTCATTGCACTTGGAGACGTTCTGTTCCAGGCTGGCGACATTGTTTTTTCCAGTCATGGTCCTTTCACAAAGCTGCTTTTAAAAACAGATCTTTTTAGGTAAAATAAATGAATCCACTAAGGGGAAAATGTAAATTAAAAAATGACACAGATGGTAGAGGGATGTGACAAAAATCGTGAAGCTGAGGCATCAATGAAGGAAGACGAGACACTATTGCACTTAGTGAAAATCATTTAAAACTTAACATTAAAAAAAAATGCACCATTAACTGCTTCACCTGCACTGCTGGAAACTGGCGAGGCGGTCCCACACCTCAGTCCAAACCAATGCCCACCCTGAGAGACCAGGGCCGGGCCCCTGCAGGGCTTCCCGGCTGGGCCTGGCAGTGCCAGGGGCCTGAAAAGCCACCCAGCTGGGCTGGGACACTTGGACGCGCAGCTGTGCCCCCAACAGGTTCCATATTATTTAAATCCTTTTTAGGTGATATATTATCTCATCTCGCTCTATATTTGTAAGGCATTTCAAAAGAGCGTGGAAAAGCTGTGGCTCTCTTGGCTAAGCAGCAGAGGAAAGCCCGGGCAGAGTGTGATCCGGGGGGGCCTTCCAGGGAAGACGTCACTGCATCTCTTTGTGGCGTCCCATCCGTGGCCTTCGCTGGCTGGGAAATTGACTGTAGGTGCTGGGACATAAACAGGACCTGAGGACCAACGCCAGCTTCGCGCCAGGTTTTACCCCCCTTGGGTTACTGGGTTGATAAGGGAGACTCGAGAACTCTAGAACACCCAATAGTAGTTGCCATGTTGAGATGAAAAGATGGTGCCAGGACACGCACGGGGCACACAACCTGCTTTATCAGTCACAGACACACGCTGACAATGAAACTCTAACATAATGGACGGTAGGAACCTGCCCTTTTTTTCTTGTTACTCTTCACCTGAGGATAATTTTTCCATCAACTTTTAGAGCTAGTGGAGGGAGGGGTAGAGAGAGGGAGACATCGATGTTAGGCGGCCACACTGATTGGCTGCCCCCCGCATGGGCCCCGACCAGGGCTGGGGAACAAACCACAGCCCAGGCACGTGCCCTTGGCAGGGAATCGAACCCGCGACGCTTTGGGGTGTGGGCCGACACAGGCCACGAGCACGCCCGCCAGGCCTGGCCCTGCCTCGCAGCATTAAGCTTTCTTCATGAAAGGGGCGGATTACCTTTTGCTCCTATTGGCTTAATTTCCAGTTTCTTCCACTGAAGTGTGATCTGTTGAAATAAGAGAACCCTAGTTGTCCGCTTGAAACCTATATAATTTTATTAACCGATAGCACTCTGATAAATTTAATTTAAAAATTTAAAAAGACACTCTACACCTCTGTCTTCTAGATGTCCAGGGATTGTCACCGTATCACCAGACCAGCTGTCCTGACAAAGAGCACTGAGGATGGGGCTTTTCTGGGACAGAATGAACGCACTGTTGCATTTAAAAAGGAATCTGCTCGGCACACAAGGTGACTCCCTGCCCCTGCTCCACCGCAGCGCTCAGAAGACACCGGGCCACGCAGGAGTGCAGACATCCCCGACGAACATGCCCCTGCCAGGAGGCCGCGAGGCATGCGGCCGCTTCCAAAAGAAAACCTTCTCTTCCACCTAAATGAAGACTGAGCTAGAAACTCATTAAACTAAACGTTAAAAGGAAAATCAAAAGACACAAATCTTGATTTTTTGGGGGTCTTATCCACTAGACAGTTTTTAAAACGTCCAAATATAGCCACAGAAACCGCTTTCAAAAATAGGACCCTTGATTACTGGTGTTGTGAAATGGAAAGGAAGCAAATTTCAAATGGCACAGAAACACGAAATCTGATTTTCCAGCACTTCCTTCAAAGCCCTAATGAGATTAAATTCAAATAATGTAAGCATATATCAGTCAGAAAGCTTATAAGCCGTCTAATAAAATTTATAAAAATATTTAGGAGGTTTTATATAGAACAAGACAGGCATTAGAATGAAAATATAAAAGATATGTTCTTGTCTAAAACTTGGAAATAATAACCAGACTTTATGCTTGGGAAAGCAAGAATTTCTATGAGAAGAGACTGATATTTTCATCATTTTAATGTCTGTTAGGGCGTTAGCCAGATAATAATAATAATAATAATTAATAATAATAATAAAAGGAGCTGGTAAATTTTTGCTACTAATTTAGAAAGGTGACCACTTCTTTATCACATGAAAAGTACACAAGTGATGTGACTCACTAGGATGCAATCAAATGTTAAGAATAAATAAATTTCTATATACATATTTAAAAACAAACAACCAAGTAGATACTAGTGTAACAGGAATAGAATTGGGAACTCCATATCATTACTAGATCTAGTGTGCATATTGCAGAATGTTTTCCAAATTTAAGGCACCAGTCAGGAAAAACTGTTCACTAAGTAAGGGATTAGCAAATTGTGGCCAGTGAGCAAACCTGGCCCTCTTCTTGTTTTTGTAAATAAAGTTTTATTGGAACACAGCCATATCTGTTTGTTAACATGTGTTTCTGGAAGCTTTTGTGCTGCAGCAGCATTCTAGTGCGTTGTGGCAGAGACCTTTAGTCCTACAAAGTCCAAAATATTTCCTCTCTGACCCTTTATACAAAAGTTTGCAGACTCCTGGCTTATAGAATCATTCAGAATCGTGACAACCCATCTGTACATTAAGATTCACGAATGATAATAACTTGGCAAATTAATTAATTTTGCTTCTCTTTGCTTTTCTACACTCAAAATAAATTACATGTTTATTTTAGAACTTGTGTCTGATCAATGCTCAAAAACAAATAAACAAAATTATTCACCAGAACTCAATACTCTGGGAGTTATTTTCATTAAAGTAAATGAGGCAGAGAACAAACAGGATTTACAATATCTAATGAAAAGAATAAGATACTAATTCAGAGCTAAGATTACCATAAGGCTGCTAAGATAACACTAGTTACTTACAAGAAGTGATTAACCTCCTTTGGAATTTTTCACCCTCTCCTCAGTGAAATAATCATCAAAGCATCATGACAATGTTAATTTAAATAAAGCCTGAAAAGCTCTGTGCAAGTGGGAGACGGGTTTGTAGTCTCTTGATCTTTTCTTTCCTTTGGAGAAACTCACAATAAAGAGTAAAGTGAAAAGGGGACCCATTGGATGGGAGAACAGATTTGCCAATGAGACATCTGATAAGGGGTTAATTTCCAAAATACGTAAGGGAATTATACAACTCAACAAACAATCCAACTTAAAAAGGGCATAGGATCTGAATAGACACTTCTCCAAAAAGGACACACAGATGCCAAGAGACAGGAAAAAATGCTCAGTCACTAATCATCAGAGATGCAAATTAAAGCCACAGTGAGGTGTCAGCTCACACCTGTCAGAACGGCTCCATCAGCAAATCAACAAACGACAGTTGCTGGCTGGCGAGGGTGTGGAGAAAGGGAACCTGGTGCACTGCTGGTGGGGGTGCAGACTGGGGCAGCCACTATGGAAAACAGTGTGGGGGTTCCTCAAAAAATTAAAAATGGAGCTGCCTTTTGACCCAGTGATCCCACTTCTAGGAATATATCATAAGAATCCTGAAACACTAATCAGAAAGAACTTATGCTCCCCTATGTTCATAGCAGCGCAGTTTACAAGAGCTAAGATCTGGGAACAGCCCAGCGCCCATCAGCAGATGAGTGGATAAAAAAGCTGGGGGACATTCACACCAGGGAATACTACGCAGCTGTAAAGGAGAGGGATCTCGTACCCTTTGGATGGACCTGGAGAGTATTATACTAAGTGAAATAAGCCAGTCAGAGAAAGACAAATACCATATGATCTCACTTAAATGTGGAATCTAATGAACAAAATAAACTGACCAACAAAATAGAGACAGAGGCAGAGATCCACGGAACAGACTGACAGCTGTCAGAGGGGAGCGGGAGGGGGATGGATGAAAGAAGGTGAAGGGAGTAGCCAGAGAGCACATGCACATAGCCACGGACACGGACACCAGTGGGTGTTGGCTGGAGCGAAGGAGGGTGGGGGCGGGGTGGAGGTGGGCAAAGGGAGGGGAAATAGGGACATTTCTAATAGTGTCAACAATAAAAATAAAGAAAAAAAAGAGCTAAAATTTCAATTAAATTCTTTATGTGCATTGTAGTGGTTTTTGAACTTGGGATGCCATTGTAAATAAGTATATACGATAAATGTTCTCTGAAATATAAGATATTGGTTGCAAAGGTTAAGATGAAAATAATTTCAATGATCAAAACATAATTTTTCAGAAAGAGATGAAATGAATTGCTTGGAGCATCTCAGTAGGTGGGCAGAATGCTCTGGAATGGGCCATTGTCCTGGTCAAGGTGACCACCAGGGGGCACCTCATTTCTAAGATTTCCCCAGGGGTGGTTCTAGTTTTTTAAGAATTTTGGATTGAGGATCTAACTCAGAATCATTAGAGAGACCCTGGAACTGATCCATCAACTCTGGGGCTCTTGGTTCCTTCTCAAGCCTGGGCCTTGAATGTGCCAAAGGATCCCTGAAGTACAGTGGGACATTTATGTCCTCGAGATTTGTGACCCCCATCTTTTCATCAATGTAGCCTTCAATCTACACAGCTTTATTTTATTTTATTATTTTATTAAATATATCTTTATTGATTTCAGAGAGAGGAAAGGAGAGGGAGAGAGAGAGAGAAACATCAATGATGAGAGAGTCATCGATCGGCTGCCTCCTGTAGGCCCCGACTGGGGATGGAGCCCACAACCCGGGCATGTGCCCTGACCGGGAACTGAACCCCAATCGATGCTCAACCGCTCAACCGCTGAGCCATGCCTGGCCGGGCAATCTACACAGCTTTTAAAAACCTGTCGTCAAGTGGAGCCCAGGTTTTTCTTGGGTGACTTGCCTTAAGGTTTATTCCGTGAGGAACTGTTTGTGGAAAATAGGAGAATGTACCTTGGAGTCCTGGGGATCTGGACTAGCTTTGCTGCGTGTGTGCTGGATGTGAGTCACCTGATGTTCGTGGGCCTCCACTGTCTGTTTGCTACTTTGCAAGACCACATGACAATGAGATGAGATAATGCCTGTCTGCTGTTCGGCACGTGGTGGATGCTTCATAGCACTTACCAAGCTGCTGCTATCCTTTAATTGTATCAGAAAATTCAGTCTTTACACTCACTCCTGTTACATTTCTTCGTAATTTTGGTTCATCTTTCATGTGTGAAAACCCTGGTGCACCTTGGTGGCTTGGTTCTGAGATGTTCTCGCTCTGCTCTCGCTGCTTCAGAGAGTGGGGAGCGAGGGCCAGTGTTGTCCACCTCCCTGCCTCTGTCCCCACCGCTGCTCCTAGGTGCTGTGTAAGTGCTGGGGACTGGCTTTGTCCCCATCGGTAAATGCATTTCTCTCTTCCCACCTTGGACAGTCAGCTTTCGTTGTGACTGCCCAGCAGTAGATACACTTTTCATTTTTAAAGTTCTTTAGTTACTTCTATCGTCTAACTTGCAAAAAATCCCTGGAGTCAGCCAAGGGGGCAGTTGAGGGGTGCCGCTCAGGACACAACAATTTCAGTTTAAGCCACAGCTTGAATGCCTGCTCAGTACAGAGGGACACAGAGGCTTCCAGCTGAAGGGAGAGTGCCTTGTGAGTTTCACAGGTACGACAGGAGATGGGGCATTTGATCCCTCTCTTGGACAGGCATTAGCTCCATGGCCCAGGAGGTAATGAAATTTCCCCCCACAAGGAAACCCCATGTCTACTAAGCAGTCACTCCTCATTTGTCCCTCCCTCCGGGCATGACCACCACCCATCTGCATTCCGTCTCTATGTACTTTTTATTCTGTATATTTCATATAAATAGAATCATAGACTATGTGACTTTTGGTGCCTGGCTTGTTAACTCAGCATGTTTTTGAGGTTCATCAATGAGAGTATTCTATTGCATGTATTTGCCACAGTGTGTTTATGCACTCATCCATGGGCATTGGGTTGTTTCCACCTTTTGGCTACTGTGTTTGTGCTGACATGAGCATCCATGAGCACATTTTTGTTTCCAGTCTTTTGGGTGTACACCTAGGAGGGGGGTTGTTTGGTCATGTGGAAATTCTATGCTAAACTTTCTGAGGAACCACCAATTCTTGCCCATTTTAAAATCAGTTGTCGTTTGGTTGTTGTATTGTCCGACTTGCATATAGATTCTGGAGACTGGACTATTATTAGATATATGATTTGCAAATATGTCCTTGTATTCTATAGGTTGTCTTTTCACTTTTTTAGTAATGTCCTAATTATTTTTTCCCTGTTGAAAAAGTGAGGTTTATTGAAGTATGATTTACATACAGTAAAATTCACATATGATGTTTGACAAAAGTTGTGCAGGCACCACTGCAATCAAGATGTGACATTTCCTACAGAAAGTCCTAGCCAGAGCAATCAGACAAGAAGAAAACAAAAGACATCCAGATTGGAAAGGAGGAAGTAAAACTGTCATTATTTGCAGATGACATGATATTGTACATAGAAAACCCTAAAGACTGCACCAAAAAAAAGCTCGATTTAATAAATGAATTCAACAAGGTAGCAGGATACAAAATTAACACCCAGAAATCCATTGCATTTTTACACACCAATAGTGAACTCTCAGAAAGAAAAACTAAAAAAAAATCCCATTTACCATTGCAACAAAAAATTAAGATACTTAGGAATAAACTTAACCAAGGAGGTAAAAGACCTGTACTCAGAAAACTACAGGACGTTGCAAAAAAAGATACAAGAAGATATAAACAAGAGGAAGAATATACCATGTTCATGGATTGGAAAAATTAACATCATTATAATGTCCCTACTACCCAAGGAAATCTATAGATTCAACGCAATCCCTATTAAAATACCAATAGCATATCTCACAGATCTAGAACGAACACTTCAAAAATGTACATGGAACCAAAAAAGACCCCCGAGTAGCCATGGCAATCCTGAGAAAGAAGAACAAAGTTGGAGGGATCACGCTACCAGATATCAGTTATATTACAAAGCCATGTAATCAAAACAGCCTGGTACTGGCACAAGAACAGGCATATAGACCAGTGGAACAGAACAGAGAACCCAGAAATCAACCCAAGGAATTAAGCTCAATTAATATTTGACAAAGGAGGCAGGAGAATACAAAGGAGTAAAGACGGTCTCTTTAATAAATGGTGATGGGAAAATTAGACAGGTACATGCAAGAAATAAAACTAGACCTCCAACTTACACCATACACAAGAATAAACTCAAAATGGATAAAAGACTTAAATGTAAGACATGAAACCATAAAAATCTTAGAAGAAAACGTAGGCAGCAAAATCTCAGACTCTCTTGTAGTAATATGTTTGCCAATCCATTTCCTAGGGCAAGAGAAACAAAGGAGAAATTCAACAAATGGGACTACATCAAACTGAAAAGCTTCTGCACAGCAAAAGAAACCACCAACAAAACAAAAAAAGAGCCCACTGTGTGGGAGAACATATTTGGCAATGACACATCTGATAAGGGGTTAATATCCAAAATATATAAGGATCTCATACAATTTAACAAAAGGAAGACAAACAATCTAATTAAAAATGGGCAAAGGACCTGAATAGACACTTCTCCAAAGAGGACACACAGATGGCCAAGAGACATAGGAAAAAATGTTCAAAGTCACTAATCATCAGAGATGCAAATTAAACCCACAATGAGACATCACTTCACATCTGTCAGAATGGCTGCCATCAAATCAAGGACAGGTGCTGGCGAGGGTGTGGGGAAAGGGGAGCTCTGGTTCACTGCTGGTGAGAATGCAGACTGGGGCAGCCACTGTGGAAAACAGTGTGGAGTTTCCTCAAAAGATTAAAAATCAAACTGTACTTTGACTCAGGGATCCCACTTCTAGGAATATATCCTAAGGAACCCGAAACACTAATCAAAAGAACTTATGCTCCCCTATGTCCATAGCAGCACAATTCACAATAGCTAAGATCTGGAAACAGCCCAAGTGCCCATCAGTAGGGGATGGATAAAAAGGCTGTGGGACATTCACACCATGGATACTATGCAGCTGTAAAGAAGAGGGATCTCTTACTCTTTGGGACAGTATGGATGGACCTGGAGAGTATTATACTCAGCAGAATAAGCCAAACAGAGAAAGACACGTACCACATGATCTCACTCATATGTGGAATCTAATGAACAAAATAAACTGATGAACAAAATCGATCCAGAGACACAGAAGCATGGAACAGACTGAGGGGTCTCAGAGGGAAGGCGGGGCTGGGGGAGTGGGTGGGAAGAGATTAATCAAAGAACTTAGAGGCATAAATGCATAACCCACGGACACAGACTATAGTATGGGGAAGGCCTGGGGGTGGGGCGGATGGGATGTGGAGGGGATCAACGCGGGGGGGGGGGGGGAGGAGGGGACATCCGTAATACTCTCAACAATAAAGATAAATAAAAAAAAAAAGTTGTAACATTTCCACCACCACAGCCAGCTCCTTTTGTGCCCTTTTACAGCGAGTCTCTCCGGATGCTAGTGACCGTTCTGCTTGTCATCACGCTGCAAGCTCCAGTTCTCTGAAAGATTCCCGGGGAATGCTGAACACACACTGCGCTAAATGCTGCCAATCCTGTGAGTTGTGCTGACGAGTGTAACTTGTGGAGTATTGTCATTGTCTATTTTTAACTTGCTCTTGCCTGGCCCCCTGCTGCAAGGGAGACACTTGTTTGGGCTGAGAAGACTTGGCACGCCAGCTGTGAGAGTCAGGACTTGGGTCCCCTCCTGATGTCCCGCAAGGCAGGACCGCAGGTGAATCCCCCACCTGATTACTGCACATGTGACCTCAAAGCACACGGGACATAGGCTGACAGTCCTCCCTGACGTTCTTCTCTAAAGGCCAAGCAGCACTAATGCCTTCGGGTTTCTCAAAGCCCAAGGAGATGATCTACAAAACGAGCCCGGAATATCACATGAGTATGAACTCGCTTTGACCACCTGTGAGCACCTTGGCCGCCTTCGCTCCACTCCGGAGCTCCGCATGCTTCTGGGGAGCGATCCAATTCCTCGCTGGAACCGTCCCCGAGGTGTCGGGTGCCAGCCTCCCCGCGGCGGGCCTTCTGTCTTTATTTGCGCCCTTGTTTGAACTGCACTGGATAGGTGTAGCGCTTTGAAACTTAGAGAGCCTGATCCAAACAGAACTGACACAAAGAGGGAGGCTTTGCAGAACAGGCCTAACGAGGAACTGTGGGTGCTTGTAAGGTTATCAGGACACAGGTCGGGTAGGTGTGGGAAGAATCCCCTCCACACTCTATGAGGGGAAGTGAGTGTTCTGTGCAGGTAAAACAGCTAATAGAACTGGTGCCTTGAGACTCAAGCCAAGAGCTTTCACAAAAGTCTCTACGTGACCAGGATCAAGTGACCCAGCAGACACTTTGATTCTGCAGGCGTGCACGTGGCTCTTAGTGCTTATGTCATTTACCACCTGGGACTGAGATCATCTGTTTGCATGTTTGTCATCCCATCAGACTGCCACCTCTCATGGGCAGGGGCCAGTTTTATTTGGCCTTGTTTCCCTAGTGTCTCTGTGGTACCTGGACGGAGGTCACTGAGGTGACATCAGGTAATGCCATTTACCGGAACAGAAGCTAGCTCAGCACAGGCTCCCGAGGGCTCAGGTGCGCCACCTTCTGGTTCGCAGGCACTAGCTGCTCAGTTACACCTTTGTGGGCTCTTGGCATCTTCTCAAACTTTCCTTGGCATCCCTGCTCCCTCCTAGGGTACCTTGATGTAAATGACATTCCTAGAGGGTTTGAACTAGGCCAGTGGATATTTAGTGCTGACACCAAACTGTTCAGGTTAATAAAGATAAAATTATTCCTGGACAACTAGATAAAGGTTGGATGCTGGGCCTGAAAAAGTTGCCCTAAAGGACTTTGTTGTGAACGTGGAGAGGGGGCTATGAGTCAGAGCCGCACTGTTCCTCTGGCTGCCAGTTCTGCGTTTTCTTTCATTGTATCTTCCCTGATTCTAACTGTAGATTAGATAAGAGTATTGTATCAACCTAAAATTTCCTGAATGTGATAACTGTCTTGTCATTATATTAGAAAATGTTCTTTTCCTTAGAAAACGGGCCTGAGGTATTTGGGGATAAAGAGACGCGATGTGTGCAGCTTTATCTCAGATGGTTCCGACAGAGACAGGGCAGGGCAAGTGTGGCAAACGCTGGCCATGGGTGCACTGGGTAAAAGGCACTGGGAACTCTTTGTACTGTTCTCACAACTTTTATGTAGGTTTAAAATTATTCCCAAATAAAAATTAACAAAAGGGCAGTAGTCTAAGATCATTCAACCTCCCCTTAGAAACTTGTGAACACGAGGCATGGGCTGCAGGCACGTGACTCCCCAGCTGGGGCAACACCTATCTGCCCACCTGCCCTCCTCCTGCCCCCGCTTTCACCCCCGGCCCCCCATTCTAACTCCCCCCCTTGTTCCCTAAGTGGGGACGTGTCCTACGTCCCCTTTGTTTGCTTTCCTTTCCTCTGCACTTTCCTGGTGCCGGGTACGAGGGCGGATTCAGTTAGTGGGAGCGTAGGCCGGGCAGGTGCCAGCGGGTGCTTCTCATGGGGCTTCTGCAGGAGCCATAGGCATGAAACGAAGGGGGGACCTTCGCTCCCTCACTCCCTGCTCATCTCCCCCACAGCGGGCTGGGCTTGGCTTTCGTCACAGTTCAGATCAACTGCCCTTGGAGGGGACACCAAGAACTTCTAATTGGAAATCCAGTGGACTGTTCCCAAACTGTCATACTGACCTCCTTGGAAACTGTGTGATTTGGGATAAGAGTAATAGGAAAACCTTATACGGGGCTCACCACGGCAGGCCTTGCTCTGGGCACTTCATGTATAATTGCTAATTTAACTCTCTCAAGTCCTAGAGGGTGGATATTATCACCTGTCTCAGTCCATTTGGGTGGCTGTAACAAAATACCATGAACTGGGTGGCTTATAAAGAACAGCAGTTGATGTCTCACAGGTCTGGAGGCCGGGGAAGTATGACATCAAGGCATCAGCATCTCCTGAGCTGCAGGCTGCCAGCCCTCGCCGTGTCCTCACCTGGTGGAAGGGGCAAGGGAGCTCTCTGGGGCTTCTTTATGAAGCACTAATCCCACCACAAAGGCTCGCAGAGGCCCTTGCTTCAAATACAATCACCTCAGGGACTAGGTTTCAACATGTGAATTTGGGGAGAGGGGGAAACAACTATCAGTCCCATTTTACAGAAAGAAATTGAGGTACAGACGCATTAAGTAAGTGGCCTCATTTTCTAAGTGCTGGTGCCAGGACCAAAGCCTAGGGGCCTGTGCACTTATCCTCACAGGAAGTGCTCCTGTGACCATGCCTTTGGCCCAGGGCTCTGTCCCTGCTGGCTTTCCTCACTATTGTCAACCCTCTGCACCTGAAGCTCTGCTGGATGGCCTTGGGCTATGCTGTCCAACACTTGTGGCTCTGGAACCCTGGCAATGCGGATAGTGCACACTGATGTGTGTTTTAAGTGTAACACACACACCAGATTTTGAAGATTTAACACACACACACAGAATATAAAATATCTTGATAAAACATTTTGTATAGAGTGGCATAAATAAAATATTAAAATATTAAAATTAATTTCACATTTAAATTGCACTTTAAAAATGCATTTACTAAAATTACATATGCGGCTCGCATTGAATGTCTATTGCTCAGCTTTGGCTTAGAGAGTGGAAAGAAAGCATGAGCTTCCATGGCAGGAAACATTACTTCTGCTCAGCTTGGAGGGGGGAGGGGAGGAAAGTTGGAGGCAGCTTTGGGGCTAGAGACCCCAGGTTCTGCACAGGTGCCCCCACGTTCATGCTTTGCCTCTCTCGGCCAGACAGTGAGGGCCACAGAGGAAGGAGGCTGCCCAGACCTTTCAGTTCTCACTATAATTGTTCCAAATTTTGGGTGAGCAGCCATCAGGGACTAAAGGGAGTGCATGGGATGGATGTTGTTCATCTTCTTGGTGCTGGGAGAAGGCTTCTTCCAGCCTCAGCAGAAGTTCCCCTTAAAAGTGAGGCCCTGCCCACTTAGCACACTTGCACGGCTCCTGCCTCACTAGATTTTTTTTCTGGAAGCCCTGCTGTTCCAGGATACTTATAGTTTTGGGGAAAAGGGTTGCTTCAGAACTTCCCTGCGTGTCTGGTAGGGTATCTTCCTTTTCCAGGGCTAGGGACAGAGGAAGGGTGCGGACTCCCATCACATGCCACCTGGCTCTGCCCTGTGAATACCTCCAGACCTGACTCCAAAACTGATCTCAGGACCATCCGGGAACCTGCCTCTCTTGTGTGCCAGCCTCAGTCAATCCCTCCACCCCTCTGCTGGCCAAATCCTGATTTCATCTTGGTCTCTCCACCTCCTTCCATCTGCACCTCCAGTCAGTCATCAAGTTCTGTGGACCTCGCCTTTCAGATACACCTGGAACCTCTCCTGGTGTCCTCTCCCATCCCGGTCTAGACCATCTGGATGCCTGGAAGGGCCTGGAAGGGTCCTTCCACTCTGACCTGTAGGCCTGCCTCCAAACTCTTCACGCTCCAGGGTGCTTTTTCTAAAGGGCACATCCGATGACATTGAGTGGCAATGTTTTTGTAAAGTCCCAGCTCCTAGGCCTGGCAGGCTTTATCAGATGGCTCCTCCCTGACCCTCAGTCTCACTGTTTATGCTCCCCTCACCCATTTTACAGTCCAGCTTTACACCTTCTTGTTTTTCTGCCTGGAATTCATGCTCCGTCAGTACCACCTCCACACCCCGCTCCACCCCCTCCACCCCCAGAATTTTGCCTGGCAAGCTGACTCTCTCATTGGGTCTCAGTTTAGCGATCTCTTAGTGACCCCTCTATTTACCCTCTTAAGAGCACTTTGTACCCTGCTTTCTGTGCTGATTTCGAGAGTGGACTGCTCTGGATCTCCATTTATATCTCCACTACTAGAAGGTGCCAAGGAGATAGGAGTTGCCCAGTAAATTTTTGTTGCACAAATGAATGGATTCAACACAGCTGACTATTGTCAGAGGGCAGCTAACATCCTGGTCAATGACACTATGTAGCTTATTGACACTCTTATAAAAAAGTAAAACCCCCCAGGTCAAGAACATTAGCTCTCTAAAATCTCAATTCCTTCCCTCTGGGCAGCTGATGCAATGTTCATCTCTCCAACCCCCAGGGTCACTCCCTGCTGCCCTTTTGGTTACTGTTTTGAGTGGCTGGGCTGAGTGTGTCAGTGGAGGTGAGACTGAGGACAAATGGGGTAGAAATGATTTCTGCTTAGCTGCAGAGAGTGAAGTAACTTTTCAAAATTGTTAACTACTTGATACTTTTAATCAGCTTACTTTTATCAAATATTGCTTCCATATTAAATTTGAGTCATTTGGGGACCCAAAATATCCTTGTGAATAATTGGATGTGGCTGTGAAATGTGTTCTCAAGGAGCCCCTTGTAACTTTCCATGAGCTGCTGTTATCCCGTCATATGAAGGCAGTAATCCATCAGAGTTACCCCATGTGCACAAGGAAGGACTGTCTAGAATCTAATTTTATCTCTAACTCTATAAACAGCCAAGTGGCACCATTTATTATTTTACATAAATCAGTCCTGAGACCAAATTCTCCTTGAAATGTGTCCTTCAATCTTCTCTAATACTGCTTAAAAAGACTCAATAGCTTGAAATAATTCTGTGGCCTCTGCATTGGGGGGGGGGGGGGGTAGAGAAAGGAGAGGCGAGGGAAGAGGAAACCCCTCCCTGGCTGTCACGACCGTCCCACCGGGCTCTGCTCCCAGGAGCCGGAGCATCTGGCTGAGCAAGAATCAAGTCAATAGCGGGCCCACTCCCAAAGCGGCCAGATGTCTTTTTTCTATTCTCATTTCCATTGTCTTTTGGAAAATAGGAGATTGTAGGTTTGCAGTAGCCACCATTAGGAAAACTTGTACGGGAATTTACTCTCTAGTGACTTGACTTGGAGAGTGGCCGGTGTCCGTGGGTCCTTACTAAATGTTAGTGAGAGACCAGGGCACTGATGAAGACTGATGCTAAGTGGGCCATATGCTTCCTGGGGCTCTACAGGAGATATCATTGTGTTTAGCATGATGCGATATGGAAACCCACTTCCTTCGCCCAGCCAGATTTTCACTAATGCAATATTATAATGTGATTCTCTCTTGTTTATCCCCTTATTTTTTATAGTTAAAATTTTAATTTGGTGTTTAAATGTAATTTGGATACTGCCCAGGGCTCTCCAGAGGCAAGGTGGTATCAATTCTGCAGAACGGAACAATTGCACTTTTCATGTGGTGTGAGATGGTGACGGGGGACGTGCCAGGCCTCATGACTGGGTATCTGTAAGCTCCGACCATCAACTTCAAAAGCACCATCACAAGCAAATGAGAAACTGATGAAAATAAATGCTGCTCTTCTTCCAAATTCAGTTACCAGAGCGGAAAATCGACTTGTTATCTGTTCTTGCCAGACTTTATAGGGTGAAAGTCTGGCCTTTGAAACAACGTTTAGGAGTAAATAGCCTGGCCCCCTTTCCTCAGCGCGGGGCTGAATTTCTGGGCAGGTAAATCAGCTGTAACCCCCATCCTTCTCTGTCTGGTTTTGGATGCTCTGCGTGGGGACAGATTAGACTCTTGGCGTTGTTGTTCCCTGTCCTTCTCAGTCCACTGACTTCTCTCGAACTTCCATCCAGACTTAATTTACATCCCCAGTGTTTGATATCCTTGGATGACACCAGGAAAAGCAAAACAACTTGGAGAACTTTGTGCTCATAGGGTTATAAATGTTTGATTGCTAGACAGTTTTGGTTTGCGTTGAGTTATAAGCTGATACCAGTTTTGGAAATGAAAAAAAGAAACTCCAAGGAAGTGTCAGCGACATGAAAATCAATTACTTCGCAAACATCAGCGGAGTGCTTCATGTGTCCCAGGCCCCATCCTGCCAAGAGGGTTTCAGAGGGGACTCACCCAGGGCCTCCACCTGTGGGGGCATGTTTGTAACTACGAGTTCAAAAGGATTCAACACTTCTAAGTGGCTCTTCCGTGCCAGGCACACCTCCAGGTACTGGGGACTAAGCGGTGAGAATAGACCTGCTGTTGACATGATCCTAGGTGGCCGATGGCTTCAGAGAGGCGGGAGAGGGCAGCTAGGCACCAAGGACGCTGTTGCAGGTGGTGCAGGTGAGAAGGTGTTGGCCCCGACTAAGAAAGTGTCTGGGGGTGGAGTGGGACAGGCAGGTACGAAGGATGCTTTGAGGCTGAATGGACAGACCATGGGACCAGCTGGATGGAAGGAGGAAGGAGAGGGAAGGACCAAGAAGAGTCCGGATTTGCGGCTCAGGTATTGTTAAGAAGTGAATATTTTCAGGTGTGTGAATTGTTGGGCTGTCTGAGCCAACATTACGGACATGAACAAACTTTGGAAGTTAAAGGGTGATAGACCTGAGGCCATTGGTTTTCATTCAGGGGATGTTAAAACTAACATCGTAGACCATAGGGACCTAACAGACATATGCAGGACATTGTACCCAGCGGGAGCAGGATACACCTTCCTCTCAGGTGCACGTGGAACATTCTCTAGGACAGATTATATGTTGGGCCACAAAGCAAGTCTTAACAAGCTTAAGATGACCAAAATTATATCAAGTATCTTTTCTGATCACAGTGGTATGAAACTTGATGTAAATAACCAGAGGAAAAGTGGAAAATTCACAAATATGCAAAATAACACACTCCTGTATGACCCAGGGGTCAAAGGAGAAATTACAGAGAAACCAGAAAGTATCTTGAGATGCGTGAGAACAGAAACAGAACATGCCAAAATGTACGGGACACAGCAAAGCAGCTCTAAGCAGGACCTTTGCAACGGTAAATGCCTCTGTGAGGAGAGGGAAGGTCAAAAACAAACAGCCTAACTTTATACCTCAAGGAACTAGAAAAAGACAAACTAAGCCCGGGGCAGCAGAGGGAAGGAAAGAGAAACTAGAGGAGAAAAGAAAGAAATAGATACAAAAGCAGTAGTAATCAATGAAACTATGACTTGTTTTTGTAAAAATAATAAATAAAATTGACAAACGTTTGGCTAGGCTAACAGGGCAAAAGAAGTCTCAAGTAAGGAAAATTGTAGATAAAAGAGGAGACATTACAGTGGAGACCGTGGAAATGCAAAGGGCCGTATCAGACCACTGGGGGCAATTACGTGCCAGCAGATGGGATGATTGAGAAGAAATGGACAAGTTCCTAGGAACATACAACCTGCCAAAGCTGAACAAGAAAATTAGAAAATCTGAACGGAGCCCGGCCGGGCGTGGCTCAGCGGTTGAGCGTCGACCTGGGATCCAGGCGATCGGGGTTCGATTCCCGGTCAGGGCACATGCCCGGGTTGTGGGCTCGATCAATGGCTCTCTCATCATTGATGTTTCTGTCTCTCTCTCCCTCTCCTTTCCTCTCTCTGAAATCAATAAAGACATATTTAAAAAAAAAAAAAGAAAGAGAAAATCCGAACAGACTGATAATTAAGGAGATTCAATCAGCGATAAAATAATCCTCCCAACAAAGAAAAGCCCAGGACCAGGGGGTTTCATGGGTGATTCTACCGAACACTTAAAGCTCTTTCAAAAATTAAAGAGGAGGGAACAGTCTTAAACTCATTTCATGGGGCCAGCGTGACCCTGATAACAGAGCCGGATACGGACCCAGCGGGAAAGAAACCACAGGCCGGCATCCCTGAGGAATCAGACGCAAAATGCGCAGCACAATCCCGGCAACCGAGCTCAGCGGCACATTCAGGGAACCACAGGTCTCGGCCTCGGCCGCTGGGGTTTATTCCTGGCAGGTGAGTGCGCTCGTCCCATCCCAATACTTGGCAGCATTGTCCCCACGACCAGGCGCGGAAACAAGCCTCAGCGCCTGCTGATGGCCGGGAGGTTCAAGCAAATGGGGACCGAAGAAGGAAATCCTGCCATTTGCCACAACGTGGATGAACCTGGAAGGCATCATGTTGAGGAAAATGGGCCAGGCAGGCAATACCAAACACTGTGTGATTTCATTTACATGTGACATTTTAAAAAGCCCAACTCATAGGAACAGAGAGTTGATTTGCGGTTGCCAGGGGCTGGGGCGGACGGGGAGGTGCTGGTCAAGGGGCAGGCCTAGTTATAAGGTGAGTAAGTTCTGGGAGCTAACGTGCAGGAGGGTAATGTAGTTAACACGGCACTGGAGGCTTGGGAGCTGCTCAGGAGTAGAACTTAGGCGTTTTCGCCACGCACGCTCGCGGGAAGGCGGCCTCGTGACGGGTGCGCTAACTGACCTCATGGCGGTCATCATTTCACAGCACATGCATGCATCAAGTCGTCACGTTGTACACTTTAAACTGACACGGTGCTATCTGTAGTGACATCTCAGTCTAGCTGGGAGAGCCTCAGCTGCCCCAGGGCTGCCGTGTGCATTTTGGCACCGGGGCTGCCCCGTTCCTCCCGGTAAAGGAGTTGTTCATATTCCAGAGGCTCAGAAGACACTGGGAGGCTACACGAGGGGCGGGTCCGGGGGTAGCCCTGTGTATGATGCCCAGATTCATGATTCTGAGGCTCTTCTCCTGCAGGACAGACCCCCGTACACACAGAGCGCCATCCTGTGCCCACTGGGTCCCTGATGGGCACTGGGCACGGGAAGCGGGGAAGTTACTGCTGCAGTAACTCTGGTCTCTCCTTCAGAAACTTAAGTTTGCTTCCCAGGCAAAAAGGAAAAACTCTAGCTATTGAAAACTTCTTAGGTAGCAGGTGAGCTCCCACCACCTCTATGGATACAGAACTTCAGAGCTTTAAAGGCGATTTTCCACCGTGATCTTGTCTGACCCTCTCAGAAGTTCAGAGCCAGCAGGGCAGCTATGACTCGACTACAAATGAGGGAAGGGAGCCTCTGAATGCGAAGGGATTAGCTTGAGGTCAGACTGCTCGTAAATAACAGAGCTGGCTGCTTCTAAACCGGGGTCGGCTCTGCCCTCCAGGGTCAGCTGGCAACGTCTCAGGACATTTTTGGCTGTCACAGCTCGGGGGTCGGTGCCGCTGGCATCTATTGGGTAGAGGCCAGAGATGCTGCTCAACAGTCTTCCTTTCATGGACGGTCCACACGACAGATGCCCACATGGCCGGGTTGCAGCACCTGCTTCTGGGCCCTAATGACTCTAGCCCTGCTCTTGCCGGTTTTCCAGCAACAGACTCCTCTTTTCTGCAACTTCCGCTCCCTCTTAATTAAAAGGGACACCCACCTGGCGGCCACTCCCACACCCAGCTGGCGGCCACTCCCACACCCAGCTGGCAGCCACTCCCACACCCACCTGGCGGCCACTCCCACACCCAGCTGGTGGCCACTCCCACACCCAGCTGGTGGCCACTCCCACACCCACCTGGCAGCCACACCCACACCCACCTGGCGGCCACTCCCACACCCAGCTGGTGGCCACTCCCCCCGGAAAGTGACTCAGCTGTGAAGGCAACCTTTCTGAAGTTTTCTTTAGCATGCGAATAAGCTCCGCCTTTCTCATCACATCTAACTCAGTCCTAAGTGAGCACTCTACTGGGACGTTTTCTCCAGGAGCCTATTATAGTCAAATAAAAAGACAAGGAACCAACGGAGCAAAACAGCTGCCAGTGCCTCTGAAAGTGCTCAGAGGGGGTGGTCCACCTGTCTCACCAGCTCCCTGGAGTGGGTCCCCCAGGGCCCTTTCTCGTGAGAAAGCCGTGGCGTTCCCCAGTTTCCTGAGAGCACCCTGGCTCTGGTCCCCGCCGTGGCCCCGACCTTGCCCCGCCTCCCGACCTGGCGCCCCGTCCCAGGGGGAGGGCGAGCGTGGGGCCCAGCCTGGGCTGCCCGGCCGCGCGGGCAGGTGGACCTTTTGAGGACTGAGGGCTCTGCGCCGGCGGCTGGACACGAGCCCGGGGCGGCCAGCTTGCCAGGGACGGGTGCATTTTGCGATTAGTCAAGGGCCTTTGCCTTCATCGCGGCCTCAGTTCCTCACCGAGCCTTATCGCAAACCTTCTGCTACAGTTGGTTTATTGTTGGCTTAGCTTTTTCGGTTTTCTTCTTGACTATTGTTATTTCCCTGGGGTTTTGAGGCTCAGAGTGAGGGGGTCAGGGCACCAAGCGACAGCTCGGAAACCTAAGAGACAGTGAGTCAGATCTCACGTTGGGCGACTTTGCTGTGTCCTGAAATGGCCACTTTCCTCATCTGCCTGCTCTTTCCTCAGTTTCCCTAACTAGACTCAGCTTTTAAAATATCTACAGGTCACTTGCCCTGGCTGGTTTGGCTCCATGGTTAGAGCGTCGGCTGAAGGAACCCGGGTTCCAGTCCAGCCAAGGGCACGTATACCTCAGCGGCAGGCTTGGAGGCAACCCCTCGAAGTGTCTCTCTCACATCGATGTTTCTCTCTTTCTTTCTCCCTTCTACTCCTTCTGAAAAAGCAATGGGGAAAAAATTTCCTCAGGTGAAGATTAAAAGAAATCAAAATAATTCTACAGGTCGAGAAGATGTTCCAGTGATGCATTTAACTTCTCAGGAGGTCAGACGCTTCCCCCATTCCTTAGGGACGCTTTCCTGGGGTTTACACACTAGATGGGAATTTTCACGCATCCCTCCTGCACTGTAATTCAACTCAGCCCACAAATTACTGAGCAGACTTCTGCCCTGAAAGTCTTCATGTTCATCATTAAGGTCAAAACCACAGTGTGTAAGTGTGGAGTCTAGGGTCTGGATTCTGGGAGGCAGGTATGGCTCACCCCCTTGCTGACACATGTCCCTGGGAGAACGGCCTGAGTTGCCTGTGGGCCCTGGGTATGGTGGCCCTTTGCCCAAGAGGCTGGAAGCAACTCCTGTGTTAGGTTTCTGTGCTGTGTAGCCAATTGCCACACGTATGGTGGGTTACACAGCGTGTGTCACCTAACGGGCCCTGGGCCAGGAGTCCGGGCATGGTTCAGCTGGGCTTCTGCTCAGTGGCTGCGGTGGAGACGTTGGCCGGGCTGTTTTCCACTGTAGCTCAGGGCCTCCCTGTGAGCTCACGTGGTGGTTGGCAGAATTCAGACTCATTTTTTTTGCGGTGGTAGAACTGAGGGCATCAGCTTCTGGAGGCTGTTGGCTGCAGGTCGCCGAAGATGGCTGTGGTTCCGGCTGTTATGGGTTCGATTGTGTTCCCAAAAGATGTTGCAATCTCAACCCCCAGTACCTGTGACTGTGGTTTTTTTTGGAAATAGTCATGGCAGATGGTCAAGCTAAGATCAGGTCATTAGGGTGCTTCCTAATCCCATACAACCTGACTTATTAAAGAGGAAATTTGCACATAGAGACAGACATAAATCCATTCCTGTTGTTTAAACCGCCCGTTGTGAGGGTTTGTCCTGGCAGCCCTGGCACATGAACCCACCTCCAGCGTGGGCTTCCTGCACGTGGCTGTCGCCCTATTGAGGAGGCAGGGGAGCTCTTCCTCTCCAGCCTCACACATCACTCAGTTAGGGGCCTGACCTCCCACCACCTTGGCGGTATTGATGAGTTAGAAGCACGTCTCAGGTCGCAAGGAGAGAGGATTGCACAAGGATGGGGCTGCCAGAAGGGGTCATGGGGCAGCCACAGCTCCCCAGGGACCCCAGGCCGTCAGGCTTCCACATGGGCCCATCCGAATGTCACTCTGCTGTCTCCAGCCAGGCGCGGGGCGGGAAGGCAGACTGGGTGTTTCCCTCGGCCTAGATTTATTCAGTCTAGCGAGACACCCGAGTTTTCCGTGTGAAAACTTCTCCCCTTTTAAGGACATAGCAGGGACAATGGGGTGTCTAGAGCACTTTTTCAGGGTCTATATTTAGCAAAATAAAAATTGGAAGCTCTATATCATGCCCCCTAAGTAAAGAACACATTTGACAGCAGCCTGTGAATTTGTCAAGTCTGAGAGCCCCTGGCCTTGAGAGCCAGGCTTTCTTTTCCCGCTGAATAAACAGCTCAGACAACAGCCCTGGGCATAGCCCCATCTCCAGCCCCGGGCTCTGCCCTCCACCCTGGTCTGGCTGAGGCCTGGCTATGCGGGAGTCAACCCCGAGGGACAGGTGGGGCCCGCTTCTCCCCATGCCAAGAGTGACTCTGCCGCCCGACCCCTGGGTCCTTTCTCCACAAACCGGGACTTGACTCCCGCTCTAGCTTTCACCCAGGCCAAGAGGAGAAAGGCACGTTTTCCGAGACACTGTTCTCAAAATCGCCTTCCCTTAGCTACGTGGGTCTCTGCCCTCACCGGTGCCCTTGGGATAACCGTCTCTAAGCCTCGGGCTCGGGAAAAGTTTGCTTTTCTTGGCAGTCATGTATGTATTTTTTCATCTTTAGACAATGAGCGCAGTGACAATTAGAATTGTGTTTCTCTTTTTGCCTTGGTTTCCAGGAAGCGCAGAGAAAGTTTTGTGTGTGTTTAACTGGTATAGTTTTCCACGGCCGAGGTTGCACTTGACCTCCTGCTCTCTGCCCCCCTCCCCCCTTACTCTCTTAGGCTTCTCTTCAAAGTTTGTGGGCTGATGGTATCTGTGCTTCTAATCGTAAGTCAACTTGAATCGTTTTGGGAAGTATATGGGTATAAATAGTTGTCACGTTTCTCAGACCTGCTGTAAGGATTAATGAGTTATGTGTGCGGAGAATGTTCCAGAAACAGTGAGTAGCTATGAAAACACACACACACACACACACACACACACACACACACACATCCTATATTCAATGCAATGGAACAGTCAAAAGAGGGCTTGGACAAAAGTAGTGGGAATCCTGGCGAATTTCACACATGGAATATACTAGATTTTCATCGTTTTAAATTTGTGGTTGTCAGCAAGTCTTCATCCACCTGGACACATCCTTCTTCCCTGAATAGATGTCAGATTTCTCTATTACCTCCACGGTGTGCCAGCCTGTGGCCTGGCTTGGGCTCCCCCAGCAGCTGAGCTTGAGGTAAGGGTTTGAGTGTAAGCAGCTGGTTTGGCAGCTGGGGGTGGGTGCGTGCAGCAGGTCGAACTGAGTCTTCCAACCACGTCCACATCCTGACCCCACTTTCCCGTGCATGTGAACTTATTTCCAAGTGAGTTAATTTCATTGCAGATATAATTAAGCTAAGGACCTGGAGATGAGATCATCTTGGATGGAAGGCGGGTCCTAAATCTAAAGACTGATGTTCTTAGGAGAGACAGAGAGGGGACACAACACCAGGACACAAGGAAGAAGACCACGTGATGGTGGAGGCCGAAACGGGAATGATGCCGCCACAAGCCAAGGAATGCCGGGCCACCAGCACTGCACTCTCCCCGGGAGCCTCCGCAGGGAGGGCAGCCCTGTGGACACCGTGATTTGGACGCCCGCTTCCAGAGCCGGGAGAGCATGGGCTTCTGTTATTTGAAGGCACCCTGTCTGTGGCCATTTGCTGCAGTTGCCCCAGCACACTCACAGGGTGAGACGGGGAATGGGGGGCAGCCAGGCAGAGCGTGCTATCAGCAGGTTACCACCCCAGTGGGGTGAGCTCAGTCCTGTGGGGGAGCTTGGGGAGTGGGGTCACATGCACCTCGAACGTTGTGCTGCTCCGGGCCAGGGAGCTGGGGTGTTTGTGTGCCCCCCATCAGTGCTGGTGCTTTGGCATTTGTGGCCCTAAAAACCCTCCGATGGAGAAATGTAGGCGCTGAAGTTGGCGAGGGGCTGGGTTGCACTGAGTCGGCCCCGTGGAGGGAGGGGACCAGTCAGCGACGGCTGCCATCCCCCACTGCCTGGTCCCCGTCTGAGTCACGGGCCCTCACCTCTCCATTCCGCTGGGCATCCCGTCAGTCTGAAGACCTTGTTCCCAGGATGCCGGGCTCTCTTCCACATTGAGACGTAGTTCACAGCCCTGCCCAGGACATTCTCGCTCCATCCACCCGACTCTTACCTATTGGTGTGTGTCAATTAAGGACAGAGCCGACTGCAGGGCACAGGAAATCCACACGGGAGCCAATGGCAGGGGGCTGACAGACAGTGCAAGGTGGGGTGGCTGCTACACGTAAACCCTTTGTGCCAGGCCTCTCCTCCAGGTTCTGGAGGCTGCCAGACACTCTTGGTGTCTCTTGGCCTGCGGCTGCATCCCTCCAGTCTCTGGCTCCGTGCTCACACAGCCCTCTTCCCTGTCTGCCTTGGTCCCTGTGTCTCTTCTTCTCTTAGGGGACATCAGTCATACGGACTTAGGGCCCTCCTTCTCCAGGATGGCCTCATCTTCACTCATTCCATCTGCAATGACCCTATTTCCAAAGAAGGTCACATTCAAAGGTTCAGGGAAGGATGTGAAGTCTGGAGGGACACTATCCAACCAAGTGCAGGGGTCAAGGCTGCTGGGTACAGAATTAGCTGTCTCTCCACAGGGTGTCAGTCGAGCTGCCCCTTCCTCCAGGACACAGGCTCTGACGCCCCAAACAAAATTAGCTGTCCCTTCTCTGAGCAAGCACACTGTCCTTCCCAGCACGGTGGCCCTGCTGTCATTGTCCACTTACTTGTCTGAGTCCCTCATGTGTCAGAGGGCAGGGAGCTCCACCCTGTCCTTTCCTGCCCCTCAGCCTGGGGGTGGCCTCAAGGAGTGCTGCTTGTCTCTGAGTTTAAGTAACAGAGAAGCCAGGCTCTTAGATGGGCTAAAACATCAGAGAATTTCTTTTCTTGCCCAACAGAAAGTCCAGAGGTGAACCCTGGGCTCAGGAAGTCGGCCTATGGCTCTGCTCGTGCCCACTCCCACGTGTCGGCTTCGGCCTAGGTGAAGATAAGCATTTTTCCAGAGGGGACATTCCCTGGAATCCCTGCTGTGTCCGGGTGGCCACCTGTCCTGTGGTCAGCCAGTCCCTGGCACAGCCTGGCTGGGACTCATCACTTAGGGTGGCCAGGTATTAGGGTTCAAGTCGGGGCCAGTTCACGAAGGGAATGAATGCGCTCCTGTTGCTTTGCAGTCTTTGCCTGGGACCCGGCAGCGCTGGGCTGGCACAGCCTCTGCTGCACTGACTTTGAAAGTTCCCAGGCCCGGCTCAAAGCCCTGGGGCGCTCTGCAGGGTCCCGGCTGCAGTGCAGACGCGCTTCCTCCGGGCCAGCGTCTCCTGAGAACCGCTCCTGCTGCCAGCTCCGCAGAGGTCAGCCGAGGGGACGGCCGGCGCTCTTTCTGGGCAGGAACCAACTTCTTTCTTGGAAAGTTCTGTGTTCCTGAGCCGGAGCTCCCAGGCCTCTGTGGGGTCAGGTGGGGGTGGCCAGGCCCCACCGCAGCTCTGAGAGAGTGTGGCCCAGCCTGGAGCCGCTCAGGGGACAGACAGCTGCCCTAATTAACTCAGGATCTTGGCTTGGGCAGGTTAGCAGAAGAGGAGGGCGGGGGGAGGACTGGAGGTGACCGGTGACTTTTGAAAGCCAAGAACTCACAGGGCAAGGTCAATCTTTATTTAGATGTGTCCTCGCAGGAATAAAGAAAGTGTGGTGGTGTTTCCACTTCCAAAGAGAGAGCGGGTGGGATACATGCTCTCTGGGACACTTGCCAACGAGCTCCCACTACGCTCCTACCTGAACCTTCGGGCCAGCGGACGGGTGAGGTGACCCTGATGTCATCGCAGGTGAGCCTGACCCCTCCCCTTAGAGCAGCCTAGAGGACGGGTGAGGTGACCCTGATGTCATCGCAGGTGAGTCTGCCCCCCCCCTTAGAGCAGCCTAGAGGACGGGTGAGGTGACCCTGATGTCATCGCAGGTGAGCCTGCCCCCTCCCCTTAGAGCAGCCTAGAGGACGGGTGAGGTGACCCTGATCTCATTGCAGGTGAGCCTGCCCCCTCCTCTTAGAGCAGCCTCCTCTCCCAAGGGGGGCTTCTTAGTTTTGGGATGAAATATTCAAAAATTAGAAAAAAAGGTAGTAAGAATAGGTAAGTTTGCCAAGCACGTGATAAAGACTATGTATGGGATATCTCATTGAATCTTGACAGGAAATACAACATACCTGTGGGAGGTATAGTCCTAATCACTTATTTTACATGTCCTGGCCTTGAGGCTCAGATAGGTAAGGTCACCTGCTCAGAGTGCCCTGCTGGGTCATGGCAGGGTCAGGATCTGAGTCCACACCTCAGAGCTAGACCCCACCCTGTTTTGTCTCTCGAAACCGAGTGCCCTGTCTTTGGTCATCTCTCAGGTTTGTCCAAATAGTAGCATTTTAGTACTTCTTCCCTCTGGCATCTTTCAGTTTAGCCATAAGTTAGGTGATAAAATGTGATTTTTTCTCGTGAGACACAATACGACAATTTTTAATGTGCTATTTGTAAGAGCCAAAGGGTGGAAACGACCAAATGTCTGTGAATAAGGGACTAGCTGCATAAACTGTGTAAGTCCAATAGTAGAGCACTATGCAGATGTAAAAAAATGATAAATATCTTTACGTACTGATAAGGAGTGACTTCCAGCATATATTGCTATGTGGGGAAAAGGCACTCCAAAGAGCAGAATAGGATTAATAATATTCTGCTTTTTGTGTATAAAAAGTAAGAATATATATATATAATTTTCGAAAGGAACAAATGAAAAAATAAAAAGATAAACAAAAAAACTACTTAGTACACAGACCTGGGTGGGAAGGGAGGGCCTAGGGTGCAGGGGACAGAAGTGAGACTGGTGAGAATGTATTTTATTGAATCGATTTTGGAAACTTGTACATATTTTACATAATTAAAAATAAAAAATAAACCCCTAAAAATGGAAAAAAAAACAAACGAAAACTCCAAACCTGAAGCAAATGAATCTAAGTGGGTATCAGATCGATGCCCAGCCACACACACGGATTAGGTCAACTGATTTTAAGCGCAGTATTTGGGCTCTGTCCCTAGTGGAATGTATCCTAAGGATTAAAAGAACTGCAAATGAATCGTAACTTGTATTAGAAAACCTTATTTTCAAGAATAGTGGCCTTGCTAGTTTGAAGCTATTTAATGACTTGGGAAGCCTCAAGCAGAGGGCACGTATATTAATATCCTTAGGGACCAAAATTTCAGTTTAAAAGTCAAGAGATATACATCTAAAACCTAAAGAAATAAAACTACCATCTTAGCATTTGAATTGGAAATATCAGTATGAACTGATAAGTTATTGTTTCCTTAAACAAAAATTACATATTTTTCAATTATAAAAAGTCCTGGAAATGACGGCTGACCAGTAGCATTAAGCGCCCCACGTATGCAGATTGCGGTCTCTCAAAACCGCTTCCTCTAAAAGAACCGGAGGCCCTCAGAGCAGTGACCAAGTCCAGGTCTGGGGCAGGACATGTCGCACTGAACATGGGAGCGGCTGTTCTACGGACGTCGAAGGCCAAAAGCATACAGGCACCCACACGGGCAACAACTATAAAAATAGTGGCTGCACCGCCTGAAACACGGTAGAACATCGCCGCTTCGCTCTCTCCACGGGAACGTGAATCTAGGCCCGACCTTCGAGGCTCTTAAAGCCACAGGTGAAAGGTGAGGGGGCTCTGTAAGGGACGAACAAGCTGAAAGCGAGGCGTCCCCACACCCTGCCCTCCCAGTGGGACAGCAGTAAGTACACAGTGCCACCTGCATTTTTGTCCAAACACTTTGAACTTGAGTCTAATCAAGCCCCTAGAGCTCACTGCCAGTCCTTAGGAACATGAGGGGTAAGGGGACATGTGAAATAACTGCACAAAGGAGCAATGTCAAACCCAGGGCGTGGGACTTTCTATAGGACAAATGGCCTGGTTTCTTCAACAAATAAATAGGGGGGAAAAGGCATGGGGAGATCTCTATATTTAAAAAATGTAAGAGACATACCAATTAAATGCAATATGTGGTCTGTGTCTGTAACTTTGTTCAAGTGAGTGAACCGTGAAAAGAAATATTTGAGATAATTGGGAAAATGTAACTGCCTGTGAGTTACATGACATTCTTATTTTTAGGTGTGACGTAACATTGTGGTTATGTAAAAAGTACCTTCAGCCCTGGCCGGTGTGGCTCAGTGGTTAGAGAGCTGGCCCTCACACCAAAGGGTCTTGGGTTTGATTCCCGGTCAAGGGCATGTACCTGGGCTGCAGGGTTGATCCCTGGGCCCAGCTGGGGTGTGTGTGAGGGAACCAGTCGATGTGTCTCTCTCACATCAATGCTTCTCTCTCTCTCTCCACCCCCTCCCTCTTCCCTCCCTTCCACTCTCTCTAAAAATCAATGGGAAAAATATCCTTGGGTGGGGATTAACATCAACAACAAAAAGTATTTTCAAGTGATAGAGATGTAAACTAACAGCAGTGATGGGACAGCGTGCTTTCAGGGCTCAGACAAGGGACAGATGACTTGGTTTGGGGGGCCAGAGCCAGTGTCCTGGAGGAAGGGGCAGCTCAGCTGACGCCCTGTGGAGAGACAGCTAATTCTGTACCCAGCAGCCTTGACCCCTGCACTGGGTTGGCTAGTGTCCCTCCAACTTCATGTCCTCCCCTGAACCTTTGAATGTGACCTTCTTTGGAAATAGGGTCATTGCAGACGGAATGAGTGAAGATGAGGCGGTCCTGGAGGGGGAAGGCCCGAAATCCTTACGGCTGGTGTTTCCCTAAGAAGAGAAGAGCCGCAGAGACCGAGGCAGACAGGGAAGGCGGCCGTGGGCGGGGAGCCGGGGGCTGGAGGGGCGCGGCCGCAGGCCAGGGCGCCAGGGGTGGCCGGCAGCCCCCAGAGCCGGAGGGGGGGCCTGGCACAGGGCCTCCCCACAGCCTTCAGAGGGCACGCGGCCCTGCCAACACCTTGGTTTTGGACTTCTGGCCTCCAGAACTGTGATAGAATTAAATTCTGTTGCTCAAGCTACAGTGTGTGGCTCTTTGTCGCTGCTGCCCCAGCAAATCGGCACAATTGGGGTCTCTGCCCCCGCGGCGCCTGCCCAGTGCCTTCCTCAGACTTCCCAGGAGGCAGCAAGCGATCGTTAAGAATGCTGATGTTTTGACAACAAGGAAGGGCTTCAAAAATGGGCTCTATCACCCTAACCCAGGATTCCTAGCTGCAGTTTCTGAACTTGGCCACACCCCCCTCCCTCCGACAGTATCGTGGATTCATTAGGGTGGGCACCGCCCACACCCCCCCAGTCCACGTGGGCATGCACACACACGATTGTGCTCTTAATCCTCAGAGCAACAATATCCAAGTATTTGCCAGAATATTCCTGAGGTGATATTCCCAGAACATCCCTGGGAAAGGCCAACAAGGCCACAGAGAGATGTAAAGTAATGATCTATTAATCAATTGGTTTAAACAAAACACCGTGCACCGGGTGGTGCAAACATCTCAAAGGGCAGTTCTGTGTGAGTTGGTCCTGAGAAAACACTGGCTCCTGGGTCCTAGGAATCGATGTCACAGAGACGGGTCTGGGGCTGGAGCCCCAGCAGGTGCCCCAGCAGCAGCTGCCCTTCAGAGTGTCTCCAGATGCCCTGCCCTGTGCCATTGTCGTGCCAAGCCCCCGACGGGTAACTTTGCAGAATAATGGCCGCCACCCATCCCTGAAAGTTTGGGGGGACCAGTGTGTTGCCTTGAAGACCTAGGGATTTCCTGTAACTATGGAAACATAAATCTCAGCATTGAGAAGCCAGGGAGAAAACTGCTAGTGTTGCCTTGACAACAGATAAAAGCCCAAGTCTTTGTTGTTAGGAAGAGAGAGAATGCACCTTCGATGTCTTTAAGCTCATTTACTTGTGGGATGGTGGCGCTCAAGTGGACTCGAGGACCTTCTGGAGGAGGTGATTCTTGGAAGCCAGGGACGGGGTGCCTTTCTGAGGCTTGCCCTGAAGAGTGGCGGGTGTCAAATCTCCTCACAACAGCCTGAAATGTTCCCAAGAGTCTGGACAAAGGGTTAGTGTCCTCATGCCCCAAGGAGGCCCTGGGCTTTTCATTCTGTGGGTCGTTAAAGCAAATGCCTTCTGCTCCTTGGCTGTTTTATGTTTCTGAGCTGACTCAGAGGGAGCTGAGACCTCATTGTTATCTGGACAGATGCTCAAATGTCCTCCCCCCAAATCCTGGCCCTCAGCGTTTATAAGAAAGGGGTGAAATGTCAAGAGTGATGCTTCTGGTGACGTGGACCCCTCTGAGCTCATCCGGCAGCTTCTGCAACCCCGGGGAGACCCTCCGTGAGCCAGCTGAGAAGTGCCTGTTGATAGTTGTAGCTCTGGGCCACACATAAGTTTAATTACCATGTGCCACCAAGAGATGATTTTTCTTGAATATCTTCCGAGGATATTGGACCTCGAGGTGGCGGGACCCTCTGCGTTGATGCCCAGGTGAAATCTGCATGGAGAGTGTCCTCAAGCGAACTTGAAGGACTGCTCGGAGGCTTTCTGTTTAAGCAGAGGAACCATGACAGTGCATCCTCTTAGTGATGGAGGCCAGCTCTCTGCCCCATAGAGGAAAGGAAAATTTGAAGAAAGACTTCATATTGCCAAGTGTGGGGCTTTGGGACCCCTATTTGGTCTAGAGAACATTGAGTAAAATGAGAAAGAAGCACACACCAAAATATTTATGGCATGGCTAGGGGGAAACAGGGAGCTGCCTGCCCCTCCCTGGCCCCGGCCCTGCCTCCCAAAGTGATGCCTTTGGACGCTATTTTAATACAACGTGTTGGTATAGATAGACTAGTATGTTGGCAAACACAGAGAAGATGACTGACAGCAACCTCGTTTTACGGGTCAAGGATTTGTCTTCCAACTCAAGCCAATGCCAGGCTTCCTCCCAACCCGAGACCTCGCTCCCTACCCTAGGGGGAGACTTCAGGAAAACACATGGAGAACTCAGGATCCCCAGGTTTGCCAATCCAAGGACCCCTTGTTGTGGAACTGAAGGCGCCTTCTGAAGTGGACTCATTCATCCAGCAGCTGCCGCCAGGCTGCCCAGTGCTGGGAACGCTCGGGGGCGCCGCGGCAGATAAATATCTCAACTGCGAAACAACAGCAATTTAATTCACAGATGCGGAGGTTTCACAAATGCATTATAAGATGTGAAGTACTTGGATCACAAAGTGAACAAACAGAAACACACAATGCCCACGGACATGAAAAGCTTCCAAGTGGCTTCAAAGCAACTGCTCTCCGAATTAGCCAATAACGCAGCCCCTGACCCAGAGGGGACCAAGGCGCAGGCTATCTTTTATCAGTCCAATTTCCTCATATTAAATTTAGATGAAAATGGGGCATTGTCATAGAAAATCAGCACATTTGTGAATCAGAAGATTATCTGAAAACATTAAAAGCCCAGAATATAAATCAATTTTGACATATTGCTTTTTTGTTGACTTTGTAGCCGTTGAACTTGCGGCTGATCCAAAGTACATTTCATTAAAAAACTCTTTTATTAATAAAGACCAGACTAGGATTTGTCTTATTACGTCTCCAGCAAGAAGCAAAGCTGTGCAGGGTTATTTTGGGTGAAGATTTCCAACCACTGCTTTCCACACCAGTGAGATAACGCAATTCATCGTCACTGCCCCTGGGTGCATGTTTGCAAGTTCCCTTGAAAAACAATAAAGAGACAAGTCTCCGAAAAGTCTCACCCTCTCTGTCTTTGACTCTCTCCCTCCACAGACTGTCCTGACTTCACCCTCTGAAAGCTTTCACTTCTGTTTAAAACAACCACCTTTGAAAAAGTAGATTTTCAAACTGGGGGATTAGGAATTGATTAGGTGGTGAGCAGGTGCTGCAGACCTTCCCAGGAGTGGAAAGGAAGCGGGGATTTTGAAGCGGATGCCTCAGGGGGATTAGAGCGGGACCAGGAGCCTCTGGAGAGAGGACCTGAAGATGGGTCCGACGCTGCGCTTCTGCGCTTCGAAGGCCAAACTGTGGAGAAGAACCTGCTTTCCTGACACATGGAGAGCAGGGAGTGGGAGGTGGGGGGTGTGAGAGATGGGGGGTGTGGGAGATGAGGGGAGTGGGAGGTGGGGGGAGTGGGGGATGGAGGGAGTGGGAGATGGGGGGAGTGGGAGGTGGGGGGAGTGGGAGATGGGGGGGAGTGGGAGATGGGGGGTGTGGGAGATGAGGGGAGTGGGAGGTGGGGGGAGTGGGGGATGGAGGGAGTGGGAGATGGGGGGAGTGGGAGGTGGGGGGGAGTGGGAGATGGGGGGGAGTGGGAGATGGGGGGTGTGGGAGATGGAGGGGAGTGGGAGATGGAGGGGAGTGGGAGGTGGGGGGAGTGGGAGATGGGGGAGTGGGAGATGGGGGGTGTGGGAGGTGGGGGGAGTGGGAGGTGGGGGAGTGGGAGGTGGGGGAGTGGGAGGTGGGGGAGTGGGAGATGGAGGGGAGTGGAAGGTGGGGGGAGTGGGAGATGGGGGAGTGGGAGATGGGGGAGTGGGAGATGGGGGGAGTGGGAGATGGGGGAGTGGGAGGTGGGGGAGTGGGAGGTGGGGGGAGTGGGAGATGGGGGAGTGGGAGGTGGGGGGAGTGGGAGGTGGGGGGGAGTGGGGAGCACTCATTAGAAGGTGTTTTTGTTCACCTGTGTTGGGCTGCTGGTAACCTCCGTGTGTGCCGTGACCCTCCATTCTGGACCATTCTGGAGCACAGCGTTCTTCACAAGTCCCAGGAAAGAAGCAGACTCCTGCACCAAAGAAAAAGCTGCTCCTGCTTTGCTGGTCTAGGCATAGGGCAGCTGAGATAGAGACTGTGTTTTAAAATAGTTTTGACAGAGTTCTGAAATCCACCAAAGGTTCACAGCAAGAGCTTTCACCTGATTGGAAATCACTGCATTTGTCTAGCTAAAAAGAGCCAACTGTTGACCCAGGGTAGGTTCCTGCCTCTTGGCCAGTGGTGGCTGGGTGAGGTTTGCCACAACCACCTGTTGATTTTGGCTGCCCCGCACTCTGCTCCCTCCTCCAGTGACGGCATCGCTCTTTCTGCTGGAGACCCAGGGTCCCCCTCCCATGTGGTTCAAGGGAACAGGCCAATGTGCACAGACAAAGCCGCGCTGTAGCTAAAATCTGAATGGCTGCGAGAAAGCAGGAGCCAGAGATGTTTGCGGAGGAACTTGGGGGAGATGGGAGAATTCTGAGGGTCCTGGGCCATCTGTACTAAGCCAACTTCTTGGCTGTTGAAACTTGGTTCGTATGTAAGTGCCCCCTGAATCTTCCCACAGGAAATATGGAGGATTGTTCTGGTAGATAGTTTGCAAAAATGGCCACAATTCTCCACCCCTCTCCTTCGCCCAGCCACACTTTGGGATGAGACTTTTTAGTCCCTTCATCTAAAGGTGGGGTCTATTTCTTTACCCCTTCAATCTGACCAGGACCGTGGCTTGCTTTGTCCAATGGGATGTGGTGGAAGTGATACTGAGCCAGTTGCAAAACCTAGGGCTTTTTCTCTCTCTGTCTTTCTCTGGCTCTCTCTCTCTCCCTCCTCAGAAGCCTGCCGCCTCCATGTGAAAAAGCCTGGTGATGAATGGGGGACCCTAAATGAGAGAACTTGACTGTCCTAGTCAAGGCCACCCTGGCCCAGTTTATGGCAAGATGATCCCCAAATACGTGAGAGAGTTCAGTCAGGTTGAGCGGGGCTGCATCCCCACCTGCAGCTGGCCTCAGGTGTATAAGTTACCCTGGCTGAGACTTGAAGAACTATTTAGAGAAATTATAAATGCTTATTGTTTGAAGCCACCAAATTTTGGAATTATTTGTTACGCAGAAAAAGCTAACCATTACAGATGTCAGCCGCTAGGCTTGTTAGGTATTAAGTTGGTTGCTGTGGCAAAAAGTTGCCAGAACGTGATTTATCTCCACAAGTCCCACGAAGCTCTGGGAGGTCACTGACTTTGAAAACGGAAGGTGTTCTTGTTGCTATGGATACCCCCATTGAGACATTAGAGTGTAAAGACAGAAATCGAGTGTTGCCTTGACAACAGGTTTGAAAATCCGAGTCTAGGAAGCCAAAGGCCTATAAAAATAATAGGAAGGATCAGGAGGAGAGGGGAAATTAGCCTAAAAAGCTTCCCCCCAAACAGCAAATTGTCTCCTTGTAGCCATGGTCTGTGAGAGGTGAATATGGCTCAGATTGGGGCTATAAAGTGAGCATCGGGAAGCTCTTCCTTCCCCGGCCCGTCTCCACAGCAGGAAGGCATCTCACAGCTGGGAGCAGCTTGAAGCACAGCCACTAAGTGCTACCTTGAAGAGTTTGCAATTTGCTCTCCACCAAGTTTCATTCCAAGAATTACATCTTGCCGGAGCTGGAAGGGGTCAGACTGCACCTGGGCTCGAGCTCTTTCTCCCCTGCAGAGAGGGAAACCGGGGCCCACTTGGGGTCAGGCATGCGGTGGGCAAGTCCAAATGCACCGTTGACTAGCCGTGTGAGGTTACGCAAGCCCTGGCCTGGCAGACTCCTTCTGTGAGATGGGGATGGTGATCCGATGAGCCTCGAAGGCTGCTGAGAACTTGCTGAGCAAATGCACAAAAAGCACTTAGCACAGCGTCCGGCCTGCAAGGAGTTGGCCATAAATTGTTTGCTATTATTTTTACTGTCATTGTGTCAATCTGCCTCTACTCTCCAGTCATCAAAGTAATATCCAGGAGGCCTATCGGGATCTAGAGTTTTCTCAGAGAGTGACTTTTAAGACAGCCACTGTCATTTTCTGTTTCTTACAGGTGGGTGTTGCAACTCATAATTTTCAAAGCAGTCACATCTTTCATTTTCTTGTGACAGCTGGGACAGGCAGGCAGGAGGGGTCACAGCGCTTCCCTTTTTTAAAAAAATATTTTTATTGATTTTTCTGTTTTTTCAGGTTGTCAAGGAGGAACTCCTGGGAAGTTTCAGTCTGCTGGAGCCCCGCTGCTCCCCGGCCACATCTCCTTCCCCTGCATGTGGCTGCCCCCCAGAATGTCACCTCCACACAGATGGTGCAAGGGTGGGGTTTAACTCAAAGTGAGAGGAAGGCAGTTTGGGGCATCTGTTTATGAAGAATATCACCAGCCAGAGTTGAAATCTTATGTTTAACAAATAAATGACTTGCATATTCACGGGCACATCTCAGACCTGAGAATTTTTGTATGGGGTTGGGGGTCAGGGTCCCATGGGGGTCCAAGGAGATCAGTCTGAGCCAGGATTAAAGGAGGGCCTGATGGGCATTATTTGGGGGAGGGAGGGTGTGTAGGTCAAAGCGGCTGCCTCGAGTTGGACAAACACAGGCAGGAGGTAGAGGACAGGGGGCAGCGGTGCAGGGGGATTCGGTGATGGTCCACCCGGGGGCGAGTGGGCTGCCCAGTAGCTCCAGCGGAGCACGCAGCACAGACCTTGCCTTTGGTCGGGGTTTCTGATCTGGGCATTTCCTCAACAGCAGCTCTCCTGGGGGCACAGGACATAAAGCAGATTAAGAAGCCCTGCAAACATCTTTGAAGTGGGTTCCAGTTGAAACGATCTTGAAGTTTCAACTTCTGACTAATTAGTCAGGGCCACCAGAGCAGGCCACCAGAGCAGGCCGCTGGTGTGCCCAGAGAGTGAGTGAGTGAGGGTGGGCGGCCCTCAATGCCAAATAGTGTGTGTTGGTGGCAACGTCAGGTGATCATCCAAGAGCTTGGGAGAAGCAAACTTTTTCTCCTATGGCTGTTCTTTGCCTAAGGCTCTGAGGGCTGGCTGGCACGGGCCAGCTGTGTTGTGTTCTAGAACTTCAACCCCCGGGCCAATGCTCAGGCCCTGTTGGCAAAGAAAAATGGTTGCTGTGCTGGTGGCCTGGTTTGGCCTCCTGTTAGCACAGGCGGTTGGAGGCACAGCTGGGTACAGATTCTGATTTTGAGTAAAATTGTCGCCTCTTTGGTCCCTTGGCAATGGCCCCCAAAGCCAGGCAGGGTTTGTTTTTGTGAAGGGACAGACCATCTGTCTCAGGATTAGCAGTCCAAGTCCTGTGGTAAGTCAGGCCCACAACCGTGATTAGTACTTCATCCTGCTTTTATTGACTAGCCCTCGGGTGGGGTTACCCATGTCTCCTTGGGTACAGTGTGCCCGGGAGCGTCCCTTCTCCCACAGGGCTCCCCACCTGAGCAAGGAGGAGGTCCCATGGGGCAACACTGCGCTGACAGTCAGACCAGGCTGGGGCCCAGTCACACCCCTCCGGGCTCAGCTTCCTCCCATGGAAAGCGGCGGCCCCTTTGTGAGGCTCTGGCTGCAATATAGTGGCCGTTACATGTGGGAGTTGCTGGCCTCCACTCCTCAATTTTGCTCGTGGAGCCTTTGGGTGGTTTGCATGCCCACCCTCCACTAAGTTGCAAATGTGTGCAGGGAGACAACCCCACCCATGCATGGGTTACGTTCAGATTATCTTGGACAGCTCTGGCAATGCTCTCTGACCGGTGCTGGCTTTGGGCCGAGCAAGTGTCACCCGGCTGGCCCATGAGGCGGGGCCTTCGGGAAAGCCTTCTCTTGAAAAGAAGCTCAAGGCCGAGGTGGCTCTTGTTTTTGCCTGGACTTAGAGGGCAGATAGATGTTTCTCTCTCTCTCCCTCTCCCTTTCTCTCTCTCTAAAAATCAATAAAAAAATCTTTGAAAAAAATGACAGAAATAACATCAAGTTATAAACAGCTTGCTGGAAGGGGGCACTGAGGTCACAGGAGAGAGCAGGGACAAACTCGAGGGGATGTGCACAGGCACATTGTTGGGACTGATGTGATGTCTGGGGTAGCATCAGCCATCTGCGATGGGACAGCTTGAGGACAGAGCTTGCATTCCGGGGTCACGAGATCAGAGAGAGGAAAGGACTGTGGTCCCTGGATTTTTGGTCCCTCTCCTGCCCTGGTAGGACCTCTAGTTACCTGAGATAACAAAAAGTCCTATCAGTTCAGGCTTTTGGGGTGCTGGCTGCTGTTTCTGGAGGCCAGTGCATCCCGAATCATTGTCCCTCCGAGTGGTCCCCAACCTGACAGGAGCCTGGGAGGATTTCAGACTCCGCTCCAGGCCTGCCTGCGGCTCTGTGATGAGATCCCGGGCACGTGGGGCCGCACAGGACTTTGAGAAGCCCTGTCCTGATGGGTACACTTTTTGTTCAACAAGCCCTATTGAGGGGACTTTGGTTTTGACAGCTATGGGCTCAATTTCCCCCCAAGACAGAGTAATAGGTGTTGGGTCTGCGGGTTCCGACCTGCCCATCAGGCTCAGGAAGGTGGAGGGAGGCCCCGGCCGGCGGTTCACCCACAAATCTGAGTGTTGTTTACAAGTTCTCCCAACTATTGTTCATCGACTCGCCTTTGGGTACCGCATTGATTTTAACCTAAAGCTGCGAGTGCAGTAAAATCTCATTAATTCCGGCCTCGCCAATGTTGAACAGATCGTTTAAATTGGGGCCAGGCTGAGGGCTGGCTGGAGCGCGGCCCAGAAGAAGCACCAGGTTGAAGGGCTTCGGCTCGCCGGGTGGACGCCGCAAGAGGCTTCCAATTATAAACGCACCTCGGTACACTCAAGTTTAGCAGGAACCGTGCTTGGAAATCAATCTGTCAACAAATTTTTATTGAGTGTCCCTTATGCACATGGCCCTGGCTGGCAAGGCATACTTCGTCCAGTCGCTTTTAATCATCACCCTGGCTGGAGAAGTTGCGGGTTTCGCAGGAAATGCACCTTTGTCTGCGGTCTGGGCTCCTCTCCATAGCCCACTTTCCCGGGTGTGCCAGTGCACATCCCCTCGAGTTTGTCCCCGCTCCCTCCTGTGACCTCAGTGTCTCCTCCCAGCAAGCTGTTTATAACTTGATGTTATTTCTGTCATTTTTTTCAAAGATTTTTAATTGATTTTTAGAGAGGGAGAAAGGGAGAGGGAGAGAGAGAGAAATATTGATCTGCTGCCTCCGTACGCCCCCCACGGGGGATGGGGGACCGAGCCTGCAACTTTGGCATGTGCCCTGACTGGGAATCGGAAATAGGACAGGCAACCCTTTGGTGCAGGGATGACACCTAACCAACTGAGCCACACTGGCCAGGGCCATTTCTGTCATCTTAAAAAAAAAAGGCTAATCTCCCCCTCACCCCCCCCAGGGTCTCTGCTCCCCTGTACCTGAAGTCTCTTCTGAGCTGACTGTTCACCAGTCCCTAACTCCATTTTCATTCAAATCCCGTAAATGTGGCTTTTTCATGCTCACTAAAGGCCTGAGGTGGCCCAAGCCCCGTCCTTCCCTAGCACTGGGCATGTTCATCCCTCGTTTTCTCCATGCGCTTCCTTCATTTGCCCTCTAAGTCCAGATCCTGAGCCTCTGCCTACTGCCCCCCCCCCCGTCTCTGGTCTCTGAGCGCCAGCGCACCTCAGGACTGGTCCCTCTCGCCCTTCCCCGGGGGAGGGATTGAAAGTTGAGGCTTCATGCCCGCTGAGTGCTGAGGGCTTCTGGGTCGACAGCTCTACCTGCATCCTGTCCTTGGCTGCTGGACCCAGCTGTCCCCGTGTGCTGCCCGACAATCCCTTGCTTCCTCTAGATCCCTCGGCGAAGGGCGCTGCTCCCCAGGTAGACTAAATGTGAGTAAATTTCAAGCCCTGTCTTCCTGCAAAACTCTTGGCATGGTCCTGACTCCTCTCTTTATCTCACACCCACATCTAACCCATCTGCACATCCTGTGGACTCTATAATTGGGACCTCACCTCTGTCTCCTTGGTCCCCCCCAGCACCCGTCTCCCCTGGGGGATGACCCCCCACACCTCCCTGCTGTCCCTGCCTTGGCCGAGTGTCCTGCAGCCTGCCCTTTATCTAGTGGCCCATGGGACCTGTTAAAACGGAAGTCTGATCATGTCACTCTCTGGAGAACTCTTCCTATGGCCTTCCTCTCACTCAGAATAATACCCCAATTCCTTATCATGGCCTTGAGGCCCCACATCTTGTCCCCACGGACAGGGGGCTCCTGGCTGTGCCTCAGTGGTCGAAACACGCTCTCATCTGAGACTGTTCACACTTGCTGTCCTCTACTTTTAGAATTTGCTTCTTGGATTCATGAGACTCCAGCATTGTGAAGATTCGGAGCCGCCCAGCTCCCCACACCACCCTTCCTGGTCTCACCCACTCTCCATCCCTAATTCCTGACAACTGCAATGTGTTCTGCATCTCTATGGCACTGTCGTTTTGAGAACCTTATATACATTGAAGCTGGCAGAGTGCTCGACTGGCTTTCTCACTCGCTGGAAAGCCCATGAGATTGCAGTATCAAGAGCTGTTGGCTGCATCGATAGCCTGTTCCTTTTCACGGCTGTGTAGTACTCCATCCTACATGTTTTTGTCTGTTTCAGCAGCTGTAACAAAGTACCATGAACCGGGCAGCTTAAACAACAAAAATGTATTTCTCAGAGTTCTAGAGGCTGGACGCCCAAGATCCAAGTGCTAGTGAGAACCAGCTTTCTGGCTGGCAGACTGCTGTCTTCTCCTGGTGTCCTCCCTGGGCAAACCAATCCCACCGCAGGGACTTCATCCAATGGCCTCCCCAAGGCCCCACCCCAACACCACCCCATTGGTGGTTCGGCTACAGCATGTGGACTTCAGGGGTGCGGACATCCAGCCCGTCACAGTGGATGCATCACTTACCCACCTGCTGAAGCTCATTTCTACTGTCCACGCAACTAACTAGGCTCAGCTTGCGCAGGTTTTCTGGTTCTGGATGTACACCAAGGTAGAGCCAAGAGCCCTGGTCATGAGGGAGCGTACAAAGGACCCTAGCCTCATAGCCTCAGTGTCTTCACTTGTCGAGTGGGGGCAGTGACAGTATTTTCCACACAGGCTTGGAGAGTGGGCAGGTGTGAGCTAGAAAGGGCTTGGCATCTGGTAAGAACCGACCGACATTTGCTATTAAATTAATGACATTTAATTTGTCACTAAAGAGAAAAGACCTTTGGAATGCTGGGCGAGGTTTCTCGTGGGTGGGCCTGCGAGGGACAAGCATCCATGGGGCTGGAAGCACCTTCCTGATGTCCGCAGCACTCTCCTTGGTTCCTGTGTTTTCTAGCAGCCGCGGCCCGCCATGGCCCTCGGGGGCTGTGTGGGTTTGGTGGGTGGCCTACAGTTTCCAGGCGGGTGGACCTGCGAATCCTGCCTGGGCTTGAGCCCGTGGTCACCTGATGGGTCTCCTTTCATCCTGCCCTTTGCTGGGGTGGGCGCCAGAAAGTAGGTTTGGGACCTTTGGCTCTATCCCACCTGGCGAAGGAGATGGGCTTTGTGAACGTGCCCTGAAGTTTAGGAGCCAAGCTCCTCCGAGTGAACAGAGAGCACCCCCGAAACTCAAGGTGCTGTCTCGGAGCTGACAGTGTAGCGGGATTAACCCCCAAGTGGTAAAAGGCCCCAAACTCACTATGGGTGTGAGCATGCCTGTGAGTGGGCGTGGAAGGTGTGTTATTAATGGTCTTAAGCTGGGGCTCCAGGAATTCAGGGACAGTTTTCCAAGTTAATACTTCTGGGACTGGGACCCCGGGATCTGGGCTGAGCGCAAGTCTCTGACTTTCACTCTGGGTGTGACATTGGTTGTCACTCACCTCTCCAACCAGGACTGGCAGTGCCCCATTGCAGGTGGTTCTGACGCCCAAATGAAATGAGTGTGAAGGTGGGTGGTGCCTAGTAGGTGCTCAGTAAGCATGAACTGCTCCGGAACGGGCCTATGTGGCAAATGCTCTTCTGAGGCCAGGCAGGGTGAGGGGCGGCTGCAGGCCCAGCACGAACCCACCACCTCTTGAGGCTGCTTCCTGCTCTGGGGTCAGGAGAGGCCTCCTCCTCACCCTTCCTGGTCCTCGAAGTCCAAGGTCACCTGATGCTTAAAGTTCACCTCCAGCCAGGGTCAGGGCTTCCTGGGAGGGCAGGAACCACATTCCTAATAACAGTAATGATTCAGATCACTGTCTGCCCCCACTGTGAAGTCCCCTCACCTGGGTGAGCTCAGGGGATCCCGGCAAGGCAGGTACCATCGCATGTCCCTGGGCAGAAGGGGAGGCAGAGTCCCTTGTTCACTGACACACCACTAGCCAGTTTGTCTGGCTGCAGAAGTCTTGCCCAGTCTGCACCCAAAATGGACTCGGTGGTGACCCTTTGCCCCCTTGGCCTCCATTTCTCGCCTCGTGCATATGCCCCCTGGGTGTCTTGGGATGGGAACTTGCTGACGGGAGTGGGGTGAGTGGGCTGTGGGTGCAGCACTGGGAGCTGGGAGCCACGTGCCAGCGTGGGCAGGACGGCCTTGCTCTCCCGGGGAGGGGCCCGCTTCGCCTCCCGCCCAGGTGGGAGGACGGCCTCCAAGGCTGCATGGTTTGTGCCTCATTGAATTCGCTCTTCTCCAAATGGAAACTGTTTCCATTGTACTCTTTTCTGATTATAAAAATGATACACACTCATTTGTAAAGAATTCAAAACACACGGGAGAGCATAAAGATGAAAATTAAAGCCCCTCCCGTCCCCGCCGTGGCGGACAGCATCGTGGCCAGGTCTCCGCAGCAGCTCACTGCCCACGGCACACACGCCCCATTGCGCGACAATTTCCTGCAAATGGCACCATTGTCCTGTGCTGTTCCGTAACTTGCTCTTTTGCGATAGAGACATCTTTCTAAGTCACAAAATGTCGAGTTCCCGCAGCATTGTAAAGGATGGCATTGCAGTTCATTGTGCAGATGTCCTTCACTCAACTGGCCAAGGCTCTTTGGTTGGGGGTTTTTGGGGGAAGGGGGAGCATTTTCTGGCTTCAACAAACCACTTTGTACATACATATAGTGAGCTTGTCTGATTATGTTGTCAGGAAAAAATTGCTAGATAATGAATGGCTGGGCTAGTAGAGCCAAGTTGGACTTCAAACAGTAGAGCATTTCATATCCCATCAGGCAGGGCAGGCGATGCCTGTCTCCCAACACCCCTGGCTCTCCGAGTGCCGGTGTATTTTTACCTCGTTGTGATCTTGTTTTCCCGCGCTTTTCCCCTTTGCTGATCTAGGGCAGAAGCATCTTTTATGTGCTCCTTGGACTTCTGCATATATTCTGGGACTACCTGTCCACTGGGGGCTCTTTGCTCTTTTCACCCATCTTTGTAAACCTCCGGGTCACTCATCTGATGAATTAACTCACGCCCTCTGCAAACCGTCAACTCTCTTTTAAACATCCCTCACATGAAAGAAGGTGATAGCCCCCTCGGCTGTGAGCCAGGGGAGATGCCCCCAGGCCGAGGCTCCCCCTGGCTGAGGTTCCCAGGCCCTGACAGGGGCGCTCCTGCTGCTGACAAAGCTGGAACCGTCTCAACCGATCTGTTAGGGCCTATTCAACCTCTGGGCCTGCATGACTGCCACTGCCGTGGGGTCGCCTTGGTCTGTTGCTCGATTTGCTTTTCTAGTAGGAAAATACACCTCACCTGTCAAGCTCTCACCCAAAGCCAACTTCTGAGATGATTTAATGGAACAAATACTCAGGCAGATCCGCACAGAGGCACCTCCGTGCAGAACCAGGCCTCTGCCCGAGGCGGACCAGGTGGCCCCCCGTGTGGCTGGATTGGATGGTTGGGGAGCAGGAAGAGGGAGCCTGCAGCACCACTTAGAGTCAGAACACAGGGCGGGCACACGGCACACAGACCGTGGAGCTGGTGCGGGGGTGAGGCCGGGCCGCGCGGAGCCTGGAAACTGGAGGAGACATGAGGGGTTAACTTCCCCTGTTCTAGAGCTGGGGTGGGGAACGTCTGGCCCATGGGCTGTATACAGCCAGCGAAATCATTTGGTCCGGCCCTGCCAAGGCAACTGCAGGCGGGACTTAAGATTCAATAAATCTAGGAGCTTGTTTCATAGCTAACTTTTAAGTTGATAATTTTATATGGCCCGTGAATGATGTTATAAATATCCAAATGGCGCTCAGCAGAAAAAAGGTTCCCCACCCTTGTTCTAGAGCTTGAAAAACAGAAGGCCAACCCAAGACCCACTGTTCTTATGGAGCTTAACTCACCATGGACTGGTTGCGCAGCCCAGTGCTCCCAGCCTCTCTTTGCTTGTCTGTACAATGGGGGTGAGATGGGGACTATTGCATTCCCTCCTCTCAGCTCCAGACCCACATGGCTTGGGATGGAATCTCAGTTTTGCCTCCTATTAGCTGTGTAACTGTGAGAAAGTCATTTAATCTCTTTGTGCCTCAGTTTCCCCTTTTGCAAATGGGTCTAATAAACACACCTGCCTCCAGGGTAAGGGCTAAAGAAGACCATTCGAGGAAAGTGCCCATCTCCACTTGTGTCTTGATGGCCCCATCATCTCCAAGGTGGGGGCAATAGCATTTGTATGATCATGGGAGCACCTGTTGGTTGTTTCCTGGAGCCCAGCCTGCAATAGCCTCGAGGGGTCACTGCTGTTCTTGCTGACCCATGAGGAAAACAAGCCACAGAGAAGGAACTTGCTCAGGTCACCAAGTTCGTTTTCTATGGCTGCTGTCACAAATTGCCACAAACTTAGCAGCTTAAAACCATTTATCATCTCAGCATCTGCTGGACTCGGCTGGCTCTCTGAGCCAAGTCTCAACACCGAAATCCGGGAGTCCAAGGCTGCATTCTTGCCTGGAGGCTCTGGGGTGGATCCCACTCCCAGGCTCAGTCAGGTGGTTGGCCGAATGCAGTTCCATGTGGTTGTAGGACTGAGGTCCCTGTATTCTTACTCACTGTTGGCTGGGGGACATTCTCAGCTTCCCTGAGGCCACCCACGTTCTCCGGCTCAGGTCCCGGCATTGGTAGCTGGGTCCTTCTCACGCTTCGGATCTCTCTTCCCTCCCACCCTGCTTTGTCTCCTGTCTTCCTCTCTGTGTTTATACACTGGCCTCACTTGGACCATGCAGGATACTCTCCCTGGCTGTGAAGTCTGCTGATGAGTAATCTTAAAGCCATCAGCAAAGTCCCTTTGCAGGAGGACCTAGACCCTGGTCTGACCGAATAACCAGGGGTTGGGAACCCCATGGGGGGAATATTTAGAATTCTGCCTTCCTCTGTCACCCAGAAAGTAAGTGGTGGGGCCAGACTCCGGCTCTGTCCTGGGACCCTGGAACCCAGGCTGCCTTTCACACCCAGTTGTCTCTGTTCTTTCGCGCTCATGTTAAGTCTGTACCTATTCTCTGCGGCAGATACTGTAGCTCCCTCTTGATTTCGGTTCCCAAAATGCTGTCTCTCTGAGCTTCCATCCTGACAGGTGTTTGGCAATTTGAGGATGTGATGTCGGGTTCGGCCATTCTCCCCCCAGCAGACTCAGACTCTTGAAGGGTAATGTGGCAGGGCCTGCAAGGTGTCCCCTTACCTCATTTCCCTTCCTGTCTCATAGTAACGGACCCTCCAGTTTTCAGCTGAACACCTGGTCACCTGGATTGAAAATAAGACTTTCCCTCTTCTGTTGCAGCTAGGTATGGCCCTGTGGCTGCATTCTGCTGAAAGAGCTGTGAAGACAAATGGGGTGTACACTTTGCATGTCAGGCCCTTACAGGGAAGGTGTGTCCCCACTTCCCAACCTTTCATCCATCCTGAAAAGAGCTGGTGCACCCTTCTGGGGTCAGGTGGGGAGGGCATGGACGAGGGGGACAGAGCAGCAGGTGGAAGAAGCCTTGGCTTTGACCCTGTAGATCCCCTCCACCCAGGCTCCCTGAGTTGGACTGTTAGAGAGCCCAAAATTAAACATTCATCTATTTTTTAAAATCCTCACCTGAGGACATGCTTAGAGAGAGGAAGGGAGAGAAAGAAACATCGATGTGAGAGAGAAACATCAACCGGTTGCCTTCTGTACGTGTCCTGACCAGGCACTGAACACACAACCCAGGTATGTGCCCTGACTGGGAATCAAACCTGCAACCTTTTGGTGCACAGGAAGACACTCAACCGACTGAGCCACTCTGGCCAGGCTAAACATCCGTCTTGCTTAAGCCACTGTTATTTTTTTGGCCTCTATTATCAAAGTGAAAACCTTTATCCCAAAACAGCAATATCCATATTGCAACATGACTTATACTCTAATATATCTTTAATATGCTCCCAATAACACCCCCTCCTGTAGTGAGTCAATGAAGGATAGTATACAAGACAAACACATCTTGCATTTTCCTATTATAGGCCATAGATCCCTCTTTATTTCTGTTCATGGCAAGCTGGGATGAGGAATTGGTAGCACAGAGCTGTAACTTGACCTTTCTGGGTCCCAGGAGGTGGTCAACCTCAAACCCAGCCTTTCAGGTTTTCCTGGTGGCTCAGACTTTATTGGCACACAAAGCCGGGGGCCCTATCAGCTCCCCATCCCCTTGAAATGTTTGTTAGCTCCCAGGAGTGGAGTGGTGGCAGGGCAGGGATTCCTGTGCTGAGTGGCAGTCATGAGGTCCACCCGCTGTTTCCAACCTTCGATTTTCAGCATCATCACCAACACGGCTACATCCTGGAGAGTCTCCGGGCAGGTGGGAGCAGCGTCAACAGAGCATGTGCAGCAGCCCCGAGCTGACCAGGCAGTGCCTGCCGGTGCCCTGAGCTCAGCTCTCCGACCCTGCCTCCAGCCCCAAGCCCTTCCTTCTAATGCCGCTTTTTGTCTGGATCACCCCCATTCCAAGAGCCAGGCCCCCCGGCCCTGACCATCCCAAAAAAACTAGCTCAGGCCCTCTGGAAGTCACCTGTTGGCTGACTTCTTTTAGAAACGCATTCCTTTCAACATCCCAAGAGCCAGGTGTTAAATGTGCATCAATTTTATACTCAACGTATTTAATTGTAGGATTAATGCTGAGACACAGTATTTAAGGACACATTAAATGAATTATTTTAAAACTGTGATTGACACTGATTTTGGAGCATTTTTGGAATTAAATGATTGAAAGCCATGTTCTAGCAACACAAGTGTTTGCCTAACAAAAGCATTTGCGGGAATTAGGTGTAATTCCACTACCTCAGTATATAATTAGTTGCTTAATTCTGTCTATAGCATTTGAGGTCATGGTTGGGGTGTGCTGTGGTTCCCAGTCCACGGCTGGGCTTTAGGACAGGTCGCACTGTTTTCCATGGTGCTGTCTTCTTCGGCCACCTGTCTCCCTGTCCACCCCCTCCGGTCACCCTGACCTCTCTGCCGGTGTGGTCATCGGTACTGCTGTTCACCAAGCCTTTCCGGTCCTTCTCACAGGCACATGGTCCACGGCGCTCTTCTCCCAGCCCCTGGAGCCAGGCAGCCCTCGGGGCCCACTGTACGAAGGTAACGTGGGCAGAGGGGGCTTGTGTCCCCCTGGACAGGAGCTTTCAGAACCCGTGTGGCGTTTCCCTGTTCCTTTCACTTTGCCATGGCAACTGGAGGTTTTCTCCATCAGGGCCGGGCTTTGAAGGGAGAAACAGAGTCAGCCGACCTGCTCAGGGATACAAATTTAACTTGGAAGCAAAACTTGATTGTTCAATGTCAGGCACTCGTTCTGTCCCGCAGCAGAGCCTAACTTTTCCTGCAGACAGACCTCCCCGGTTTTCCTTTGGCCGAGGCCTCCTTAGTCTTCAGACTCTTCTCATCTATTCCGTCCTCAGAAAGGTGTCGTTGTCCACCGTCTCCCAGTGGCTCTCGACCGTATTTCCCCGCTTTATTTTCTTCACAGAACTTGAGGCCATCAGGCATCGTTTTGTTTATCTGTCCACTTACGCATTTCACTGTTTCTAAGAGAAACATTTTTCCACATGTTTGAATTTCAGAATCAGGGTGGCTCTTACAGCCCCCGGCGTGTCACAGGTCGTGACGTAGTCAAATGGCCCGTGCGCATAAACCCCAAGTGGCCGGCCTCCCTTCTGCAGGTAACACTAACTGCACGCAGCGGGCGCCACCGGCTCGGGGCGCGGGGCCCGGAGCCTCCCTCCCCCGCCTCCGGGGACGTCGCGCTGCAGCGATGGCGCCAAGGACCTGAGCCAGTCACGCGGAGCCAGGGACGCTGCTGAAGCGGGAGCCAAAGCAGAGCAACTGTGTGTAATTCTAACGTCTTCGTAAAAGCCCAGCACTCATGACTTTTAATTCTTTCATGGATTCTTAAAAATAAAAAGCGGCATCGTTAGGGCCACGGATGGAGGCACCGAGGACCAGACAGTGGAAGAGCCAGACGCCCATGAGTCTGAGTCAAAAAGTGAGTCAGAGGAGTCGGACTCCGTACAACAAAGTTTGAGGAACAACAACCAATTTACTTCACTTGTATTTTCATTTTCATGTATGCACAATAGTGGTATGTGATAAAAACCTGTCTAATTAAGTCTCAAAGAGCTCTTTCAATAAGTAAAATTAAAAATTTGAAGCGATAAGAAAGCATTGTGTCATGGATTAATTGGCAGTGTGTTTTTCTTTCATAGCGGAACAAAAAATAACGCTGCTTCTTGCGATTGTGTCTGAGTTGATGAGATGCAGTGTTTCTGTCTGAGCCGCTCTTATCACGAAGACATCTGCTGTGTCATTCCGTTCAGTTTCAGCTGAGTTTAAACAAGGTCTCTGGCCATTTACAAAGTTGGTTCATTTGGATTCAAAGGCTACTGTGATTTTAAATTTGGCTGGCTCTGGACGGAGAAGGGCTGGGGCTCTGCTTCCAGCATCCACCAAGTGTCAGAAGCTGGGGTGCCCACAGGTTCTGGCCCTGGGTGGGACCGGGCCCCTTGGCACCACAGGGACATTCATCCTACGGCCTTGGGCAACTCTTCTGTCACCTTCATAGTCCCTCCCACCCCCAAATTAATGAATCACTTGTACTGTTATTTAATTAATAGTTTTCTCTTTCGAAAACTTATTTTTCAATAATTATAGACTCAAAAATAATACAGCGAGGTCCTACGGACATGTCATCCAGTTTCAGTGGCAACAACTTCAACTTAGTCACTGGCCTGCGGAATCAGAAGTAGGAAGCCACAGCTCATCCGCTGCAGATCTTATGCTGATGTCGCCAGTTTTTCGTGCGCTCCTTTCTGTCTGTTTGTAGAGGCCCAGGCAGTTTTATGATGGGTGGGCGCTATTGAGACACAGAAGTGTCCGTGACCACGGAGGCGCTCCCGGTGCTTCCCCTACGTGGTCTCACCCACTCTCTGTCGCTAACCCCCGGCAACCACTAACCTGTCCCCATCTCTATAGTGTTGTCACTTTGAGAGCATTATCCAAATGGAATCAGAAAGTATGTGTGACTGTCTTTCTTTTCATCCAGCACAATGCCCTCGAGAGTCATCCCAGTTGCTGAGCGCGTTGTTACCATTTTATCGCTTAATAGTGTTCCACAGGAGACACACCAGGTTACTTAATCACACACCTGTTGAAGGACATTCGGGTTGTTTCAAGTTCTTGGCTACTGCAAGTAAAGCACCTATAAACATGCACACACAGGTCTATACATGCAGATAAATGTTTAGCTCTCTGGGAGGAAAGTCCCAAAGTGCAGTTGCCGGGCTGTCTAAGATGTGCATGTTTCATTTCATACAAAACCGCCAGGCTGTGTTTCGGGGTGACTGCCCCATGCCTCGTTCACTCCCGCCGTGTGTGGGGGATCCAGGTTCTCCACGGCCTTGCCAGTGTTTAGTGTTGCTGGTGTTTTAATTCCAGGCCTTTAGACGGGTGCGCAGGGCTATCTCATCGCGGTTTTAGTCTCCCTTCCCCATGACGCTGAGCGTCTTCCCATGGTCTTCTTGGGGGAGTGTTTGTTCCTCTGTTGCCCATTTTCTAACTGGATTTTTTTTTCACTGTTGAGTTGTGGGCGCTCTTTATTTTGTTAGGTAGTTCTTCCAATTTTTTTATAAAGACATTTTTAGGAGCAGTTTTAGGCTCACATTAAACAGCGCAGAAAGCTCAGAGTTGCCCCCTCGCGCACGGCCTGCTCCCGGGATCAACACCCCGCCCGGGGCCATGTGTTCCTTACAACCGGCGAACCGACGTTGCACCCAAAGCCTGCGGTTGCCTTAGAGTTCGCTCTCGGTGTTGTGCATTCTGTGAATCTGGGAGAATGTGTAATGATGCGTGTCCACTTTTATCACATCACCCAGAGTAGCTTCACGGCCCTAGAAACCCTCTGTGCTCCTCCCGTTCGTCCCTCCCACCTCCCTCTAGTTCTTGGCAACCCCTGGGGACCTTGTCACTGTCTGCAGACCGTCCCATGGTTGGAATCATACAGTTCATAACCTTTCAGATGGGCTTCTTTGACTTCGTCACATGTGTTTCCGACTCCTCCATGTCTTCTCGTGACTTGATAGCGCATTTCTTGCTAACACTGAAGAATATTCCATTATCTGGATGGACAGCAGTTTATTGATTCACTCGTTTTCGGAAGGGCCTCTTGGTGGCTTCCAAGTTGTGTCAATTGTGAGCAAAGCTGCTATAATCACCCACGTGCAAGTTTTGTGTGGACATAAGTTTTCAACTCCTTTGGGTAAAGACCAAGGAGCGTGACTGCTGGGTCGTATGGTAGGAGTAGGTTAGGCTAACTGATCGTGTGACCAAGGCCACCTAGGTTTTCTGCTATGCTGTCTTCTAGAAGTTCTATAGTTTTGCATCATGCATTTAGATCTGTGATCCTTTTGGAGTTAATTGTTGTGAGGAGTGTAAGTCTGTGTCCAGATTCATGTTTCTTTTTGCATGTGGACGTCCAGTTGTTCAGTAGAGCTTGTTTTCCATCTTCTTAACAGGGTCTTTTGTAGAACAAAATAATTTTAATAAAGTCTAACTTACTAATTTTATTTTATGGAGTGTATCTTTGGTGTCATGACTAAGAACTCTTTGTCTTAACTTTCAGTACCAAAGTTCTTTTATGTTTTCTTCTAAAATTTTTATAGTTTTACATTTAAATCTACAATCCACTTTGAGTGACTTTTGGTCTAGGGTGTGAGGTTTAGCATAGATTTTTTCCCCCCTAAGACATTTAATTGTACCAACATCATTTATTGAAAAGATCATTTGCTTTTGTACCTTTGTCACAATCATTCAAGCATTTTTGTGTGGGCCTGTTTCTGGGTCATTCATTCTGTTCTATTGATCCACGTGTTTTTTTCTGTCAGTGCCACAGTCTTGGTGGCTACAGGAATATAGCAAGTCTTAAAACGAGATAGTGTGGGGGGTCCTTCAACTTCCATCTTCTCTTTCAAAACCGTTTTAATTCTTCCAGGTAGTTTGAATTTCCACATATGTCTTAGCATAAAATTAATTTTATTTAATTAGCTATTAAAATGTATTTAAAAGAGAAACACATAAATTTGACCTGTTAGTTAGAATTTGACCTGTCTTAAGTCACATTAAAATAAAAATGTAACTACTACAATTAAAAAATTTGTCTGTAAACCGTGTGAAATGATCCCATAAACCATTAAATTGGCCCTGACCCTCATCTCCCTGCACCCCTGTATTGGGAGGGGGCTTTCCATGGAATGCTGGCTGTGCCCCTTGGGGAAATTCATATGACTGTCCCTTGTTTAGAGCTGACCCCGCGGTGGCAGGCTGGCTCCATAGAAGTCATCTAAAGGATGGGCAAGCTCTGACCAAGGGTAAGGCCCTGTAGGGAACCATCAGAGTCTCCCTTGGCACAATCAGGTGGAAGGAGCCTGGAGTTGTCAGTGAGAACAGGATAGAGCCCACGAAGAAGCAGAGACTTGGGGATAAGGCATGCAGAAGGCGGGGGGGGGGGGGGGGGGGGGGCTTGACGTAGGGCAGTCCTGTGGCCTGGCAGGGCCTGTGGAAGGGTGAGGAACCAGGCCACCAGGCGGAAGAGCTGTCCTAGGTTCTGAACAGCTTCCCTCCCTCTGTGAGACCTGCAGCCTGTGGGAGGTGTGGTTCTTCTTCAATGGTTCCTCCGTGTTTAAGGGAGTGTTTCCAAGCTTGGGGTTTGCAGCAACGGTGGAGCGCAAGGCAGCTTTAGGGGGCACGGAACCCGGCTTTGAACAACGATGCGTCAGTGACTGGTAAACTGCTCCGGTTCCTACCATCTTGACCTCCGTCAGCATGTTCATAACACCTGGCCCCTCTTATCACCTTTTTGGAAAGAGAGGTGGCCTTGGCCTCAGGGCTTTTGAGAAGTAATACTCTCCAGCTAGAATTTTATAATAGTGCTCTGATTTCATCGTGGTTTTTGATAGTAATTTGCTTACACATTTTTTTTTTGGTCAGCAAATAATGCCTAGTACACAATAGAGGTTCCAACTCTCACCAATAAGTGATGGCATGAATTGGATGTCCTTCCACTATTCTTTGATTCTCAACTTTTCACTCCAGCTGACTATGGGCTCCATGAAGGCAGAGACTGTGCTTTTGTTTTTCTGTCACTGTTTTGTTCCTAGAGACAAGCAAAGTGCTGGCAGAGGAGTTCTCAGAGACACGTCCATGGCTTGTCCTGGTTCCTGAGCAGTTAGGAGGGTGAGGAGGGCTCGGGGACATCAAGGCGGACGGGCTGGCCTCGCCCGGTTTGGCTCCTGAGGGAGGCTGATGTAACTGGCTCACTGTTCCTTCCCCGAGAGCCACTCCCCAGGGGCTGCTTGGTGCGCTCCCCCCACCCCCACCCCCCTCTCGCTTCCCTCCTGGGACTGGCCTTCCCCTCACTGCATCCCAGCAGGCTGGGCCTTGCCTGCCTCCCACCATCCAGGGGGAGGCCATTTCCTGGGTCCTGCCCTGGGGGTCCTACCAGAGTGGGGACCCAGAGCAAGGCACAGCCCGCCTTCCTTCTCTGAGGCAGGCAGTCAGCAGGAACCTGAGTCTGAACCTGAATTTCAGTTTCTCTTTTTATTGGCCTCTCCTAATACCTTGAGTGTACTGAGGCTGCATTGCAAGCCTGGCCGAGGGTTTCTTTAGGAGACACCCCCACCCAGGCTGGACACGTTGGTGTGACTTTTGGAGGAAAAGTCAAAAGTAAGTTCGGCTTCATTTCGAGTCTCCTTAATGGACTCTATAAAGTGTGCTGATTACCAATAGGTAGCTGGCTAAGCACTTGTGAGCATTTTAAAAGTTTCTTCACCCCTTTCACTTTGTTCCCACAGAGTTCAAGCTCTCTGATGGACTTAAGCAAGAGGAGGCATTTCTTTTCTCTCCCTTTCCCATTATTTCTTGCGTTGTGTGACTTGGAGGGTTTACAGGCAGGCGCGCTTTCTCTCCTCTTGGTGTGAGCCAGAGAGCTTCCATCTGTTCCCGTTTGTCACTCAGGAAGACACGAAATGCCAACCACGTGGTGTGGAAGGCCCTTTCTCAGAGACTGCAACGTAATCGGCTTCCGGTTTACTCAGAGTCCCCACAAACGTCGTCCCATTTGAGCCCTGTTGTGAGGGACTGGAGGGTCCATCTAGACCAGGGTCTCAGCTTCTGCTGACTGTTGACCTTGGGGCTGGGCCACTCTTGCTGGGAGACCGTCTTGCATATCATAAGATGTCTAGCAGCATCCCTGGACTCTACCCACTAAATGCCAGCACTGTGCCCTAGTTGTGGCAACCAGAATGTCCCCAGGCATTGCTATATGTCTCCTGTTGAGGGAAAAATCTCCCTTGGTTAAGGCAGTTTTCAGATGGGGAGGCCGGGCATGAAGGGCTTGCCCGTAGCCCAGCAGTGGTGGCTCTAGCCCTGGGGCTGTTGGCACCACCAGCCCACAGTTGCCCCAGTTCAGCTGAGGGTGCCATCTCTTCCTCTCCTGTCTGCAGTTCAACTTCCCAGCCTGTCCTCTGGTCATGGTCATTTCCAACACGAATGTCTGTCTCCAGCAAGCCTGTCTCTCGAGTTTATGTGCTGTGTCATGCGTCTGCTCTCCTGCCTCCCAAGTTTCATGCCCTAGACTGCAGGCTCAGACATCCCATCTCACTGCTGTGTCCCATGGAGGTCTGTGGACAGGGCACAATAAAATCCCACCCAGGGAGGCTGCCCCATGCGACCCCTGGAGCTCGACTTGGTTCCCAGCCACAGGCTGCCCTGTGGAAGCGAGGAGGGCCCCCCCGGGGTGGAGGAGATGCAGTGACAGCCCCACAGCCGGAGGAATCATGGGCGTCCCTCATGCTCCTTGTCCTGCCAGAACCACAGACCAAATTATTTTTTTTTTGTAATCCTCACCCAAGGATATTTTTCCCACTGCTTTTTCAGAGAGAGCGGAAGGGAGAGAGAGAGGAACATTGATGTGAGAGAGACACATCGAGTGGTTGCCTCCCGCACAAGCCCCAAACGGCGTGGGGGACTGAGTGCAATTGAGGTGCGTGTCTTTGGCTGGAATCAAACCCTGGGCCCTTCAGTCCACAGGCCGATGCTCTAACCACTGAGCAAAACTGGCTAGGGCTAGGCCAAGTTACCTGATAACCATTTGGGGCACCGTGTTGCTACCAAGCTGGGAGTGTCTGGTTCCCAGCACCTATCTGTGCTCGCCCTCTCTTCTTGCTCTTTGGCTGAAAGCGTTGATTTGGGATTTGGGGTGGTGGGTATGTGTGTGTGTGTGTGTGTGTGTCTGTTGTCACTGGGGTGGTGCTGCACAGGGAGAAGGGACTCTTTTGTCTGAGGTCTCACACAGTTTGGAAATGTTGGATTAAACAGAACTCTTTCTTGCAGGACTTCTCAGAGCCTTTACCTGCTAACGTGCTCCCTGATGATCCCATAGCCATCCAGGATGCAACGGTTCCCACAGTAATCTGTCCACAGCTCTCTTTCTTTCCATGGAGCACCTCATGCCACCGTTCACACGATGTTCCTTGGGAAAGTGTCTCCCAGGTCTGAAAGTGCACCCTGAGGGCCTTCGGTGGGCAGTTCTAAGGAAGCTCTAACTAGGAAGGGTGAGATGGCCAAACGCGGGGCCTAAACCCGTTTTGGGTGGCCAGTGCTCAGGGGCTGGGTTCTTGCGCAGGACCCTGCAGGAGGGAAGGCATTGCTCAGATGTCAGTGTTCCCAAAGCTGCGGGGTGTCTGCAGGACCCCACGACCTGTCTGTGTCAGCAGCAGGAGCAGGGGTTGGGGCCCCAGGGGAGACACGCCCCCCCTCAGCCCCTCCTCCGAAACCCAAGGGGAGGGGTGAAGGGGCAGACAGTGCAGAAAGAGAAAGGAAAACAGAAGTTTCCACTTGCACCGGATGGTTTTGTTTTTTTATCTGTTTGCAAATGTTCAGTGTAATGGCTTGAAACCCAGCCGTGGAACTGCCGCCGCCCACACAGAGCTGCCGTGGCACCGAGCTCCCCGGCGAACCGTCGCCCCGGCGTCGGCCATCAGCCGAAGCCACCCCAGGGCAGGCTGCACACGTCCCTGTCGCCCCCTTAGCGCCCACGCCCCCGCACCCCCGCCACCGCCACCCTCCACACACACAATTTAAAAAAAACCCTCCAGCCCTCGGTTTCTCTAGAGAAGGCGTAGAGAGAAGCAGAGGCAGGATGGGACCAGCAGGGAGAGCGCTCCTGCCTCGCCGGAGCCACGGTCCTCGGGAGAGCGCCGCAACCCCCCCCCGCCTGTGGACTGGCCACTGAAAGGTGAGAGAGGTCTTTGTGATTTCTTTGTGCACATGGAGGTCCGGGAGGCCAGGCCAGATGAAGGGACTTAATCACTGAGCCTTGTCTGCTGCCTCCCGAGTGATTCTATCAGGAAGCGTGATGGACGCTCCCTGCCAGGCACACGCAGTCGTCTCTGACACCGCCCCACCCAGGTCCCCGGAGCGCTGCGAACCAGGGGTGCCTGATCCTCCCTCCGCCACCTGTCAGCACAGCCTGGGATGTGCGTTCAGGTCTATCCTGCCTTTGGCTCGGCCTGCTGATTTCCACCTGAGGCTGCTGACCCCTCCCCTGGAGCGAGCGCCGGCCCATTCCTTTGGGGCCATATGGAATGGTTCTCCATCCAAGGGGCTTTGGGAAACCTGTTTCCCCAGTGACCCCAAGCCCAGTAATCAGAAGCAATCAGACCCAGCTGTCCAGCTAATCTGTATGAAATAGGCTTCCTTCCCAGTAGAAATCAACAAAGTTTAAAATAGAAGGGACCGTCATCGGAAACAGAGCTGTAGAGTTCTCTGCGGTGCAACAGGCAGGGACACTTGCCTGGAAAATATTAAGTCCAAATGACATAGCTCACGACCGTGCGAGCCAGGAAAAGACTCGGTTTCCTTGCTTATTAAGCATGTTTGTGGGTCGGAGGGTAGCCGAGTGGGGACCTCTCTCCTGGAGGGTGTAACCGTGTCGAAGAGGAGGAGAGACATCAGGGGACCACAGCAAGGATGGAGGGGAAAAAAGGCCATAATGTAACGCGCACGTAGGAGAGGAGCAGATAAAGGAGCTCGGAGATCTGTGCAGGCAGAGGATGAATCAGTTAGCATAGGTCTATTTTTAGTTTCCAAGATCTGCTGTTACATTTTGCCTGGCATTAATTAATGTCACAGGCGTGTAGCATCCGCAGGTTCTGAAGGGCCTTAGCGTGTCACTCAAACCAGGTGGGGGGCATCCACCCTCATGGAGGGGCGCCCTCCAGGTCCGAAGGGCCTGGGCTCGGACACAAACACGGGTGCAGAATGTTCCGCTCGCTGGCCTTGCCCTCTCCGGCTGCATCCGTTAATCTCCTGGCTCCGGCCCTTGGGGGTCTGGCCACTGGCCAAGGGAGAGTTGTTATGCTTTGTTTTTCCAAAAGGAAAGGCTGAAATTGAAAAAAGAGAGAGAGAGGGAGATGTTGGATCATGGTTTAGAATAAGAAAAATGGCTTCGGGGGCAACTTTACCGTCACACAGAACAATGAGGCAAACAAGACTAATTTTGACAAAGTAGATTTCATAACCCAGGAACATCTTCCAATGTGCTTTAGACAAAGTGTAATGTGTTCGCAGGAGCTAAGTCTGGGACTGGGGTTGATTGGATGTTGGCTGCAATTATGTGTGAGGCTAATTACCCCTCAAAAGCCTGTTCATATGTCAGAGCCGAGGCTGTCAATCTGAAGAGAATTTAAATGCAGGAGTTGTGAGCATGGCGCCTTGCTCCCCAAGGTGGCCATGGGTGACGTCAGCTTGAGCAACAGGCAAGAGGAAGAAACAGAAGGCAAGTGGTCATCAAAATGTTGGGATAACGTTTATGTACATTGGCAACAATTATTAGGCCAATAAGATAGTGAGACTGCATGAGGGCCCCTAATGGGAAGAAGCATCCCTTACCCTCCCTTATTCAGAATATCCCCTACTCTCCTAGAGTCAGACCGAGTCACCGGCTACTGGTCCAGGGCCATTTGTCAAGGCCTCTGTGTGGTCCTCATTTACTTCACAAGCCACTTATGGTTGGTCCACCCAAGACAAGGGCATGGGCAATCTCGTGAGTAGGCTGGGAGAGTTCCTGTGGCACCTGGCTGGCCTCTTGTTGAGTGGAGAAATACAGGTGTGTAGATGACTTCTGAGGACCATCGGCAAAGTCAATTTTCAAGTCCTTAAGAGTATCCCTGAATTTCAGATGTTCTTAAGAAGGGCCCAAACCACTCAGAGGGTGTGAGCAAGCAGGGCGCTGACTTTGGGTGTTATGCCACGAGGCTTAATCCCATCCTTCCACGCAGACAGCAGATCCAGGGATCTTGAGCCCACCCGTCTCAGCTATACTTGTCGGATGTATCCTGTTCTCCTGACCACACCCTGCTCTTTGAGTACTGTCGATCGAACCTTTCCCCAGCCTCTGGGTTGGGGACACCTGTGCTCAGCCTTGGGGAGAGGTCATGAGAGGGGAACCAGCGCATGGTGTCTCCATTGCTGATGGAATCTCTGGCCCCTTCCCACCAGCCAGGTGTACAGACACAAACGTGCAAGATGGGTGCCCATCTTGGCACATTAGACAGGGCATGTAGGTGGCCTTCGGTTCTTGTCTTGTTTGAGACCTGGCCAGAGGATGCTGAGAAAACCAAGTGAGGGCTTCCTCTGGTGCCCAAATCTAGAGTCCTTTGGCTGCTTTGTGATTTCTTTATGCATGTGGAGTTCTGACCTGCAAGACCAGGGAAGGGATTTTAACCATTGAGCCCTGTCTCACGGTGTCGAAGTTCTGATTCGAGAAGGCCTTGCTGCTGCCTGGTTGTGCCGGGAAGGGCTGACCTCCTTCCTTCGTCTCATCCCGGCGAGGCCCTGCAAGGCTGGCGCTGGCCCCAGCACCCCCTCACGGAGGCGGAAACTGAGCCGCATCAATTTCATTTTTCGCATTTTATTTTAAAAGTACAAAAATCTTGCATTGCACTCCATAGTTTAATCATTGGTCTTACTCTAAAATAACATGTGGCCCTATACAAAATCTGGGAGGAAAATGGTCACTCCTGGGTGAGGTGCCCATCTACTTGTACTGCCAACTAGGTGGTACCCCTGAGGCCTCGGCCCACCTCGGAAGTACACACGTCCCAGCTGGAAAAGCCCTAGCATAGCCCACCGGAGGAAGGGACAGACTGCAGAGATGGAGCCCAGAGCAGGTGCTCTCCAGGCCCGTCCATGCTGAGCCTCCTGCGTTTGCAGGTGACTCCTGGTGAAGAGCAGTGTCCCCTGACTCCAGTCCCTCCCTTGCATAGGCTTCCTTCAGCATAAGTGAGGAACCAGCACGTTGCCACCTTGGCAATCTGCAGAGGTCCCTGCTGACTGGCGTGCGATGGGGAAGCTGGGCAGAGGGTGGGGGAGGCTCAGGACCCTCGCTGCCAAGCAGCCCCCCCGCAGGCCCTCCTCGCCTGCCTCCCCTCCTCCCTGTGACCCGCCACGGGCCTCACATCCTGAAAGGAGCCCTAGAAACGGGCCCTGTTGATGAAAACACACGCACCCTTCAGCACAGGAAACGTGGCCTCACGTTTGCAGTGATAACCACCGGGCCCCTCACAGAAACCAAAGGAACAGATTTTAGATTTTTAACTAAGTTAGGAAACACATGTTCTCCCTCCCTCTCTCCCTCTCTCCCCTCAGCAGCTCTCAATGTGCCTCCCACGTGCCCTCTGCCCTCCCTTCCTATCACACATCGGGAAGCAGGACATATAGGAAATAGAGTCCGAGCTCCTCTGGGCTTAGGTAAAAGCTGTGAGAAAACAGGATATTAGTAATGACAGAGCCAGCCGACCTGGGGCCCAGGTAGGGGCGTCAGATCAAATTTGAACTCCAAGTGTGCAACAAAAACGTTTTTAGTATAAGGGTGTCCCATGTCCCCGCTCTTGTGCAGGACACACTTATACTAACATAGTATCCATTGTTTCTGTGAAATTCACATTTAATCAGGCAACCCATACTTTTATATATTTGCTACAACTGGTAACTGTCACACAGGGGACCCACCAGGCCAGCTGCAGAAGTTTCATCTGGTCTAGTGTTGGGCCCGGCTTCTCCCGCAGACTTGTTCCCTGACCCTCTGACATGAATTACAAAGCAGCCTTGATCATAATCACTTGGGCAGGTCCTCAGCACCGGGCACCCCTAACAGCCCTGTGCGGGAGGGGTCTGCCCAACAGACGCATGTTGTTATTCTTTGCGCCGGGGGAAACTGAGGCCCAGGAGCTGGTGCGACTCGGGGGCGCTCAGAAAGCTGCGGCCTGTCTCACTGAACAGCGCTTTCTGGCAGTGGGTGGTAAGCAGCTTGCGCACTGGGGAAAGCGGGCTTGGAGGAGCAGTAATGACAGGTTAGCTTGGGAACGGTTGTATCAACACATGCAAATTATATGCAAATATACGCGGCCTCCTGCAGGCTGCCCTACCTGGATGGGAGACTGTGAGCATGGTCCCGCCCGGGGTTTCCCGCAGGGGAAGATTTACCTGGCCGAGCACGCCGGGCCCACAAGAGGTCCCGTTTCTGGGGTGCGCGTGGGCTGGGGCGGGAGGTGTGTGTGCATGTCAGTAAGTGAACACACGTGCTCTCCTGGCTGGCTGAAGGTGCAAGGGGGCTGGCGTGGAGGTGGATGTGTGAGGCTGGGGGAGCGGTTGACGTGTGCGTGACTGGCCCCCTGATCCGTGCACCCCAGCAAGCCACATGGCTCCTGTCTCCTGGGATGACCTCTCCCCGGGATCCTCCGGCGTCCCCCTCCAGAGAGGAAGAGGCAGCCCCTTCCCTGGTGTCCTCTGAGGAGCTGCCCGGGCTTGGGGACGGTGACTGCTGAGTGCCTGCTCCTTCCTTTCGGCAGTGCTTGGTGCTATTACTGTCCCCAGTGGATGGATGAGTCCCCTGAGGCTTTGAAAGGTAAAGCAACTTGCCCACAGCTGGCGAGACAGCCAGGCCAGGCCACCCCAGGTGCACTCACCCCCTTGCTCTGTGACTGGCCGGGTGCAGCCTGCAACGTGAGGAGGTGAAACCTGGGTCTTGGCGGGAGCTTCCTGAAGAGGGAGTGCTCGTTTGGAAAGTTCTAGATACAGATTTGCAAAGGCTTTAACTGAGATGGTTTGGGACTTGTGCTCTTAGAGTTAATAGAGCTGGCCTCATGTTGGTGCCAACTGTGCCGGGTGAGTTGGGAGATGTTCTCCAAGAGAGGAGCTCAGCCCAGGGAACACTTGTGGGGAGTGGGTGTCCCTGGCCACCCTCTCTTGTCCACTGAAGGGCGGCGCTTGGTTTAATGGCTGCGCACGTGGGCATGGGGCCGGGGACCTTGGGTCCAAGCGGTGTCCTCACTGATTGCTGGCTGAGTGAGTGCTGGCCAGGGGAACGCTGCCTCCCTCACATGGTGGCTTGGTGGTCTTGCTGGCTAGTGCTGACCATCTGGGCTGTTACAGGTCATGGCTGGGAGCCAGGTGCCATCTTGGTGCTGCAAGAGCTCCTGCAACCTGACAGGTGTGGCTCTCACCTCGAAAGGTCTTAGAATCCAGAAAACCAAGCTAATTCCATTACTAGGTGAGGCTGCTGACGATGCACCCCCAAAGTGCCACAGACAGCGTGCTGCTGGGGGCCAGGCTGGGGGTCACCTCCTTTGGGGACGCCCGGAGGCTGCTGTGGAGGGGGCAGTGCTCTGGTCTACCTTGACGGAGAGTGGGCTTTGGGCAGGTGGCCCTCAGGCAGGAAGGGAGCTGCACCTGAGGGAGCACAAGCAAGAGCAGCTCAGTTTGGGTAGAGGATTCGTCCACTCACCCGCCTGTGCCAGGCTCAGAGTTGGTGACGAGGTAGAAAGGTCCCTGACCTCCGGGGTTTGCATCGCTAAGGAAGTTCATTGCGGTGAGTACAGGGGGATGAGGCTGGCCAGGGAGCGGGTGTCTAGGAAGGCTTCCCGAGGCCCTGGGAGCCGGCCTAGGTAGGGTTAGTGGGAAGCAGCGAGAACTTCAGGCCACAGGTGTCTGCTGCGGGGCCCCTGACACAGAGCTGAAAGGCCAGTGTCTGGCCTCCTGGGAAGCAGAAACAAGAATGGGGTTTGGGAAGGGGAGGTGGGCAGAGGCTACGCCCAGGGGATCTGGCAGGGGCATCACTTAATCCCAAGGTCAGTGGGACCATTGACGGGTGTAACTAGAGTGGGAGTGTGCGGATGTCATTTTGTTATGGCTGCAAAGTGGATTTGTGGGGGGAAGGGGGGAAGGTAGGTGACTGGACACCAGTGAGCTATGGCCTGTACAATTTGATCAAAATCCTCCTTGGCTACTGCCACCATCCCTGGCCCAGTAAGTTCAGTGGCTGTCCGGCGGCTGGCACGGTGTCCCATCGGACCCTGTTCCTGGCTCACCACCCCTGACTTCCCCACCACCTCCCTCTGGAGAGCACGTGCTTTGGCTCTGAGCCCACGCTCTCTGAGCCCTTCCTCTCTGAGCCAAATTCTGCACAACTGGACCCAGCGAGAACAGGAAAGAGCCAATGAGATAGGAAGCGTGCTTCAGCCCCACTGCCTGACCGCTGAGAAGGTCAGGGCCTGATTTCTGTTTGACCTCCGCACCGGCCGGGCGCGTCTTCCTGGGCTGGGCTTCCCGGGGAGCAGGCTTGGCAGGAGGAGCGGATCGCTTCGCCGCCCAGGGTGCCCCAAGGCCCGCAAGGTGACGCTCTTAATTGTTCTGGCTGCTGCCCAGGCAGCCTGGGTCTCCCAGCTGTCAAACCGTGATTTTGAGGCAGGGCCGATACGTGTGACTGTCCCAGGGGCACACCAACACACCCTAAAAGGGCACATCAGAGGTAGGGTGTCCCTGAGTGACAGGGACAGGACCCAGGGTGCTCTGGACAGCATGGCCTCGGAGGGCATTCCTGCCTCTCCACTTCCTGCTGGGGAGACTCTTTGAAAAAGCCACAGGCAACTTTTACTGTCCCAACAGAGGCTTCGTTCCACAGTTCCTTCCAGGGACGTGCATGGAGCGTGGCTAAGAAAGCCGGATGGTGGCACAGCTCTAAGGAACACGTAGTCTGTGGGCGCGTGGGTCAGGCAGCCTCTTCCCTCCGGGTGAGGAGGGGGTTCTGAGCTTTGCCCTTGGAGGGAAATTGGGTGGCTTACAACTGGAGCTCTGCTTCCATCCAAGAAAGATTCTGGGGACTTACAGTAAGAACACAAGCAGAGGATAAGACAGTGGGAAACAGAGCCTGAAGTGAGACCAGAGGCCACCAAGAGGAAGAGAAACTGAATCTCGGGGAAGAGCCCGGGTGTCTCAGGCCAGGGCTGGATTCAGGAACAATCGCCACTTGGTTTCACAAGGACACAAGGATTCTTGGCTTGGAGGAGCAGCTGGCAGAGACTAAGAGACGCATCTTCGTTTTATTCTGTTTATTGAAATATCTGAAACATACCAATTTTGTAAATACATCCTGAAGATGCTGATTAGCCTAGCTGCTGGGTGGTGGTGGGGGCTGGGGGAATCCTATCAGGACAGGTGAACCCTTCCCCTTAAAAAACAAAAACGAAACCAAACTCTACATAAGAAACTTCTGAGAGCAGGAGGGAAATCCCGTTTTTCTTATTGATGAAATGTAAGGCTTTTTCTTTCTGGTCTAAAGAATTAATCTACGAAAATAGTGGGTGATGCCAGCAAAATTGCTTCAGGTGTGAAAAACGGTTTCGTTTTTACACTCTGCAACTGCGAGTCTGAGACCAAGTGCTGGGAGACGCATCACGTCTTCCTAGTCTTCCTCAGTGGGGACCCGGGACACGCCCTCCCCTCGTTCCCTTGGGTCACCCAGGGACTTGCTGTACTTGTGACTCTGGGTGAGCGTGGCCAGGGGCCACAGTCTGGGGCCACGAACCACAGAGGAGGGCTGGAGCCAGCTCGATGGGACCATTGCCGTGGCCTGATGAGGGCTGTTCCAGAAAGAGCTGGGTGGCATTTATTTCCCAAACAGCCTTGGTTGCACAGGGGGAAGGAACAGAGACAGTTTTGGGAAAACTATCTTGTGAGTTAAGGGACGTCATCTCGGTGGATCCTGCCCTCTGCCCACGGAGCCGCTGGTTATGGCGATGGCGACAGGAGTCTCTGCTTCCTCACTGGGCCAGGCACCCCAAGCCCAGCCTGTCCCTGGGTCGGGAGAGTCCACAGGGCTGACCCTGGGTCCTTATCTGTCCTCTTTTTAAAATCCTTTTTAACTTCTTAAAGTTTAGGTGGGACTTTTGTTTTCTTTTCAATAAACTTTTCCTTCTGGAGTCCCTTTAGGTGTGCAGGAAAGCTGCGGAGTGAGCCCCGGGGGTGCCCCTCGCCACCCCCCCCCGCCCGCCAGCCGGGCGTTCACAGGACAGAGAAGCCACACGGGCCTGACTGTGACGAGCTTCAGACTTTATTTGGATCCCAACAGTGTTTCCGTGAACACTGTCTTTCTGTGCTAGGATCCAGGCCAGGGTCCAGCGGTATCTTTTGATACACCTTTTTAAAAGGTTAATACTCAGGGAGTTATTTTAATGGCTGTTACAGAAATACACTATGACCACATCAAGGGCCGTTACAGGGGAGATCAGGTGGTAAGGGCAAGCCAGTGTGAAGAAATGTTCTAAACATGCGTGATGGTGACACACAGCTCAGGGACGAGGCGTGCAGGGCGCGGGGACTGTCCAGCCCCCCGAAGGGCAGGCGTTGCTCATAGTCCCCCAGAAGGCCGGTGACAAAGTGCGGCCAGGCCTGGACGGGACTCCAGCCGGGGCCCCTTCCGCGCGGCCGCAGGCCTCTCAGGAAGGGAGGAAGGCGGTGGAGGAAACCCACGGTGGAAATAAAGTTTCCATTTCAATGATTCCACTGACCCCTGACCCCCATTCCATGGATAATCAAAACCTGGCTGGAGGCATCAGGTTTTAAATAAAAACATTGTTTAAGTGGCCTTGAGGACGTGCGGGCGGATGGCTGCATGGCCTTCTCGTGCAAATCACACTTCAGGGCGAGGCGCTGTCTGTCTGCACAGTGACAATAGCAGCCCACAACATGATGTCACACAGCGGTGGGCTCCTCTCTTCAGGGGCTGTGGCTGCACCCCTCCTGGACAACGAGGATGCCAGGTGGAGGAGGGAACCAGACCCGAAGAGGGGACAGACTTAAATGAAACCTGAGTGCGGGCATCCCCAGGGCACAGAGGGGACCGTGTCCCACTGCCAGCCCCTCGAGAAACCCCTGTGCTTGGTTTGAGGCCAGGTTTGGGTGCCTCTGAGGCCCACACGTCGGGCAGGTGCCCCCTCATGTGGGAGTTTACAGGTCTCTCAGTGTGAGGTCTGGCTTTGCTCAGGGAGTGAGGGATCTGACAGGCGGGCCACTCCGCAGCCGCTGACCAAGGCCTGGCTGTGTGCACAGCACCGGGCAGGGCGTGCTGCAGGCCGTATGTGAGGGCCTGGCGGGGGACAGAGAGGAACGCCCGAAGCATCGCCGTGACACACTGGGCAGGTGACCTGAGAAGGGGTGGGCACGCTGCACCAGAGCTGGGCTGTGGCTGCCCCCTCGGAGCGCGCCCCGGGGAGAGGCAGGCCCCGTGGTTCTTCGTAGGCTGTGTCCCAGTGCGTCCAAGGGTGCTGACGTGAGCAAGCAAGCAAGCGCGCCTCTGCTGTCATTCTCGCATTTGACACATATTTTCGGGACCTTGATGACGTGTTAGGCTCAGCTCAGTGTTTTGAAGAGAGCCACGGGCGATGGGGAGGGGGAAAGGCAGGCAGCAGGGTGTGGGACCATCTGGAGAGACTCGTCTTCTAGTCACTATCGATTTGACTCATCCGAGGCACCAAGGAGCGCTTCTTAAAGCCCTGCTTGCTGGCGAGGCTGGGCCGGTCCCTGCGCCCCAAGCTTCCTCTCAGGCTCATCGGCAGCCCAGCCCTGGGTGAGCCAGGTGGCTGCAGTGGGGGCCAGCTGCCATCAGCCCCTCTCCCTGTGGCTTTCTGCCACGTGACTGAACGTTTGGGGGCTGGGGAAGGTCCCGGGGACTGAACCCCAAAGGCAGGGATCATTGTGCTCCTTTGGCTTCCCTGCGGGGCTCAGTGTTGTTGGGGCGTGGTGGGTGTGCGATCACCCCTGGGCCCCGCTAGTCCTTTCTCTTGGTCTCACTCAGACGCCCAGGATGCCTGACGTCTCCTCCTGGGCTTGCTGCTTTCTCTGAGAGCTTTGTTTGAAGGAACAGTCATTGCAGGCTGCAATTTTACCAAATGAGCCTGGCTTTTGGCAAGGGAGTGATAATATCTTTTTTGTTTGTTTCCTTGGGAATGAAAGGCCCGAGAAAGCAGGTTCACTGTTCTTCGGAAATTTCTTTCTTTGGTGACTGTTGCCACATGCTTAGCTCCTTGGTTCTCTGCTGCATGCTCTGGAGGGTTGAATTGCATCATGGTACTGAGAAAAAGTGGAAAGGGAGTTTTTAGATTTATTATATTGAGATATAACTCACATATTATAACATTCGTCCTTTTAAAGTGTGCAATTAAGTGGTTTTTAGTATAGTCGCAAAGTTGTGCAGTAGTCACTATTATGTAATTCCAGAACATTCTCTGCTCCCCCCAGATAAACTCTGTACCCACTGGCACTCACACCCCTCCCTCCCCAGGCCCAGGCAGCCAGCCACTCTTGAGCTTCTTGTCTGCAGGTTTGCAGCTTCTGGAACCTTCTTGTGGGTGGAATCACACACGGCCCTCGTGTCTGGCTGCCTTCACTGAGCACGTCGTTTCCAAGGTGTGTTCCTGCTCCAGCAGGTCTCAGCACCTCGAACATTCTCATCACCTAATGCTCTTCCATTGTGTGATTCATTTGTTGATAGATTTATTTTTAATCAAAGGCCTTTTTTAAAAGTAGTTCTTGTACGGGAAGCTTTTTCATGAATTTATCTTAATGAAGGGCATTCAGAGTGCAAGTTGGGAGGAAAAAGGCAAATCCCAGGTCTTCTTAGGATGTAGGGCTGGGTTTGCTCCGAACGTCCTTGGTTAAGCCCGGGAACCGGTGGCCCTGCCCCCGAGGGAGACTCCTCACCCCTTGGGCTCCTTTTCCGTAGCCTTCTCTGCTAGTGAGCTTTCCTGCTCGGAAGTATCTGGGGGGTTCTCCCCGGCTCCGGGGGAGGTCCGTCTCTTCTGAGTGCAAGGGGGGGCGTTCCGTTGGCCTGCACTAGCCCTCACTTCCAGCACCTTGCTCTCCTTCCTTGGGCTGCGGCTGCCCCAGGCCTTCTCCACTTGGGAGGCAGTAGAGCACTTGCAAGTCTTTGAGGTCTGTGCATTTTCGGGCCTCTCTAGCCTACCTCTTCCTTCTTTCCGTCCTTCCTTCCTTCCTTTAAAATTGATTTTAGAGAGAGAGGAAGGGCGGGAGAGAGACAAACATCCATGGGAGAGAGAAATATCAGTGGGTTGCCTCCCTACACGCCCTGCCTGGGATCAAACATGCAATTTTTTGGTGCACAGGATGACACTTCAACCAAGGCCCCTTGGCCAGGATTAGCCTACCACTTGCCTCTGCTTCTGCTCTTAAGCTCCTATGCATCCTACAATGCCCAGCTCACCCGTCATTTCCTCCAGGAAAGCTCCCCAAACCCTCTTCCCCTGGGAGTTCTTATGTCTCATGGCCAGGGGGAGGTGTCTTACATACTTAATAGCAGAAGAGTGCCAGTACCAATAATCAGAACAGACACGGTGTTAGTGCCCGGCAGGCGTTTACTCCTTGGTTGCTGGGTTCTTGGGTCCCAGGGACACTGGAATTGATGGCACCTGGCTGTGCACCTGTCCCTCTCCCCTTCTCCTGCAGCCTCTTGCAGGCCAGCAAGGTGCCTGCTTGCTGATCGGGAGTGGAAGCCACGGGAATCTGCATAACTTGTTTCAAAACCCAGCTCGCCGGGCCAGGTGAAATCCCCCCAAACTCAATCTAGTTAACATGAGGCTCAGGTACATGACAGGCTTGGTATTATTGATGGCACAGTGGGATGAGGGAGCCTCCCCTCTGCCCCCTTCTCGGTGGAAAACACACACAGAAGGACCCATTGCAGAGCCTAGGAAAACTGGCCTGAGGGAGTTGACACCCTGCCACTCTGCACGGCCAGCTTCAAGCCTGGCTGGCCGTCTCTACCTGAATACGCTTCTAATAGCACCTACCTGGTTTGGATATCTGTTTTGCCTCTCAACCTCCGCCATCTAGAATAATTGTATTTTTCACCCCCCACCACCCCGTGTTTGCTCCTTCCAATGTCACGGAGAGCAGGGCAGGGACTCCGGTGGGGAGAGAGAGGAACTCACTGTGGGTGCAGAACTTAAGGGACACTCAAAACCCAGTCATTAAGAAAATGTAGAGTGTCCTAAAAAATGTACACACACTTGGAATAATTATAATAATTCCAATGAGTTAAAGCTGAAAAGAAACATCAATAGAGCTATCAGAAAAAAAGTGTGTATACATTTATTTGGGACACCCTGTAATTTAGTGTAATATCTTCAAAATAAAAATGAATGCAAACAATTCCATATTGAACCAAATATAAAAATTTTGAGCAGAGACAGCATCACAGAGAGCCTTGTGAGGCCTCCTGCCGCACCCGCGACGGACGCAGGTCCCCCCCAGGCCCTCCGGGAGCGCCAGGCTGCGCGGGAGGCTCTGCAGGTGCTTCTTCAGCCCCACGGCCGGGAACGTGACCCCGCTGCCTCTGATTCTCACGGGCCGCACGAGCCCCTCGCCTGTAACGTAATAGGGGGTACACCTCCATCCCAGGCGGCATCTCTCTTTAGTGACCGATAGGCACTAAAGTCATGAGCTGTGGCTCTAATGTTTTCCTTCTGTGTCTGTGTCTTCCTGTTTTCGACAGGTTGCTGCTGTGACATTAAGAAAGGTATAGACAATAATTTACTTCCTATTTCTGAGCCGGTTCAAGTTTCATCTCTGCTTGGTCTCCTCCAGGTTGCTCCAAACGGCGCTTGTTCTCAGTTAGATACCAAGGCGACGCAAAGGCCGAGCAGTGGGAGGCCATCCTCTTTTCTTGCATTTTTTGATGCAGGGACTGCCTGGGGGCTCTGGGGTGCAGCCTGCAGAGCGGGGCCCTCGGAGGAGGCCTCCGATGCTCCCGCAGCCCAGAGGCGTGAACTCCCCCCCCAGGGAGGCAGAGGGCGCCTGAGCCCCTCTCGCCGCTCTCGGGGTGGCCAGCCACCTGTCTTTGCTGTGGCCGTCGACGTGTCCTCAGTTTCAGGTCAGGCCATCCGTGCTTGAGTCTGAGCATCATCGGCCGAACACTCACCGCTCTCCGTGAAGGTATGCAACGTGCCGTGGGCGACGGGCATACAGATGTCAGTTAGAAAAAAGGGATTTTTCACCCTGTATTCTTAACGATCTATTTCTCTTTAAGCAAGCAGTTATAAAGAAAATGCTACGTAAAACCGGGTCTGACCCAGTTTAGTAATTCTCTTGTGTGCTTAACCCCACTGTTGCTTTTGTCAAAATCTTTACTGTGATTTGTGATGGCTGTCAGGAACTGGTCTGCAATCCATTGTACAGAACATAAAATAATCTATGAGAAAGTTGTTGCTTTGTAAGCATGTTTTCTTTTGCAATGATGCACCTGACTAAACTGAAGGTGGAGATTGATTAGAAACATCAGTTACATTAGCCCATGAACTTGAGAAACAAAATGTACAGTAGACTCTAAATATCAAGATCTTTGATAGCGATATTATTTATAGCAGTTCCAGGGGGAGCATTTTTCAATGAGATTTACAAGGGACTGTGGACTCTGGACCATGTATTTATACACATATTTGGTTTCCCAGCATCCAAAATAGCTAAGAACTGGAGGGTCTGTCAGATAAGCCCTGGAGCCGGTGTTCTGGGAGGTGACATGGGTCTCCGTTCCCGTAGCAAATCTTTCTGTAAGAATGAAAGCAGAGATGTTATCTGCCCCCAGTGTGACGGGGGACAGGATGCAACTTAGGAAAGTGATAACATCAGCAGACTGGGAAACGCAGAATCAACGTCAGGGCCAGTTTAAAATAATGCACCTTTTAACCACCCTACTTCTATTGCCCCAGGAAAGATCAATCATTTAGGATCACAAAGCTAATGTTAATATTAGAGCAAGAGTTTAGGCTCTGCAGGACTCATGGGGACCGTGGGAAGATTTGGAGAAAGCCAACGGATGAAGGTTGCCCTGAGACTGGGAAGTTGGGGGCAGAGGGTAGTCATGGAGGAGCAGGGCCATTCCCAAGGATCTAACTGATGGCTGGGCTACCCTGGAAGTTCAGGAATTTCTGCAGAGCCCGCTTGGGGCATCCATAGGAAGCCTGCTTTCTGCTTTGTCTTACAGTCGAATAAGAGGTCTTTGCAGGTCTTCGCTGCTTTGGTTGTAGTTCCGCTAAGATCACCGTGTAGTCATAGCAATGGTGTGGCTGTTCCCAGTGGTGTAGAATGCCCTTTGAATATAGAGGCACATAAGGAGAAGCGAGTTGGCACAAAGGAAACTAAGCCACGGAAAGTGATGCAGGTTGAGTCAGTGTTTCTCCAAGGGTAGGTCTTGTGGCCCTCGGGGCCAGGGACACGGCTTTAGGTAAATTAAAGCTGCTACATCAAGTAACATCGACTCACATGTGGAGAAGCTGGTTCCCGTTTCAATTCTCTCCCTATTTATTTATTTACTACTGATTATTTTTATAAAATAGCCTTTTTGTTTTGAGATTGTTGTAGAGTCGCACACAGCTGTAAGAAATAATCCAGAGAGACCCCACGTGCCTTTGCCCACTTCCCCCAGGCATAGCTTCTGCACCACAGCCGGGCGACAGCGTCCACAGCGTCGAGACACAGACCTTTCCGTCGCTGCAGGACCCTCGCGGCCACACTCCAGTCCCTCCTGCTTACTTCCTCTTCACGCTTGGTGACCGCTCGCCTGTTCTGCAGTCCCATAGCTTGTCACTTCAGGAATGTTGCGAGTAGTCGCGGGGATGTAAAACGCAGCGCAGGGAATAGAGTCGATAATATTGCGATAGCTGTGCAGGGGCCAGGCGGGTATCGAAAAATCGGTTATCTCACCGTTATGCTGTACACCGGAAACTAATACAAAATAATATTGAAAGTAAACTGTAATTGAAAAATAAAAAAGTTTTTAAAAGAAATGTTGCATGACTGGAACCATACCGTGCGTAGCTTTTGGGACTTGCTCTTCTGAGCCAGCACAGCTCCTGGAGAGCTGCCCAAAGTGTTTCGTGTAGTGAGAGTTCCCGCGGGCTCCCGGCGGGGGAGCGCTCTGTGCTGTGGACGTGCCACCCTGGCCGCCGCGTCCCCTGCTGAGGGCCACCTGCGCGGGTCCCGGCTTCGGGCTCTTCCAGGCCAGGCTGCTCTGAGCGTCGCGCCTGGGCTGCTGCGGGAATGGGCTGAACGCCGGGGGCGCGATCCCCAGGTTGAATGGTAGTTGCATGTGTAATTTTTTTTTAAAATATATCTTTATTGATTTCAGAGAGAGGAAAGGAGAGGGAGAGAGAGAGAAACACCAATGATGAGAGAGTCACTGATCGAGCCCGCAACCCGGGCATGTGCCCTGACCGGGAATCGAACCCCGATCGCCTGGATCCCAGGTCGACGCTCAACCGCTGAGCCACGCCCGGCCGGGCCAAATGTGTAATTTTTAAAAAGAAAGCGCCCAGCGCCTGTCCGAATGGCTGTCCCGCATCACGTCCTCGCTCGCCTGCCACGGCCCTGGCGTCCCACACCCTCGCCGGCGTTTGGCGTTGCCCTGGGTTTATTTTTGCGGCTCTGAGGGGGGAGCAGGCAGAGCTCACCGAGGGCTCATCTGCGTTTCTCTGGCGGCTGCTGACAATGTCCAGCGCCTGTCGCATACTTGCCTGTCTTCTCTGGCTACAGGTCTCTCCGGGTCTTTGGTTCATTTTCTGATGAGGTCATTGTTGAATTGTTTTTAATGCTAACTTTTCATTGCTCTTTATATATTCTAGGTATGAGAACTTTGTAGTATGTGATGTTTGCAAATACTTTTTCCTGGTCCGTTGCTGGTGTTCCCACCCTCTTAAAAGCCAGGACTTTCATAGAGCAAATATTTTTATTTTGATGAAGCCCAATATGTCCAATTTCCCGTATGGCTCATGGTTTTGGGGTTAAGTCTAGGAACTCTTTTCTGTGTCCTAGACCCTGAAGCTTTTCTCTCGTGTTTTTTCCCTAGAGCCTCATAATTTCACATTTCACATTGAAGTCTGCTTTACATTCGGGTTAATTTTGTATAAGTGAGGTGTGAGGTTCAGGTTGAAAGCTCGTTTTTGTAAGTGGATGTCAATTGCTCTGACGCTATTTGTTGAAAAGATTGTATTCTCCTCACTAAATTGCTTTTGAACCTTTGTTAAAAATCAGTTGAGCATATTTGTGTGGGCCTATTTTTTTTAATATTCTGTTTTATTGATGCATCCATTTCTCTGCCAAAGTGACAGTCTTGAATCCTGTAGCTATGTAATAAGTTTCAATCAGGCAGAACGATTCTTCCCATTTTATTACCCTGCTTCATAACTGAGCTATTCCCATTCCTTTATTTTCCTATATAGATTTTAGAATAATCCTGTCTGTGCCCGCAAAAATTCTTACTGCGATTTTGATAGGGAAAGAATTAAGCCTGCATATCAATTTGGGGGAGAACTGACACCTTTACTATGTTCAGTCTTCCAATCCATAAACACAGTATGTATGTTTGTTTGTTTGTTTATTTTTAAATCCTCACCAGAATATGTGTGCACTGATTTGAGAGAGAGAGAGATGTGAGAAGAGAGAGAAACATCGATCGGTTGCCTCCCATACCTGCCCCAACTGGAGACTCAACCTGCAACCTAGCTATGTGCCCTGACCAGAAATTGAACCCACGGCCTTTTGGTGTATAGGATGCTTCAAACAACTGAGTCACCCGGCCAGGGTAGTATGTGTCTTTATTTATTTAGCTTTTCTCTGAGTTCTTTCATTGGTGCTCTGTAGAGGTCCTGTGCATATTTAAGGCTTTCACCTAAGTATTTAAATTTTTGGTTATAAATGGCATGTATTTAAAAAAAATTTGTTGTTATTGCTATTGTTAATCCTCACTTGAGGATGTTTTTTCCATTGATTTTTTCAGAGAGTGGAAGAGAGGGAGAGGGAGAGAGAGATGGAGAGAGAGAGAACCATCGATGCGAGTGAGACACATTAATTGGTTGCCTCCCTCCCACACTTGCCCTGACCGGGGCTGGGGATCTAACCTGCAACCCAGGTACGTGCCCTTGACTGGGAATTGAACCCACGACCTTTCACCACTGTGCCACACCAACCAGGGCATGGCATTGTGTTTTTAATTTTGGTTTCTGGTTGTTCATTGCTAGTATATAGAAGAAAACTGATGAGCTATGTTGCTCTGGTATCCGGTGACTTTGCTGAGTGCCCTTATTAGTTCTAGGAAGTTTTGTTTTCAGTTTCTTCAGATTTTCTGAAGACAATCATGCCATTTGCAAACAGGGACCATTTTATTTCTTCCTTTCCTATGTGTAGGTCTTGTATTTCTTTTCTTGCCTTATCACACTGGCTGGGACTTTTGGTACTACGCTGAATAAGAGTAGCTTCTTTTCTTGTTCCCCATCTTAGGGAGGAAGGATTCTGTTTTTCATCTTTAAGTGTATGGTTGGCTGTGAATGTTCTTAGAAGTGGCTGGTCAAGTTGAGAAGCTTTCCCTCTGTTTGTATATTCTGAGAGATTTTGTTATGAATAGATGTTGACCTTTGTCAAAGCCTTTTCTACACCAGTTGATATAATCATGTGACTTTTCTTATTTACTCTGTTCCTATGGTAGATCCCATTAATGCATCCCTGGGGCCCTTGCTTAAGCGATATAATCCTTTTAATGTTGCAGAATGTATTTGTTAATATCTTGTGAAGGATTTAGCTTCTATATTCATAAGGAATATTGCTATGTGGGTTTCTTTAAATTTTTTTTTTTTTTTTTTTTTGTACTGTGTCTGGTTTTGCTGTCAGGGTAATAATTAGCTTCATAAAATTAATTGAGAAATTTCCCTTCCTCTTCTATATCCTGGAAGAGGTTGTGTAAAATTGGTTTTAATTCTTTTGTAAACATCAGGTAGAATTTCTCAGTGAAACCATCAGGACCTGGAGACTTCTTTTTCAGGAGTTTTAAAATGAAAAATTCAGTCCGCTGAATTGTTATGTGTTATTCAAATGACCTCTTTCATGTTGGGTGAACTGTGGTAGTTTGTGTTCTTCGGGGGTCAGTCCATTTACTCTGAGTTATTACATTTATGTGAATGGAGTTACTCACCGCATTCCTGTGTTATCCCGACAACTGCAGGGTCTGCAGTTATGTCCTGATCTGAGGATTTGTATCTTTTCTCATTTTCCTTCCTCAACCTTTGTAGAGATTCCAAAGATCAATTTTATTGATCTTATTAAAGAACAAGGTTTTTAAAAATTAACTTTATTTCTGCTGCAATTTCACTGATTTCTTCCTTTTTATTTATAATTTCCTTCCTTCTGCTTGCTTTGGGTGTATTATGCTTTTCTTTGACTAGATTACTGAGTTTGGAGCTTAGATTACTTGTTTGAGACTCTCCCTTTTCTAATGCAAACATTTGGTGCCCTAAAGTTCCCCTAAAGCACCATGTTAGTTGTGTCCCACAAAGTCCGAGAGTTGTGTTTTCACTTTCATTCATTCAGTGTGTTTTTTGGTCACAATGGACATTTCCTCTTTGACCCGTGGGTTACTTAGCAGGGTGCTGCTTAATGTGCCAGTGCTTGGAGGTTTTCCTGTTATCTTTCTGCTGTTGGTTTCCAGTGGGATTCCATTGTGGCCAGAGAACATATGCTGTGTGATTTCAACAATTTAAATCTGCTGAGGTTTGTTTTATAGCCCGAGATCTGACCTATCTTGGTGTCACAGTCTGAGTCTCATCAGGAAGTAGAAGCCGCACTATAGATTCAACAAAAGAAGTTGAACATAAGAATTATTAACTCTTTATAGAGTGACTGTAAGACTCAAGGGCACTCTATGTGGTACCCTAGGATTGAGAGGAGGGTGAACTTGGAAGGGGTTTAGACCCCACTGGGGAAGCTGTGGTCTGGCCACCAGCTAGCAGAGGAGTTGATTGCGCTAGGCAGACTGGAACGTGCCTGGCACTGCAGGGCAAACAGTGAGCAGCACGCTGGGTGTGGGCAGGAAGCATGCAGGAGACGTGGGTGTGCATCGGGAGTCTGGACACCAGTGGAGACAAGGCCTTGGAGCTCGGTGGCTGCAGGTGGGGAGGAGGTGTGGTTCTCTGTGGATGCCCAGCCACAGGTGGGCTGTGTGCAGGCTGTGGGGCTTCGGAAGGCGCTGCATATCCACCTGGACCCTCTGGGCCACAGGCAGGCTGCATGCAGGTGGAGCAGGAGCTTTGGTTTCCACATGTGGGGGCTGCAGACAGGCTAGTGCCAGGCTGAGGCTGCAAAGTTGCGCAGGGCATGTATCTGGGGCTGTTGGCAAGGCTGGCTCTAGCAGATATCCTCACACCCATACTTCTTGACCCTCTCCCTGGCCCCTGTTAGAAATTGCAGGAAGCCTCTCCCTCCTGGAATATCCGTTCAGCATCTTCTGTTTCCTTAAGACTAAATTATAAAATTAACCTGCAATATCTCATGTTTAAAATTTTAAAATATGAGGGAGAAAGTGATTAGTACATGTAAATAAACTCATTCATATAATGCACATAGAAACCCTACCCAAAGCTCCTCCTGTCCGTTTTCCCTGCTGAAACTGGCCATGAGGTTGAAGAGTTCATCTATGGCTTTCCCATTCCATCCTTCGCGTGCCCCCAGGGCAGAGCCTCAGCTGCCCTGGGATCTTTACCTCTTGGAGTATCCAGTTATCGCTGAAAAGTTTGCATATGTGGCAATAGGTCCTTCAGCGAAGGCCAGGAGGAAGGTGTACAGTGTCTGTCACAATAGCACAGGGTCCTTTTACAAGGGGACCCAGGCTTCCCTTCAATCAAGAGCCTCTGGGCCCGTGAATGGACTTAGGTCTGAAACTTGGAAGAAAGGCCGTGACTCTGTATTTGGTGACTCAGTCAGGCTACCGGCTGCCACACTTAGGGTGTTTCTTATTATGCAGATCGAGCGACATCCTAGCAGGGGGACCACCTGTTTCGCTGCGGGGCTCGGAGACCTGAAGGATGTCAGCGTGGGCACGTCCCTGTTGCCCACTCTCCCTCCGATGCTGGGCTGCCCCTCGGCCTCACTGTCTGGGATTCCGCCCTCCCAGCAGGACCAGGCGGCCCCTCTCACGGGCGGCGTCCCCACAGTCACATGGGGCCTGAAGGAAGAGCAGCCGCGGAGGCGTTCAGGGAGCAAGTGGCCCTCCCAGTGTCTTACTCAGAGCCCTGCGCCCAGAGAGACTTCTGGCTCATTCTGAGGACTGGAGTTGGGGGCTGGGCGGGTTTGATGACTGCACACAATACTTCAGGTCTGGCATTCCTGTTTTCCTAAGGCTCCCTTATCCACATCACGCCAGAGAAATCCTGGCAACTCAGCCTCATTCAATGTGGGTGCCCACTGTGTCCAGGATTCAGTCAGCCAACTAAGTAAGCTATTAAAGCCACATCCAGCTCTACAGTTAATACATTTAATTGAGACTCTCTAGTAAGTGTGGTGCTATCATGAATTTGGCCCAATCGCTGGTGTTATTTTCTGCCCTTCTTGGTACAACACCCGTAGAGTCCACCCGCACACACTTTCCCCAGGTTTCTGCCGATACGTGTTAACAAGGGCCTCCAAATTTTTTGGTGGGTAAGCGTTTCCTCCTGGGTCATGGTGGACACCTGTCCCCCTGGGTCAGGCTGAGGCTTGACTCTGGTTTATGAGTCTTTGGCAACCAGCTAATGGTGGTAGAGGGTTCTGAGAAGAATGAATAACTCCTTTCAGAGCGTCTGCCCCTGTGAAGGTGTCTCGGGGTTTCCAAGCTGAGGAAAACCAGTCTTCTCAGACACTAGAGAGAAAGCTGAGGCCACTAGAAAGAGAGGCTCAGAGTGACTTGGAGGCCAACATTGCCAGTGTCTCTTAGGTCTAGCGAGCTGTCCTTATTCCACATTTTAGGATCGCTCTCTTACCCTGTTAAGGCCCTAATTATCACACAAGAAACCTGGAGAGACTGGATTCAATGGCCATTTGAACCCAGCCATGGGCAGCATTAAATTTTGTGTTTGATGTTTGGCGATGCGAGCCCTGTGGCTCTCAGGAAAAAGAGATTCGTTTAGGCAGACTGTGACTTGAGATGGGAGTTAACGGATGAACCTGAGCTTGTCATTTTCTCTCTGTAAGTGTTCCAGGGCACTCAAAAAAATTCCTCTCACAGCATAGCCCTTACAGTCATTGTCACTGCCAGGTGGCAAGAGTGGGAGCCACTTGAACTCCCAAGGCGTGTGCTCCCATTGGCACTTTATCACAATCAAGCACAGGTGATAGCTTGATGGGTGGCGAAGCCACTACACTGTCAAGGAGCTCAGCATCGTATTCCAGTTCAAGAGCGCGACCAATGAACCCCCAGATCCCATCTTTGGGAATCTATTTCTTGGGGCCTCTCCCGATACCAATTCTGTAGAAGTCTCTCTGTAATCAGGAGATAGAAATCACACAGTAGGTTACACTGACTCACTGTAATAAAAGAGTAACCACAAGATATAAGGAAACTCTGTATGGCACCCTAGGATTCAGAGAGAGTACCTGTGAAAGGGCAAACCTGGAAGGGCTTCAGACCTCACTGGAGAAGTTGTGGGTTGGCCATCGAACAGCAGAGAAACTGGCTGCATTAGCCAGGCTGGGAGTTTGTCTGGAATTGCTGAGCAAACAACAGGCGACCCTCTGGAGTGTGGGCAGGAAGCAGGTGATGAACAACAGGAGACGTGGGTGTGCACTGGGAGTCTGCGCACTGGCGGAGACAGGGGCCTTCAGAGCTCATGGGCTGTGCGGAAGGAAGTAAGGACGGCAGAGGGGAGGCCCCTCGGTGTGGACCCCGGCCACAGGTGGCTTGTGCCCCGGCTGCACGGGGCCCTAGGTTCGCTGTCAAGAAGGCTGCAGGCTCATCATCTCCAATCTGAGGCTGTGAGGTTGCGGAGAGAGCACATCTGTGGCCTGTGGTTAGGGCAGGCTCTGCCGGATAGCTTCATGTTGATTATGTGGCTGCTTTCACCACAGCCTATTTACCAGCTGGAGTGAAATGCAGAAACTTTACCTCCCTTTACACCCCCCCCCGCCCCCGCCATTTCTTTATTGTCTGAAATGTTTTTTCTAAACGCCTTTAGAACCTTATCAGACAGTGTTATTTTTGTCTCAACCATCAAATGTCATTTAGAACATTTAAAAGAAAACATTAATTTGCCTAAATTTTCACTCTTTCCATTGTTCTCTTTCCTGCCCGATGGTCCAACTGTCCTTTTATTTGTTTCTTTCTGTTTAGAGAAGTTCCTTTAGTTGTTCCTTTAGTGTAGGCCTGCTGGTGACAATTTTTCTTCATTTTCTGTTATTTGAGAATGTCTGGATTTCTCTCTCATTCAACAAGGACCTTTTTGCTGGGTATAGAATTTGAGGTAGACAATTCTTTCTTCCATCCCTTGAAAGATGTCTTGCCGCTTCCTTCTGGCCTCAGAGCTCCTGATGAGAAACCTGCTGTCATTAGGATTTGTTTTCTCCTGCAAGTAAGGTGTCATTTTGTCCCCCACTGTTTTCAATAATTTTTTTTTTTGTCTTTATAGTTCAGAAGCTTGACTCTGATGTGTTTTGGTGAGGATTTCTTTGGGCTTATTCTATTTGGGGTTCACTAGCTTCCCGAATCCATAGATTTATGTCTTCTGCCAAATTGAAGTTTTCGATATTTCTTTGACAGCTTTATCCCAGTCCTCTCTCTCCTTTCCTTTAGGGACTCTGATGATATGAATGTAATACCTTTTGTTAGTCCCACAGGTCTCTGAGGCTCTGTTTATTTTTTCAACCTATTTCCTTTCAGTCATTCAGATTGGGAAATTTCTATTGTCCCTTCTTCAAATCCACTGATTCTTTTTCCCCCTACCTCCATTCTGCTGTTGAGCCCATCCACTGAGTTTTCAAAATTTTGGTTGTAGTATTTTTCAGTTCTAAATTTTCCATGTGGTTGCTTTTCTAAAATTTCTACTTCTTTGCTGAGACTTTCTAGTTTTTGTTTGTTTCAAGCATAATTGTAAGTGTTCATTGAAACATATTTATGATCTCTGATCTAAAAGCTCTGTCAATAATTCCAACATCTTTTGCATCTGGGTGTTGGCATCTATTGATTGTCTTTTTAAATTCAGTTCAAACTCTTCCCAGCTCTTGGTATAAGCGGGTTTTGATAAAAATTTGGACATTTTGGGTACTAAGTTATGAGAATCTAGGTGATTGAACCTTCTGCTTTAGCTGGCTTTCTTCGATGCCGCTCAGCAGGAGAGGAGGGTGGATAGAAGACCAGGTTGCCCACTTAGTCTCTGTTGACCCCCCAGGGGGAGCTCCTCATTACTGCTGGGTGAGGGTGGTAGTTCTGGGCTCCCCACGAGGTCATCACTGGTCTCTCCCTGGGGATGGGAGTGCCTGGGAGACATAGGATGACTTGGTACTGTTCCTCATGTGGCTTCCACTGACACCATGGGCAAGAGAGGTTTCCTGGCTGTTGGGTGGTGGTGACCGCCCTGACTCCCTCCCAGGCCCCTCAGACACCACTCAGCAGGGAGGGAAGTGGATACACAAACTTGGGCACATCCACATACCAGGGCACTGCTCAGCCATAAAAAGGAGTGACTGCTGCCCTTGCTGGTTTGGCTCAGTGTTGACCCGCAGACCGAAGGGTTGTGAGTTCAGTTCCGGTCAAGGGCATGTACCTTTGTTGCAGGTTTGATGCCTGGCCCCAGTTGGGATGTGTGCAAGAGGTAACCAATCTGTATGTTTCTCTCTCTTGCCCCTCCTCCCTCCCTTCTCCCTTCCACTCTAAAAATCAATGGAAAAAATATCCTCAGGTGAAGATTTAAAAATAAAAAGAGAGAGCTGCTGAAACACACAATGACTGGGATGGATCTCAAAGACGCTGTGCTAAGCAAAAGAAGCTAGACTGAAAAAACAGCTCAGGCAATGACTCCATTTATATGACATTCTGGAAAAGGCAAAGCAATAGGAACAGAATTGACCTGTGGTTGCCAGAGACTTGGGCGGAGGAAGGGGCACCTTGGACAGTACGGACATGTTCTGCATCTAGATTCTTTGCTAGTTACAGAGCTGTGCCTTTTTATCAAAACTGGTACAAGTCTATGCTAAAAAGTGTGAATGGTACTGTATGTAAGTTGTTCCTTAATTAAAAACACAGAACTCTGGACAGGTGGTGCCGTGAAGCTGGGGAAGTCCAAGGAGTGTGATCTCTCGATGAGTCACAGCATCCAAAAGATCATCTTTGCTCACCCTAATGAACGTGTCCCCGGTAATTGATAAATGCATTTAAAAATAATAAAAAACAAAATGAAGCAACACCCTTGCCTTTTGGGGGTAGGAGCCTTAGGCATGTCTGGGCACTGCATTTGGTGTGCATACTGTATGCACACAATGCCTGTCCCTGGGCTGTGCTTCCAAAGTGAGCAGCTTAATGTGTAGGGCGAGCTCCTGTAATCTTCTGACTCTCATCAGTGCTTGGGACCCTTGAATTCCGCCTGGCATCTGTTTGCTATTTTCCTGGCTAATTAATGTAATTATAGAAAACAATAACCATTGCCAACACAATATTCCGAATTATGTGATTTCGCATCATAAACAAGTCTGCTTAGAGCCTGCCGGGCCCCCGTGGCCTGCAGTGTCCTGTACATTGTGTTTCATGTGTGCTGAGCTGTAAGGGGTCACGTAAACCTCCCACGGCCGGGCCCACAGCGAGAAGGGCTGCTCTTGGGATGCACCATGACGAACGAAGGTCACCTTCAAAGCCATGTTCCCTGGAGAAAGGGGGTGGTCCTGGGTGACCCTTCTCACCTGTGCGTTGGCCTTGTCTTCCAGCCAGCATGTGCACTGTGCTCTCTCCACCTGCCACGGGGAGAGCAGGAGTCACAGCGGTGACCGAGACAGGCCTCTTCCTTGTTATTTAACTAAGGCGCTGCCTCTGTATCTACAATCCCAGGGCTTTTTGTACCCAGACCTCATCCACCCCCTTCATGCAGTTGAAGAAACAAAGGCTGAGGGAAATAAAGATTTTCCCAGAAAAAATCACAAAGCATTGTTGGGCAGCTGGCATCTCTGAAGGCGCGTCCTCTCCAGTTAGTGAGCATGTCTCCTGCGCTCCAGGCACGATCCTGCTGTTCCTGCGCCTCAAACACTCTTCCCCGGACACCTGCAGGGCTCCTCCCTCACTGGCCTCCGGTGCGTGTTCTGACGTCACCTTCGCAGTGAGGTTCACCTGACCATCCGGTTTACCATGGCAACCCTCCCTCCCTGCCTGCACTCCTCTCCCATCTTTCCTTCTTACCATGCTCTCTTTTCCCTATAACAGCATTCTCTGATACATTATATAATTTATTTAAAATTTATTTTTATTGATTTCAGAGAGAGGAAGAGAGAGGCAGAGAGGGACAGAAACATCAATGATGAGAGTCATTGATCGGCTGCCTCCTGCATACCCCCTGCTGGGGATTGAACCCGAAACCTGGGCATGTGCCATCACCGGGAATCGAACCTTGACCTCCTGGATTATAGGTCCACCCTCACCCGCTGAGCCACGCCGGCTGGGCTATAATTTATTTAAAAAACCTTTCTTATCTGCCTCCCTAACTAGAATATGAGCTCCATAATCTTTGGTTCCTGACGCACCTGCAGGAGAGCAACAGAGAACAAAGCACCTGGCCCGGGAGGGGCTCTGTGCACTTCTGAATGGGTGCGAAGATCAGTTTCCAGCAGGTGCACGCTCAGCTGGAATCATCATGTACCCCATTAATGTCATTCCGGAGAGGGCCAAGTCATTCTACCGCTTTCTGTTTGAAACATTTGACTCCAAAACCTAGTGTTTGTTAACATGAGCGTCCCATCCTTCTTGCGAGCTCCAGCTGGAGAGGCAGTGCCGCCGGCCACACTGTGCACCGAGTCAAGATGACAGCTCCGCGGTGTAACCCGCTGCTCTCTCCCAGCTACTTAGTTTGCATCCCAGAAAATATTTTGGACCCAAAATGAATGTCAAAAAACATGCAAGTGCTTGAGCTGGAGTACCCCCAAGAAATACAGGAAAATCATCTTGCTACATGTTAAAATGCAAACCCAGGCCCTTGAAATAAATGGGTGAGAAAACAGGGGGTAAAGGTCGGCAGACACAGGGGCTGTGTCGACACTGAGTTAGGCTGGAAGGGCGACCAGTGCTGCAGAAGGGAAGCCGAGGAAACTCGGGTCTGAGGTGTGATACTTGAAGAAGATGGAAAGCACAAGGCCATTTCCAGGGGGGTTAATCGATAATGACCCCTCAATGCTACCGCATTCATCAGTCCCAGCACTGTCCCCCGAGAAAGGTGGGTTATCAGTGGTCAGGCAAAGATGACCGCTGGTCAACAATACCCTTAAAATTCTTTAGTCAGGCACCATGCCGATGTCACACTGTTTGTTCAGTTAGCTCTTGCTGTCTAACAAACCACCCCAAACAGTGGCTTGAAATGACAGCCATTTATTTAGCTTGTGATTCTTTGGGGCCGTGTTTTAGGCTGGGCTCGGCTGAGTGGTTTTTCTGATCTTGGCTGGACTTCCGTATGTGTCTGTGGGCTGGCCTGCCGGGGACTGGATGGGGGGCGCGTCCCCCCGGGATGGCCCGTCTCAGCTCCACAGGTCTCTCATCCTCCGGGCGGCTGGCTCGGCACAGGCAGGGTAGAGCATGCAGGTTCTCGAGCCCTAGTCCTGGAACCAGCCGACCTTCACCAGTGGCACCCTGTTCCTGAATCAGGGGGTGGAGGAAAAGTCTCAGTGTCTTGATGGGAGAGCAGCAAAGTCCCCTGCGAAGGCTGTGGGGACAGAGAGGAGTAAAGGATCCAGGCATCTTTTGCAGCTTACTAACCGTATTTCTCAGTACCTCCAACTCAGCTAGTCCCTCCTCGGGTGTTGAAACCTGTCTTATAGCCTTGTTTGATCAACACATGCAGTAGGGGGTTTGAATGTTCAGCCCACCTTGTACCAAAAACACTGGCACTGTGCTCACCAGTGAGGTGCCCATGATGGGGAGGCCCAGGGGGCTCAGCCTCCAAGGCCTCGCGTTTCCTCACGTTTGCGGGCACTTGCTTATCGACTTGACGGCTGGGTCAAGGTCAGTGATTTGCATAGGTTCCTTTTTTGTCCCACCTGTGAGGTTGAATTCAGCCTTATTGCATGTTGAGCGACTCCACTGTATGGACCTGCGGGAGTTTCTCAAGAATCAAAGACAGAAGCAGTGTGGTCCACGTTAAGCGGGGAATCTCCTCAGATTGAAGATTCGTGGACATAAGTCTGGAGCCAGGAGTCCCAAATCAAGGTGAGGGCAGGGCAGCTCCCTCTGGAGGCTCCAGGGGAGGATCCTTCCTGCCTCTTCCAGCTTCTGGTGGCTCCAGCTATTCTGTGGCTTGTGGCTGTGTCACTCCAGTCTCTGCCTCCGTGGTCACCTCTGAATCCTCTCTCTTCTTACAAGGACACCAGTAATTGGATAAGGCCACCCGACTCCAGGCACATGTCCTCCTGTCTTGGAGACTGAAACAATAAAAGAGAGAAGGTAGTTTTGAAAAACCTTTCACTCAATATCAGTATCTGCTCTCAGGATTGTTGTCTGGCCAGGAAGCCTTGTTTGCAAGCTGTGGACTGAGTCTTACCTTGTTCTGTCTGTCTGCCTTCTTCTTGGGCGAATACACTTCCCAGCCACTTGAACTTGGCCAGATCTCTCCACCTGCCAGTGCCTCGTTCCCCTCACTGGGACCCCAGCAGCGCCTTACTAAAGGGTCGTTGTGCGGGTCAGGTGACCAGGGACAGGCGAAACGGTTGGACCAGTGACCAGCGCAGGGTAGGCGCCATACAAGGCTCAGCTACGTCTGCTAAAATCTGTAAAAAGCCCCATCTCCTTTTAGGCCGACAGACACCACGGGCTGCGCAGGGTAAAAGCGCGTGATTGGGAAAGGAGAGAGCAGCCCGCTATTGGCCTTTCCGGCCGATTGCTGCCGGTCCCCGCCGAGGCGCTGGCTGGTGCTGCCCGGTGCCACCTGTTTAATCCCCGCGGTCAGCCTCATTGTGCCAAGCAGAGTCCTGACACTGGGGGGACTTCAGATGCCACTCGGTGGTGTTAGCGGCAGAGCTAGAACTTGAACCCAGGGGTCTTCCCTCATCAGAGTCACCACCAGGTCTAGAGGACAGCTGACCAGAGCCAGCAGGTCGCCTGTCATTCCAAAGCCACCCTGACATCAAGCTTTTCCCTGCAAACATCTGAACCCTATTTTCCATCTACCAGGAACCCATGTAATTTGTTTATGAAAATTAGGCAATTAAAGGGACACACTCCTGGACAAATCTCCTGCACACTGTGTTTGTCGATAAACTCTCTCCTGGCTCAGTGATCGCCATTTGTTTAAACAGAATGTGCTTCGTCACCCAGTGGGATTAATTTGGGTGAAGCTGTGCAAGAACCGACATGTGTCTGGCCCCCTCCGTCCGGGAGCAGCTCTGGGAAGGGACCCAGCTTTTGGGGAGATGATGCTGCATCAGACCCAGGCAGCCCCGTCCCAATCATACTTCCAGACCAGTCTAGTCTGACGTGCTCTCGCTCTCCGGGAAAACTCGCCCATGCACATAATTTCAGTTGTAATTTCATTTTTATTCCTGGTGGGCCCAGATGCATGTGTGAGTGGCAGTGTTTCCTCAGAGGCAAGGGGCAGGAACTATAACTGGGACCTGGTGATGCCACCTGGAAAATGTGTGGCCTTCAGTAGGGGAACCAGGCCTAGCTGACAGTCTTCCCTTCTCGCTCTGACCAGCCAGGACTGGACACCAGAGGACCAGGGAGACCTAGGCTACAAGCTCAGGGGCCAGGAGGAGGGAAAGAGGTCAGATCTATCTGGAGGGTCTAGCCTGAAGGTGTCCCAGGTCAAGATCTTAAGTTAGAGGTGCATTCCCCAAAATATGGAGCCATACCACTCGGGTGTGCAAAAGCATATGAGGGGTCCACAGATATACATTTAAAAAGATTAATACAAATAATAAAATAAAATAAAATGATTTTTTCATTGAAAAAATGGCAATCTTCTCTTTTTGGTAATGATATCATCCTCCTCCTTTTTTTCTCCAGTTACTACAAGTATTTGTTAGTGGGTTGTTGGCATCATGGTAGATGCCTTGAGTTTCTTGGCCAGTAAGGATAAACGTCCTTACAAATTTTTTTTAAATTTATCTTTATTGTTGAAAGTATTACAGCTATCCCCCCTTTTTTATCCCCATTGATTCTCTCCACCCTGCATCTGCCCCTCCCCTAGATCTTCACCACACTATTGTCTGTGTCCAAGGGTTATGCATATATGCATATAAATTCTTTGATTAATCCCTCCCCACCCACTCTTCCATCCCCGCCTTCCCTCTGAGATCCCTCAGTTTGTTCCATGAGTCTATGTCTCTGGATCTATTTTGTTCCTTAGGCTATTTTGTTCATTAGATTCCACTTATGAATGAGATCATGTAAAACTGAATCAGGAAGAATCAGAAAACCTGAATAACTAATAACAGTTGATGAAATCAAAGCAGTAATAAAGAACTCCCAGCAAACAAAAGCCCTGGTCTGGACAGCTTCACAGGGGAGCTTTCTAATTCTTTAAGTTGTAGGGTTAGATAGTTTACTAAAAAATTTTCCGCTTTTTGGGGTAGGCCTGTACTGCCATGAACTTCTCTCTTAGGACTGCTTTTGCTGTCTCATAGATTTTGAGTTGTGTGTTCATTTTCATTTGTTTCCAGGAAGTTTTTGATTTCTTTCTTGATCTTATTGGTAACCCATTCATTGTTTAATATAATGCTATTTAGCCTCCATGTGTTTGAATGTTTTTGAGTGTTTTTACCATAGTTGATTTCTAATTTCATGCCATTGTGAGATGAGATGCTTGATATGATTTCAATCTTCTTGAATTTGTAGAGATTTGTTTTACATTTTAGGTTATTATTGATAGATATTTATTTATTGCCATTTTAATTCTTTATGTCTATGTTTTTCTCTCTCTCTATTTCTACTTCTAATTATAGCAGTCCCTTTAACATTTCCTACAATGCTGGTTTGGTGGTGATAAACTCCTTTAGCTTTCTTTTGCCTGGGAAGCTCTTTATTTCACCATCTATCTTGAATGATAGCCTTGCTGGGTAGAGTAGTCTTGGTTTCAGATCCTTACTTTGCATTACCTTGAATACTTCATGCCATTCCCTTCTGGCCTGTAGAGTTTCTGATGAGAAGTCAGCTGACAGCCTTATGGGAGCTCCTTTGTGGGTAACAGATTGCTTTTCTCTTGCTGCCTTTAATATTCTCTCTTTGTCTTGAATTCCTGGCATTTTAATTATGATGTGTCTGGGTGTGGGCCTCTTTGTGTTCTTCTTGCTTGGGACTCTCTATGCTTCCTGAACTTGTGTGACTTTTTCCTTCACCAGGTTAGGGACGTTTTCTGCCATTATTTCTTCAAACAGATTCTCTAACCCTTGTTTACTGTTGACCTCTTCTGGCACTCCTATGATGCGAATATTGTTATGTTACATATTGTTCCACAGCTCCCTTAAACTGTGCTCCTGTTTTTTAATTGTTTTTTCTTTCTCTGATTGAGTGACTATTTCTACCCTGTCTTCTAATTCACTGATCTGATCCTCAGCTTCCTCTAATCTGCTGTTTAGTCCTTCCAATGTATTCTTTATTTCTGCTATGTCATTCTTTTCTTTTTAAAAAATATATCTTTATTGATTTCAGAGAGAGGAAAGGAGAGGGAGAGACAGAGATAGAAACATCAATGATGAGAGAGTCATTGATGGAGCCTGCAACCCGGGCATGTGCCCTGACTGGGAATCGAACCCTGATTGTCTGGATCCCAGGTCGATGCGCAACTGCTGAGCCATGCCTGGGGGGCTGCTATGTCATTCTTAATTTTCTTCATAGTTTCCAGATATTTTTTCATGCTGTTGAGCATCCTTACAATCAATATTCTGAACTCTGTATCTGATAGATTGCTTATCTCCATTTCATTTAGTTCTTTTTCTGGAGACTTCTCTTGTTCTTTCATTTGGGACTTTTTTTTTGGTCTCCCCATTTTGGCTGCATATTTGGGTTTGTTTTTCTGCCTTAGGTAGATCTGCTAGGGCTCAGTCTTTTTGGAGGGTCTCTGGTGCAGGCCGATGTCAGATGTAGTTTGTGACTGGCCCTGAGTACCCTGTTTGGAGCTATCAACAACCCTTGGCTTGAGGTCTCCTTTGCTGGGGTTGGGTGTGGTTGGACAGGGCCAAGATGCACACCAAAGTCTGCTTTTCTAGGGTCCAGGTCCAGAAGCAGATCAGGCAAAGACTCAAAGCACTCTGAGGTCTGCCTCTGCCTGCAGGCTGATTAATCTGATTCTCTTAATGAGCCTCAGGCTTTAGAAACTCCTTAAGGTAGGGGGGGAGGTTTTCCAGCTGGGGGGGAGGAATGAGAGCATGGGGGGGCGCAATTGCTTCCCCCTCAGGCAAAAACAGCAAAATGTCTGCCTAACAAAGATGTCCTCTGCAGTATGGGGGAATCACTTGGCACAGGAATCAAGACAGGTGTCTTCTGAGCTCTATCTCCAGAGCTCACAACCCTAGGTTCTCCTCACACAGCTCCAGTCCATTTTGCCCTCCCTCTTCTGGAGCCCAAGGCAAGTGGCTGCACACAGAACTTTGTGTGTTGGCCCTTTAAGAGGGTGCCTGCATTTCCAGCCATCTCTCCCTGGCAGACAGAAACCCAGCTCCTTTTCACAGCCAGATGTTCTGTGGGCACCTTTCTTAGTTCTGATGCTCTTGGCTGGGGAGCCTAGCTTAGGGTCTAGGCCCCCAGAGTCCTCAGCAGGAACCCCCCACAGCTGAGATCTCCCTCCGGACTTCAGCTGCTGCCTGTGGGAGCCCAGCCAGCCCCCACTTCCTTCCAGTCTCTATGCTGTCTCCATTTTTCCTCCTTGGTTATGAAGGTTCTCTCTAGCTAGTCTTCAGTTGCAGTTGATTATTCAGGATGGTTTCTCTATATTTTATTGTAATTCCAGGTTGATCCTGGGAGAATGTCACTGTAGCTTCCACTCAGTCCACAACCATCTTTAATCATTTACAAATGTTTTTTAAAAATATTTTTTATTCAAAAAAAATTTTTAAATTAACAGACTCATTTTTTTAGAGCATTCTTAGGTTCATAGAAAGACGAGGGGCAAGTACAGAGTTCCCAAATACCACCTCCCCCCCTCCCCTGTCAGTTTCCTCTACTATCAACATGCTGCCTCTGTGTGGTACTTCTGTTGCAATTGATGAGCCAATATTATGCATTGCTATCAACTGAGGTCCATCCTTTTCACTGGGGCCAGTCTGGGTGTTGTACATCCTATGGGTTTGGACAGATGTATAATGACATGTATCCACCATCATAGTGTCATACTGAGTAGTTTCACTGCCCTAAACATCCTCTGTGCTCCACCTACTCATCCCCCTCCCCCCCCCGTGACTCCTGGCAACCACTGATATTTTTACTGTCTCCATAGTTTTGTCTTTTCCAGAATGTCATATAGTTGGAATCATACAGTGTGTAGCTTTGTCAGATTGGCTTCTGTCACTTAGCAATATGCATTTAAGTTTCCTCCATGTCTTTTCATGGCTTGATAGCTCTTTATAAATTTTTTTTATCTTCACCTGAGGATATTTTTTTCATTGATTTTTAGAGAGAGTGGAGGGGAGGGAGAGAGAAAGAAACATCTATCTGAGAGAGACATATGGATTGGTTGCCTCCCACACATACCTCAACTGGGGCCAGGGATCGAACCTGCAACTCAGGTAGGTGCCCTTGACTGGGAATCGAACCCAAGACCCTTTGGTCCACAGGCTGACACTCTAACCATTGAGTCAAACTGGGCAGAGCAGCTCATTTCTTTTTAGTACTGCATAATATTCCATTGTCTGGATGGACCACAGTTTATTTATCCATCACTGACTGAAGGATATCTTGGTTGCTTCCAAGTTTCAGCACTTATGAATACAGCTGCTATAAATATCTGTGTGCAGGAGTTTCTATAAATGTAAGTTTTCAGTTCACTGGGTAATGATATGTTTCCTTCCCTCCCTTTGTTTTACTTTTTAAAAGTTGTAAAATATACATGACATAAACTATCATTTTAACTATGTTTAGGTGGTTGAGTAGTGCTGAGGACATCCACAGTGTAGTGCATAGAAGTCCCTTCTGAAGTGACAACATTTCAGCAAAACAGCCCTCAGGTCCCCAGGGATGCCAGGAAGAAATGGCCTGAGGGACCCCACACGGGCACAACAGGTGCCGGGTACAGGATGGACTAAAGCTTGGGGAACTTGTCACTAAAGCATTTCAGCACCCAAGTTGTTTCTGAGAAATTTTGTTTAATACATTTAAAACATTTCTCCACGGCCACCTCCTTCAGGACCTCAAATGTGAATTTTAAAACCTATTCCTTTCTTTGCCCAGGCCCCTTAATTTATTTTTGAAAATGAGGGCTTTGGAAATACTTGCTTCTGTCCCTCCAGGTTCTTCTGCCTCTCCGTAAGGAGCTGCACACTCACACTCAGAATGTTACTGGCTTGGGGGTCAGGGGAGGTATGATGGAGGAAGCCAGGGGTCCATCAAGCCCCCCACATTGTGGGCCCTCAAGATGGCAAGGAGTGAGCACTTGACAATGAGTCTAGCTGACCAGGTGGTCTCCCAAGAATCTTCCCCGACACGCCTTTCCAACCCTGTCCCTCAGTTTCCCCACCTGTGCAATGCGGACACTCCGATCTGCCACCTCCTTGATTCAGAGCGAGAAGAATAAGCAGCGGCCCTTTGAGGTTTCCCTGAGGAAAGTGCCGTCTCCCCAGAGGAAGGCGTTAGTTGGCTCGTCTTGCCAGCAGGGATCAGCTGCGACTCAAAGGCATCGCTTTTGCTGTGATCACAGAACAGGCTGCAGAGAGAACAAAATAATAACCGTGGCGGGTGTGTCAGCAACGTGCTTCTCTTCCTGGCGCTTCCATTTTCAAGCCCTGTGCCTCCCCCTGAGGCAGTCAGTTCTGGACTTCTTTTCTTTTTCCCCTCAAGGTTGGGCTTATTTCAGGACATGTAGGGTGCAGTTCTCAGCTCCCTGAGCAAGCCCCACACTGAACCCCCTTCTCCTGGTCTCCCTGGGCCCCTCTCTGGTGCTAGGGAACTCATTCTGGGGCTGCCTAACTCTGGGGGCTGAAACCAGTCTGTCCCTCCTGCCTGGACACATGCTGTGACCTGGGCCTCCCCTGGTTGCCCCTGGGATTGGGGTCCAGGTCAGCCCTATACCCAACTCCCCACTGAAGCCAAAGTTAGAGGGTCCTCCCTCCCGCCTCCTCCCTGGGGACTGGGAAGACTGCTCATCCTTGCATTTCCTCCTTAGGGTTTAGGCTGCGGTGTCCAGAAGTCTCTATCCTGTTTCTGCCACAGGAGCTCCAATAGAAGCCTTAGCCATCTCCCTACTTCCACACTTACCTTCTGGAGCCAGCTGCAGGCAACATGGCTGTGCTTGGTGGCTTTCTGGGGTCACCAGGGCTGGCACATGCATCCACTTGACTGGCTGGACCTGCCAGCGGTGGCCCCCAAAGCATGCTGGCTCTCTCCCCTGGGTGGGGTAACTGAGATGCGTTCTGTATGATCTCTGGGTGTTGCCCAGCCCGATGAAGCTCCAGCTGCCCATGGTGGGGCTTGCTTCATAGCTCTGTCACTCTGCTTTCCCACTTCCCTGTGACTGACTCTTGGGGTCACCTCCCAAAATAAGATCCTTGTAATGAAATCCTTTTCTTGGGAACCCATCCTGAGACAGCAACCCTTCCCAGAGGCAGCAGGGGAGCCTGTTGCCCTGATTTCTGGGGGAAGAAAAAGAGGATGATAGGAGGCATGATAAAACAGGGGAGGAATTGCTTGATAATAGTTCAAAATATTATGGAGGATGGTTGAAAACTCAAGTGAGTCAAGCTCTTACTCCATGCCTGGCACTGCATTCTGGGTTGTGACATACATCATTCACCCAGTCCTCCAGGAGCTCTGCCTGGGTGACCTGCTCTCAGAGCTGAGGGAACTGGGTCCAGAGGACTCCCCAGAAAGCTGGATAAGCAGGGTCAGGAACTCAGGTCCGACAGGTCTCAGGGAACATCATGAAATTCCTTGAGGTCAGACACGGTCTTCCACTATGTCAGTGCCACCTACTAATCTTTGAAGATGTGTTATTAAGTCTTTCCTTATGAGATCTCGATTTTTTTTTTTTTGAGGCAAGTGACATGGTACTGTGAGATCCATAATGTTAGATGGGCTTTTGAGGAACAGAGAATAGGAGAGATGGTCTCAGGATAAAAGAAAAGGGAAACCCATTTGACACCTGCCAATTGCAGTGGTGTAAATACTCCCCCTATGGCCAGTTCCAAGCTATGAATAGAACATTACAGAACCAAAAGTTGGGAAGAAGTGCTACACCATTAGATGGCAGTTCCACTATACTGATGCAGTCAAAGTAAATAATCTCAAGAGTGTTGAGAATGGTAAGATGTAATAAAATAATTAGTAAGTGATGAGCTTTGAGTTTCATGCCTTTTTACTGAGGTAAAATTCATATAACATTAAATTCGCCATTTGAATGATTTAAAGTGTACAATTGAGTGGCATTTAGTGCATTCACAGTGTGCCACCACCACTTCTGTCTAGCTCCTGAACATTTAATCACCCCACAGGAAGCCCTGTGCTCAATGGAGCAGCAGTGCCGTATTCTCTCTTTCCACCCCTATCAACCACCAGCACCTATTTTTTGTGTCTATATATTTGCCTGTTTCGGGTTTTTCATATAAGTGGAATTACACAAATGTGGCCTTTTGCGTCTGGCTGCTTTCACTCAGCATAATGTTAGCAAGGTTCATCCATGTTGTAGTGTGTTTTTAAGGTTTATTCCCTTTTTTATGGCAGAATAATATCCCACTCTTTGGATGTACTGGATTTTGTTTATTTATTCATCTGCTGATGGACATTTGGGTTGTTTTCAACTTTTGGCTATTTTGAGTTATGCTGCTGTAAGCATTCATATACAAGTTATTATTTGACTACCTATTTTCAATTATTTTGGGTATATCCCTAAAAGTGGGATTGCTTAGTCATGTAGTAGTTCTATGTTTAACTTCTTCAGGAGCTGCCAAATAGTTTTCATGAGTGTGCACCATTTGCATTCCTGCTAGCAGCATGTGAGGGTTCCCCTTTCTCCACATCCTCCCCAGCGCTTGTTTATTTTCAGTGTATTATCATGGTTACCTCAGCCATGCTAGTTGGTGCAACGTCACAGCTCACTGTGTTTTTGATTCACATTTTTCTAATGACTCGTGACATTGAACATCTTACCTGTGCTTTTGGCCATTTGCATATTTTCCTTGGAGAAATGTCTCTTTAAGTCTTTTGCTCAGTTTTAAATTGAGTTGTCTGTCTTTTTGTTATTGAGTCATAAGAGTTCTTTATATATTTGGATATATCAGATATATGATTCACAAATATTTTTCACTCATTCTGTGGATTTTTTTTTTTTTCATTTTCTTGATGTGTCTTTTGATGCATAGAAGTTTTTAATTTTGATTAAGTCTAATTTATCTTTTTTTTTTTAATTGCTTATTCTTTCCTGGTCATATCTAAGAATTCATTGCAAAACCCAAAGTCATGGATATTTATTCCTGTGCTTTCTTCTAAGAGTTTTGAGGTTTTAGCTCTTACATTTAGGTCTTTGATAAATTTTGAGTTCGTTTTTGTATATGGTGTGAGGTAGGGGTTTAACTTCATTCTTCTGCATGTGATATTGTTGTGGTATTTTTTTAATATGTTATTTAATTGTAAGATTATATAATTTAACTTTTAATTATGGCCATGTTTAACACCTGGCTTGCAAAATTCCTGAAAATTTAACCATCAATTCTCACAAGCCAGTATGAGCTGGTCTGAGCTTGCCACTACCTTTGCCATGTATCAGCTGCATAAGTCACTCCTACTCTATGAGCCTCAGTTTCCTCTTTCCTAACATGAGGATAAGAGTGCTTTTCTTGGGGGACTGTTGTCAGGCTTCAGTGGGGTGATGAATGCCTAGTAGGAGGCAGGAGGAGAGAGTGCTGTGTGATGGAAAGACAGGTGCCCAGGGTAAAGTCTGGCTTTGCATGCAGGTTACCGAGCATCCTGGGACGCCCAGATGATGTAGGATGGAGGTGCCAGAACAGACCTGCCCTGCCTCACATGCCAGGAATCAGCCAGCTCCTGCCCCTGGACTCCCAGGGACTCCAGGTCGGCAGGCATCATCACCACACATGACCCTGGGCCCTGTCATTCTGCCGCCGGAGCAGGGCCTGGCCCCTACCATGTTCTTGAAGGCGCTGCCCATCCCACTGTACCACACTGTGCCTCCCGGGGGCCTCCAGCCACGTGCCCCCCTGGTGACGGGCAGCCTGGACGGGGGCAGTGTGCCCTTCATTCTCAGCCCCCTGCTGCAGCCTGAAGGACCTGGCTGTGCCCAGCTCGGGAAGCCAGCCACCCCAACGCTCACCGTGAACATCGTGGGCACTCTGCCAGTCCTGTCCCCAGGCCTGGGACCTGTGACGGGTGGCCCGGGGAAGGCCCGTAACTCAGGCAAGTACCTGTGCCCACACTGTGGCCGGGACTGCCTGAAACCCAGTGTTTTGGAGAAGCACATTCGGTCCCACACGGGAGAGAGGCCCTTCCCATGCGCCACCTGCGGCATCGCCTTTAAGACCCAGAGCAACCTCTACAAGCACCGCCGCACCCAGACACACCTCAACAACTCTCGGCTGTCCTCGGAGTCTGAAGGCACAGGGGGCAGCCTCCTGGAGGAGGGGGACAAGGCTGGAGAGACCTCCAGAGCGGCTGGCAAGGGGGACAGCTGGAGCCCGGGTGGGGGTGATGGGGCTCCATCAGAGAGATCCCTTTCTCCAGGCCTTCCCACACATCTGTCCCCAACTGCCAAGAACTTAGATCTGAAGTTGGAAGCTGTTTCCTGTCCAGCGTCCACATTAGCTGACAAAGAGGTCCCTGTGTACTCTACTTACACTGCCTCCGCGGGGCTCCCCCTGGCCGGCTCGCAGCCCAGACGTAAGCTGCCGGAGCAGAAGTCCCCGACGGCCAGCAGGGTGTGCTCCCTGCAGCAGCAGGTGACATCCTCAGAGAAGCCCTGGGACACGAAGGCCTCGGAGAGCCGGCTGAGGAAGTGTGAGAGCACTGACTCGGGGTACCTGTCCCGCTCTGACAGCGCGGAGCAGCCGCTTGCCCCGGGCAGCCCCCTGCACAGCCTGTCGGAGCACAGCGCAGGGTCCGAGGGGGAGGGGGTTCTGGGGCCTGGGGGCACCAGGGCCGAGCCAGGAGGGCGGGGGCCCAGCCTGGAGCTGGAGAAGCGGCAGCTGGAGGAACGCATCGCCTGGCTCATCTCACACAACCAGGCCGTGGTGGACGACCCCCAGCTGGACCATGTGCGGCCCCGCAAGACGGTCCTGTCCAAGCAGGGCAGCATTGACCTGCCCATGCCCTACACCTACAAGGACTCCTTCCATTTCGAGATCCGGGCCCCGGAGCCCGTCCGGAGGAGGCACGGGGCCCTCTGCCCCACCCGCTCCACCTGCGTGGGCCTGGACAAGGCTCGGCCTCTCTTCTTCCACTCCGTCCCCACTCAGCTCTCCACCACCGTGGAATGTGTCCCTATCACCAGGAGCAACTCGCTGCCCTTTGTCGAGGGCCCCAGGATGTGGCAGGAGCCGAGGGACCCCCAGGACACCTGTCCTGGGAGGCAGAAGCCTCTAAGCCCCAGGTCTGCCCCTGCCCAACTGGTGGATGTCCCTAGCAGTCACCCCCGGGCCCTGGTCAGACAGGCTGCAGTGGAGGACCTGCCGGGCCCCCCCACTGGAGACACCGTGGCATCTACAGAGGACCCGGATGGAAAGAGAGCTGTGGCGGGGGAAGAGGCAACCATCAAGGGCAAAGCGGCCGGGAGGAAGCCCAGCCAGAGGAAGGCAAAGATGTTCTCCCAGGAGAAGTGGCAGGTGTATGGGAACGAGACCTTTCAGAGAATCTACCAGAAGATGCACGCAAGCCACCAGGGCAGCAGGAAGGCGAGGGAGTGGAGGGTGGGCCATGGCACAGAGCTGGGCCATCCTCTGCAGGAACAGGCAGTGGGGGGTGGGGGCGCAGCTCAGGCACAGATCAGAAGGACCCCTGTCTGTGGGGACACTTCTGTGGGGGCCAAGCCAGGGCCTTGGGGAAGTCCACCGGCCATGGAAGGCATCTTAGTGATCGAGTGTCCCAAGCAGAGGGAGGCAGTGGCCAGAGCAGGAGGCAGTGACCAGCCCAGGGCAGGCAGGGTTACATCACCTCCCACCCTTAGCTGCGGAGCACCCCCGTGTCTGGGCAGCAAGAGCCCTGTGCTTCCTCCAAATGGGAGGCTGGAACTGGGGTGTCAGCTGCCCTCAGCACCTGGTCCCCTCAAAGGTGGGGACCTAGAGGTTCCCAAGTTGGTTTTGCCACACCCCAAGCTGGAAGGAGGCACCCAGGGTGGTGGGGACACAAAGGAACCCTGTCAGCAGGACCAAATCATCCCAAGAAGGCCCAGTGGTAGCTTTGGGGAGCCCCAGTCTGTGGAGGACAAGCTGCCCTCGGAGAGGAAGAAGCTGAGGGTGGAGGAGCTGAGCTGTCCCGAGCATTCGGGGCCTCTGGGAGCAAGAAGCCAGAACCCAGGGGGCCCGGCTCAGGCCACCTCCCTGCCATCCCAGAACCAGGACAGTGACTCTGGGGACAGGCCAGGGGGGCTGTACAGGAGTGCTGACTGCGTGGAGACGTCTGGCGCACCTTTCTCTACTTGCTCGGTGGCTCTGAGGCCGGCAGGGCCAAGGGCCAAGGAGCCTGTACTTGGTCCTGCAGCTGAAGCCCGCGGGGCTCAGGCCCAGCCGGCCGCCCAGCCTCGGGCTCCCGGTGTCCTGGAGGCCCTGACAGACACTGCCTTCCCCCCCAAGTACCTGCTCAGGTTACCGAAGGGAGAGACCCTTCTGCCACGGCAAGGCCAGGACCCTCTCTGCGGGAGCGGGCTGCCTGAGGAACTGGACTCCTCTGCTGGGCCAGGGCTAGGGGCCCTCCTCCCTCCCCACCCAGCCACAGGCCTGGCCCCGGGGAGAGACGACAACTTTGGCGAGGGTCCCAGCTGGTCCAGGCCGTGGGGCAGGAGAAAGGAAGTACCGGGAGAAGGGGAGAGAGCCTTGGACACCAGCACCTCGGCAGCCAAGGAGTCTCACCGCTGGAGCGCTGGGGCCCCCAGGGAGACAGCCTCCGCCCTGCCCACCCCACCCTGTGACTCCTGGAGGAGGGAGACCGGTGGCACGTGGGCGGGGGCCCGGCCCTGTGAGGGTGTCCTGAGTCCCTGGGCACTCAACAGGGACACTGAGGGGCCTCCTGAGAATGCCCAGGAAGACCCTCCTCCAGGATCCCTGGCAGGACACAGTCCCTGCTGCTCCCTTCGGCCCAGCCCCGCCCTCTCGGCCCTCCCGCCCAGGGGCTGGCCCGAGCTCACCGCAAGCACCCATCCAGGGAGTCCCGGCTGCTGCGGGCCCCAGGGCCCCTTCCCCTCGCTGAGGGCCGAGCCCCGGCTCACCTGGTGTTGCCTGAGCCGCAGCGTGCCTCTGCCCACGGAGCAGAAGGAGAAGGCCGCCTCCGTGTACTGGGCGCTGCACGGCCCTGGGGGCAGCGCCCCGGACCAGGGTGCGGGTGCCCAGCCAGTGAGCAAGGCAGTGTCGGGACCATGGACCGGGACCAGCCCAGCAGAAGGAGGGGAGGCGCAGCCATGGAAGGTAACACAGCGCTGCCGGGCCCCGGGCTGAGGGAGCTGGCTCGGCAGGTAGGATGCTCCCTGATGGGTGGGAAGCACGAAACAGTCCCGTGGCGTCTGCTGTGCATTAGAGCATCTTCCCAGCCTGTCCCCCAGGGGAGTGGGGCTGCCACATACAGGGCAGGAGAGATTAAAGGCCCAAAAGGACATCATGAAAACATGTTTCAACGGAGGAATTACTATACCCAAGACTCTGGGTGAGGTATTTTCCTAACTAGACACAGAATTTAACTCTGAGCTTCCTGGTAACAGAGGCAAAAAGTGAAATGAATGCTGCCTAGGAGGCTTCTCTGGGTCATCTGAGATTATAAGCCTGGCAGGCTTGTTCTCCCAGATGGGGGAGGGCCGGAGGGGGCGGTAGCACCGTCTTCATCCGGAGACTGGTGGTTAATAAAGAAGGCACTGGGCCTGAGAGAGGGGTGTTCAAGGTCTGGGGTAGCCCTCCTCCAACAAAGGCAGCAAAGTGTTGAGTGTGGGGGTTCCTGGAGAGGGAGGGTTGGAGGGTGGAGAAGGACTGGCCACGCTGTTCACTAGGCCTCCAGTTAACTCCAAACATCTGGCCTTTCCTCTGTGGATCCAGCCCAGGCAGTTCCAGAAGGTTCCTCCCTGGAATGCTTAGATCGTTTGGCGATGCAGCATTTCCGTGCCTTGATTTCCCCAGATAGCCATCCTGTCTGCAGAGAGAGATCGCTTCTGTGTTGTCCCCACCATGAGGCTTTGAGCAATACGATGCCAACATGCCTGGTATTTTCAGCTCTCCTACCCAACAGCCCCAGGGATGACGTCCCGGGACCCGGGGCCCGAGCCAGGGTGGAAGAGAGGACCGCCTCGGAGGAGGGCGAAGATGCCCCGTGGGAGCAGCAAGCAGAAGAAACTGAGAAGGTAGGCGTCTGGCCACCGCTGTCCTTTCTGCGTGTGCCTGTTGGGTTGGTAACTACAGACCGAGGTCTCACTGAACCCCAGGAAAGGCTTCACACGGGGTTCAAAAGGCATCTCTGTGCTCCAGAGAAAGGGCTCCTGCTTCGGGACCTGGGTCTGGAGTTTCACGGTCAAAGGACTGAGCCTGTCCCCCTGGGTGCACCCTGCATGGCCCCTCTAGCTGTGTAGTTTTCAGTGGCACCTTTCTATGGCCAGGGATCCAGCGAATATTTGAAATAACAGAGTTGGAAACACATCCATCCAGTTTAAGTCCTGAAGAGAGAGTGTGTTAATTATTTACAGCTCTTATTGCTTTTTTAATTATGCAAATGATGCATGTCCTTTGCAGAAAAATTAGAAGAAGCAGATGAGCAAAGAGAAGACAATAAACATCCTAGTAGCCTCCCACCAGAGGTGTCAGCGCTGGCATTAGGTGCGTGCCCTTCCAGACTTTCCTCTGCAGTGTGTGCGCGCACGTAGTATCCGGCGACACGCGGGGGCATTTGGACTTTAATGTCATTCTTTGATTGTCTTGCTCCTGTGCTCATAACTCTTTGGGCTGCCAACGGCATACAAGTTATAAAGCAAGCTCTTTATCCAGCCCCTGCCCTCTCCAGGCCCCCATGAAGATTTCTGTCTCCTTTCCCCACAGTCTCCTCCTTTCCAACTGAGGTGACTTGGTGCTGTGTCCCTGGCCCACTCCCACTCTCTAAGAGGACTCTGGCCCCACGTGTCTGAGACCCTCCAGCTTCCCCGTGCACCCCGGGCCCCCAGCAGCCTCCCCCCACCACAGTCAGTGTCTGATCCGAAGCCTGGATGTGCTTCGAGAGGCAGCGCAGATTCCTGCGCCAACCCTGCAGCTGCCCAGCCCTCGCTGGCTGCAGGTGATGCTCCCCGAGGCCCCGGCCCCTGTGCTAATTGTCCGCCAGGACTGGTGTCCAGAGCTGCCTCCCCCAGGGCTGCTCTGTGGGGCGCCGCACCTGCCTCTCCACCCTTCTCAGGAGGGGACCGAGACGCGAGAGGCAGGCGACCTCCCCAGGGACCGGGCTTTGCACCAAGTCTTGCTCCAGCGCCTCTGTGCCATACAGCGGCTTAGCCCGGGTCCCCCTGCCTGCAGTAGGCATCAGATTTGCCTGGAGTTTTCTGGAGTTTTCCTGTGATGCCGGGTGGAATTCGGTGGGTCTGGGGTGGGCCTGCGAGCCTGCTTTCCTAACATCCTTGGTGAGGCTGAGCTGGGGCGGGCCTGCGAGCCTGCTTTCCTAACATCCTTGGTGAGGCTGAGCTGGGGCGGGCCTGCGAGCCTGCTTTCCTAACATCCTTGGTGAGGCTGAGCTGGGGTGGGCCTGCGAGCCTGCTTTCCTATCATCCTTGGTGAGGCTGAGCTGGGGCGGGCCTGCGAGCCTGCTTTCCTAACATCCTTGGTGAGGCTGAGCTGGGGTGGGCCTGCGAGCCTGCTTTCCTATCATCCTTGGTGAGGCTGAGCTGGGGCGGGCCTGCGAGCCTGCTTTCCTATCATCCTTGGTGAGGCTGAGCTGGGGCGGGCCTGTGAGCCTGCTTTCCTATCATCCTTGGTGAGGCTGAGCTGGGGCGGGCCTGCGAGCCTGCTTTCCTATCATCCTTGGTGAGGCTGAGCTTGCTGGCTCAGGGAGCCTCCTGGAGGAGCGATGCCTTGTTCTGCCCCAAACCGCATCCCATCCTTCCCTCGCCCATCATTGCCCGTCATCTCTCTGACCCAACCCTCCGCGGCTTCTTTCCTTTTTAAAGACTCGGGTGTTACATGGGGCTCACCCCAATAATCTCATCACCTTACCATACCCACAATTACACCTGCGAAGCCCTTTTTGCCATGAAGGTAACATACTCACAAGTTACCTTGGGGATTAGGGGCTGGGCATCACTGCCTGCCACCCTGTCCGTCCACCCTCCATGCACCCACCGAACACACACCACTGTGTACATGCATATGTGTCTTGGCTTAGATGCCCCCCTCCCCGCATCGGTTTGCGGCCTCTCTGCCCCCCTGTCAGCCTGGGCGCCCTCTCCCGGAAAGGAGCCCAACGCTTCTCTTCATTTCCCATTTCACCTGAGTTGTCTTAACGAGCTACAGAAAATGAAATCCTGTAGCCGAGGTGCGCCCCCCCCCCCAGGCCCTAGCTCACAGAGGATGGCGAGATTCATGTATTAGAGTATCCATTCTTTCTCTCTTGTTTTGAAAAATAAAACATTAAAAAATACATGAAAGATCAGAAAATATATAACAGACTTCTGGGTAATGATCCAGAATGAACAAATATTAACATTTTATCTTATTTGCTTCTGAGCCTTTAAAAAATAAAACACATAAACTGTTACTTTTTATATTATGTGTTATGCAAAATAAAATAAATATAACACAAAAAATAATTATGTAGTTTTATGTATTTGGCACTAATTGTTTCAAACCATGCTTTCATACTTTGCAAATCGACGTAACCACTAATAATATATAATAATACTGATTTCTGTCTTTAAAATATGTACGTAAATATCACGCTAAATTTACTCTTCTCCAGTCAGAGTTTTTATTTTTTAATCCTCACTTGAGGATACTTTTTCCATTGCTTCTCAGAGAGAGTGTAAGGGGGGCGGGAGGAGAGAAACATCGATATGAGAGACACGTCGATTGGTTGCCTCCTGCACTCGCCCCAGCTGTGGCCGGGGATCGAGCCTGCAACCAAGGTATGTGCCCTTGGCTGGAATTGAACCCAGGACCCTTCAGTTCTCAGGCTGACACTAACTACTGAGCCAAACCAGCCAGGGCTCCAGTCTGACTTTTAAACTCAATGTCATGTTTCTGAAGACCTGGCCATGTCGTTACATACGGATCAAATTAATTCCCTTCATTGCCGTGGAGTGTTCATCCCACAAGTATAACACAATTTATTTTCTATTCCCTTATTTAGAGTCATTTAATTTATTTCCAAAATTTTTTGCCTTATTTTGCAATGTGCATGGGTATACATGACTCCTTAGGCACGGTGCGAGAGACGTGTTCTAAGAAATACACCTGAAAGTGGACTTGCTAGATAAGATGATGACACTCCGAACCCTCGAGTTATTAGCAAGTCCCCCTGCACAGTGGCCCTGTCTGTCCACATTTCCTCCGCTGGAGCAAGAGGCGGCCCTGCACCCATATTCTCACTGACACGTGTTACGAGCAGGTTTTTAGGTGTTTCGCCCATCCACAGTTTATGGGATTCTGTACATATTCCAGATTCGCCTATATTCTTCGCCTGCTATATCTGCTGCAAATATTTCCAAGTCTGCTGTTTGTGTGTCCGAGCCATTCCCCCCCACGTCCCCCCTCTCTGCAGGCATCTTGCATCGTAATTCTTCCCCACGGCAGCCCTTCCTTCTGGGGTCGCTTTCTTCCGTCTAAGCATATTCTTGAGAATTTCCTTTCGAGACAAGAAATCTCATTTAAAAAAATCAGTCTGATAATACGTTTATTTCTAAAACACCCTGTTGAGAAATGTTTCTGCTGTTATCAGTCCTAGGCCGGCCTCTTCTCCAGCATGTAAAGCTGCTACCTTGCTCTCCTGTGGCCTCTCTGCCTTGTGGTGGGGAAGGCAGCTCTTAGTCCACTTATCTGTCCTCGGAAGGTCTTTTATCTCTGGCTACTTTCCAGGCCTCCTTTTAATCTTTGGTGTTCCGCACTTTTCCTCCGATGTAGAGAGGGATGCGTTACTTTTACTCATTCCGTTAGGAATCCATTGGGTTTTATGACTATGGATTGATGTGTACCTAGAAAATTCTCAGGCCTCACTCCTCGAACAATGCCTCTGCCGTGTCCTCTGTCTTTTCGTTCTGGAAACTGAAGCAATGTATCACAGATGTTCTGGGTCTTCCACTTCCTTAACTTCTATTTTCAATAACTTTGTCTCTCTGTGCTATCATCTCAATACTTTGTTCAGATCTATCATTAAGATTTTACTAATTAACTTAATCCACTGACTTATTTTTTGAAAAGCTCTGTTGAGGTACATTGAATTTCAATACAGTGCACATTTAAAGTATGCAACTTAACAAGTTTTTGACATCTGTGCACAACTGGCTTGTTCTCAGATTTTGGAGGTGAGCTGAGATTTTTGGAACTTTGAGGCTTGGGTTGGAGGTGGGGTTCTTCAGTGGTTTCACATATGTGAAACCAACACCATGAGGGTAATGAATGTCTCCATATCCCCAAAGTTTCCACGTGCCCTATTGTGATTCCTGCCTCTTGCCCATCTGCCGCTCTCCCATCCCCAGGTAACCACTGATGTGCCCTCTGTCACTACAGTTCAGTTCACTTCTTCTAGAATCTTATAGAAATAGAATCATACAATTTGTGTTCTGTTTCTTTTGGGGGGGGGGGTGGATTTTTTCAGTCAGCATGACTATTTCGAGGTCCATTCATGTTGTGTGTATGAATAGTTCATTCCTTTAATTGCTAAGTAGATATATCAGAATTTGGATATCTATTCACTTGTCAATAGACATTTGGTTTGTTTCAGTTTGGGGCTGATACAAATAAAAACGATGATAACTATTTCTCTACATGTCTTTGTATGGATATATGCTTTCAATTTTCTTGGGTACAAACCTAACAGTAGGATGGATGGATCATATGGTAGGTGCATAACTGATTTTTTAAGAAGCTTCCAAACTATTTTCCAAAGTGGCTGTATTGTTTTTCAGCTCTCCTAGCAGGGCAGAGGGCGTCCGTTTCCCACACCCTTGTCAGCACTTAGTGTGGCCATTCTTTTAGATCTTTACTCGGATTTTCATCTTTTCAAAAACTACACTTGCTAGTTTGCATCTGACGACGCCCACCGGGGAGGTGGCGGCGCCGGGCCTGCCGTGTCCCGCGCTGGCCTCGCTAAGGGAGCTGGCGTCCGGGCTTGTTCTCGGGTTTTGGAGGTGAGCTGAGATTCTGGAACTTTGAGGCTTGGGTTGGAGGTGGGGTTCTTCAGTGGTGACATGTTTCACTTCTGCTGGGAGCCTGGGGGCACCCTCTGGTCACTTACTTTAAGTAAAAGCCTTGGTTTTAGGTTTCCTCATGCCACTGAGTAGTGGATTAAAACTGCAAACCCCGGAGAAGATGGTCTGATTGTTAGGAAATCAGCAGGAGAGACTTTTCTGCCTCCTCCCTCAGTGAGAAGGTTGGCGTTCTGAGGGTGCATTCTTTCTGATTCACCCGTATGCTGAGGGCGTGACCGCCTGAGGTGTCAGCTTGTGTGGGAGTGGAGGTTGACCCTCCCACTGGACTCTCACCTGGGACGGGGTCTGGGTTTGAATCCTGCGCCCCACACCCCAGCCCACCATGCAAATGAAAGACCAAACTCACCTCAAATGCCCCCAAAATGAAAAAAGCTCTCTTTCCTTCTCAGGTTTTAGTTTTCACTGTGTTTTTTTTACTTTAAGTGTATCTTACCTTCTAATCAGAACACCAATACATTTCAGTGTGTTAAACATTTTTACATTTTAACTGCATTTGAGTTGCACTCAGGGCGAGGGTGGGTGTGGCGGTCGTCGCTCAGGGAACTGCTGGCGGGAAGGCTTCCGAGTTTCTACCCATGTTTATGATTCTCTTGTAGTCAAGAAGTGATCATTTTGATGTAGGCAAGTGGAGCTCCCTTTTCCTTTATAATGATTACTTTTTGGTCTTGTTTAAGAAATCAATCCTTACTCTCAATCACAAATGCAAAAATATATCCTTTTATGTTCTCCCTGTGTAATGTGAGGAAGGATTTATTTTGTCCCTATAAAAAACTGTGCATGGGTAAATTTGGCTTTTGACCTGTTTTTGTATGCCCTTGTGAGCTAGGCCTTGTGGCATCTTTACATTTTGAAAGGACACACACACACACACACACACACACACACATACACTCATATATGTATACTCATATATATGTATAAAGAATATGTGTCAGAGAGTGTATGAGACTTGCAAAGTCTAAAATATTTATGGTATTTATTATCTGGCCCTTTATACAAAAAGCTGGTGGACTCCTGGATTAAGCACTTTTTTTCCCTGCTTATTTGAGATATTTTAACTCCCCGTTTATACTTGGAGTTTCTTGGGGGGCCCTCCATTCTATTTCATCTGTCTCTTTGTTGTCAACTCCAAATACCACACTGTCATGAAAATGGCTGTTTTCATGAATGAAAGTACCTGAGTCGAAGGAGAGGAGTGGAACACACGCTACATTTTCAGAGGGGACCTGGGAAAATGTGGAAAGCTCAGACTCAGAGGCCCCAGTGCCCTGATGTTAACTGCAGGTGGAGAGATGCAGAGAGCTCATGGATGTGTCTCTGCCATGCCCAGAGCAAGCACTGGACCATGGAATTGGATTTCATTCAATTTGGATTTCATTCTAATTTGCTACTTTTAGCTAGTGCATATCATGGCTTACTTTTTTTTTTTTTTAAACATAAGCTGCCGTTTAAGGTCCAGGTTTTAAGTACAGCTCCTGCACTAGGCCGGCCTCTGCTCCTCGGCCTCTCCCCGCAGGTCTCCAGCTGGGAGCCCCATGACGGACACTGGGGTAAGGCCACTCGGTACCTCTTGATAGACCTCACGGGAGAGCGGGCAGAAAAAAGCCTAAACATACTTTGACCCTAAACATACTTTCGTCATTGAAGAGGAGAGCAGGAGGGAGCGCTGGGTTTGCGGCCACCGTTCTCTGCGTGGAGGGTGTCGCCTCGCAGAGTGATGCTTCTCTGGGTGAGGCGGTGTCTGCTCACTTGGTCATGACACACTCGACTTGTTTGATGAGATCGCAGCCTCGGTAATGAAAGCACAGCTTATGAAGTGAGGTGGAGACACACACCTGGAGATGTGACAGCCACCAGTGTGGGCCCCAGGCTCTGCTTTCAGCAGGATCCCAGGCTCTGCTTAGTGGGATCCGAGGGCCCGCCTCACATCTGCTCCAGTCCTTTGCTTCATGACTCTCTGTGGGGTCAAGAGAGGAGAGAGGGAGATCCGAGAACAGCTTCTTTCCCCAGGATGAGCATGTGAGAGGCTGGCCTGTAACCCCGCGAGACCCTCTACTTGGAGGAGGGCAGGGTGGGTTGAGCAGGGAGGATAGTGGCTTTCAGGGAGCATCAGGGTACTTGATGAAAACCTCTCCCTGCTGCGCCTGTGAGCTTCCCACTGGACTCCAGTCAACACTAGTGTCCCCTGAGCTCTTGACCTTGGCCAACGAGCCATCAGTGTCCTTGCTGGAGCGGACGTGGGGTAGGAAGGCTTTTTTCTGATTGCTCTCCCATGAGGTCTATCAAGAGGTACCGAGTGGCCTTACCCCAGTGTCCATCATGGAGGCTCCCAGCTGGAGACCTGCGGAGAGAGGCCGAGGCACCAGAGGCCGGCCTAGTGCAGGAGCTGTACTTAAAACCTGGACCTTAAATGGCAGCTTATGTTTAAAAAAAAAAAAAAGTAAGCCATGATATGGGCTAGCTAAAAGTAGCCAGTTAGATATAAATACAGAAATCGAGATTGATCTCATAAACATAGCCTCGAGTGAAAATACAGCGAGGAGAAGGCGTCTGTGGTACAAGTGCACCCACAAGAGCGCAGCATTTTCAGAAGGATGCGTGCCTGTTGAAGGGGGCTCCTCCAACATCCCGCGGCGCGCCCGGGAAGCCGGCGAATGGGAGGCAGAAGGGAAGAAGGGAAAACACTCGAATCGTGCCTGAGGCTGGGCTCCCTAGAAGCAGAACCTGAGATGGGGATTGTTGTACAAGTGATTTGTGGAGGGAGGGCCCTCAAGAGGCTGGCGAGTGAGGGCAGCCGACCAGGGCAAGGGAACAACCAAGTGAGGATGTGCTGTGGGGTGTCCTGTCCTGCCTGACTCCAGGGGAGCTCTGGAGTATGAAATGCACCATAGAGACTGTCCTGCTCAGGGGCGAAGGGACTGACCTGTCAGCCTGTGACCAGCAGTCAATGGCTAAGGGCCTTTCCTGGTGACCTGTCAGCCTGTGACCAGCAGTCAATGGCTAAGGGCCTTTCCTGGGTGGGGTGTGTGTGTGTGCACATTCCCCCAGGCTTCTCCAGGCAAGACTGCTCCCATCTGCCAAGGGAGGGAGGGAGTGTGAGTCATTAGTAGCCAACACTGCAGCAGCCAGGCATCGTGTGCAGCCTGGCAAAGGCGAGAGGCATCTGCTAGACTGCAAGAGGTCTGCGCAGCTGGTGATGGCGAGCTTGCAGACCCTGCCTCACCCTGGCTGCTCATTTCTAGGGTGATGCTGCTCCAGGAGCGGCTTCTAGAGAATGTTCTGGAAGAAGCCAGGAGAGAAGGAAACAGACCTTGCCAGTTACTATGCAAAATAGTGTTTGAAGACAATGCCAAGACCCACTTGGGCTCCCCCTAAGGGCAAAGGGCCCACATTCCACCCTAATGAGATCTGAAGTCAGGGGCCGGCCCCTCCCAGCAGGCTCCCAGCTATTTTCATTGAGGGGAGTGCTGCTCCTACATTTTCCAAAAGCAAAACCACCCTGCAGCTCAAGCTGTGCCACTCTTAACACCTGCGAGCTCGAGGCAGCCACCTGTTGACTTGGGAGCAGAGGTGACCGCAGCTCAGCTCAAAGAAGATGAATTCTCCCTGTCACCCCACACCTTCCTTCCTTCCTTTGTCTCTACACTTTGAAATCACGCTTGGCCTCCGGCCAGCTGGAGCCCCCGCTGGTTCAAGGGCTGTGATGATTGAAACCGCAGCCCTGTTGCTTCCCGTCCTGGCTCAGATAGCAATTTCAGCAACTGCAATCTTGACAAGCAGCTCCCCACTGCTGCAAAGAACAAGGCAGGCACCCCTGGGGAATGACGGGTCCTGCCCGAGGCCAGGGAGGCAACTGGGCCCAGCAAGTGACACTTCTCCCAAACCCAGATGCCAGAAAAGATGAACAGAAAGTCCCTCTCTCACTGTCGCTGCCATCAAAATCAGTGCCAGAGGACACCGCATTCACTCTGCAGACCTGATTTAAAATTCTGCCAGCACCCTGGCGCGGGGGACTGCGGCTGGATGCCGGCAGAGGCTCAGACAAATGAGAAAGCGAAATGGCCAAGCAGGTTCCCTAGCCAGGTGGTTCTGAAGAGTGTCATGGGAACAGGATTCTTGTAAACTGAGATTTATAAAGGGAACGAGTCCTTGTGGCTCAATCAGGCAGCTAGAAGCAGAGCGACCACTGATGGTGACCTCTGCAAAACTGTATGGAGCCCTGGGCCAAGAGACTAGCTCCCGACTGGCCACCTCGTCTGTGCTTCCCTGGGCACCTGGCAAGGGCTCTGCATCTTAGTCCTTCCACCTGCAACATGGGGAGCTAGACCAGCTTGCTTTTACTTGCACGTTCCTATTAGTAACGTTTTGAGCCTGCACCCTAAAGAATGCAGAGTTGTTCTGTTCACTTACAAGTGCTACATATGTTTATTCCACAATGTGTCACATCCGTTACAAAGGGCACGCGGCAATAGACGTAAGAATGTCTAGATGAAAAGAACCTTACGGAGAAGCTCTGGGATTCTCCTTCCCTACAGTTCCTGGGCCCTCTCCTCTGTTTTGGAGATTAGCCCAGATGATATGGAAAGAATTCTCTAGATGCAATGTCTGTGATGCCCATTTTTTCAAAGAAGACCCTTTAGACCCTCACTGTCCAATACGGTAGCCAACGAGCCACGTGTGGTTACATAAATTCATTAAAATGAAGTAAAATGTAAAACACAGTTTCTCGGACACACTAACTACACTTCAAATGCACAATGGTTTCGTGGTCAGTGGCTACTGCCTGGGTCAATGCAGGTTCCAGGCTATTTCTGTCACCGAGGGCATTCCTGTTGGGCAGCCTGTTTCCCGAGGAATCAAGACCACACCGGCCAGCCTCTAACCACAGACATGCCGTGCGCTGCGCCGAAGCGAGAGCGCTTTATAAACACTATCTCATTTAGTCCCTGCAATGGCCTCAGGAATTAGGTCCTGTTATTGTCCCCGTCATGGAGAACAAAAGAAAAGAGTGATGAGGAGTTTCCAGGAGCCGACAAACTACTTAGGGGCCCAGCCTCTGTGTCCCCCCAGGCACCCCAGGCACTTGGGTCTGTGGCCTGAGCACCACTGTTCGGGGACGTTGTGCGTATGAGCTTCGGGACACATGCTCCCAAGGCTGGTCACTGCACGTGTGTTTCTCTGCCCACAGGTACAGAGGGAGTTTCTCGCAGGGTCGCGTCCAGCTCAGAGCGAGTAGACTACGCAAGCCACTCTGGGCTCTGAGAAAAGGCTGCCACCCTGCCCCGCTCGAGGGGCTGGGCCCACGCAGGAGCCTCGGGCACGCTTCTTCGGAAACCGAAACCGCAGGTAATGCTCTCCTTGAAGTTGAATCCATATGGGGCACCAAAAGGCACCGAGCTGCTGGGGATGCAGGGTGAGCAGGACACAGCCACCCTTGCCTTCAGGAGCCCAGCGTCCAGCAGGGACACAGATGACGTCACAAAGGTGTGACATCTGCGGGACAGTCGAGACCCTAAACTAGTGGAGGGGATGCTGGGAGAGAACACCCAGTGAGATGGATTGAGAAGCCAATATTGAGAAGTCGGCAGGCTTCCTTGAGCACTGGCCACGCATACTAGGTACAGGTTCCCCTCAGGACCTAGAAAAGGGAGTCAGGTTTTGGTGCATCTATAAGAAAATCCACTTGACTCTTGCCGTGGGACCATTGTGAGGCTGCCACAGGTCAGTGGACGGCCTCGGGCGCCCGTGTGAAATAGAAATGTAAGTAGTTATTATGTGCTGAGAGCTGCAGGGAACAGTGCTTACATGTGAAGTGGTAAGAGGTCCGCTCTTCACGTCCGGAAATAAATGAAGGATGAACGAATGGAGGCCGCTTCCTGGAACATGGGCTATTTTAAGTTGCACTCACTGGGCAACCAGCACAAATTGCTTAACTTCTCTGGACCTCCATTTTCCCTCCTTCCTCCCCTCTCCCCTGCGGTAATGAGCCCGGCCTTAGCCTTGCTCGCAGGGTGTTGACTGGGAAAAATGAAGGCCATCTGTGGAAAGGCTGCAGGGTCCCATCTGGCCAGCAGTGACTGAATTGCCATCCTTTTGTGTCTGATTCGTGTCTGTTTGGCTCAAGGGCCGACCCTGGGCTCTGTCTGGTGGCGGAGGTTTTACTCCCTGGGGAACCGTCCTCTGCCTTTGTGTAGCTCCAGTGCCCCCTACAGGCAGGTGGCACCTTCCCGCTTCCCCCCACTCCCAGCCCCAACCCCAAAGCCCTCTCCAGTGGGCAAGGACAAGATTGGTTTCTCAGTGAGAACTGAAATCTGGGTGGGCATTTGCTCAACTGGATGGCCAATTGCGGAAGGAAAAACGTTGTGTTTGTGCACGTGGAGGGTTAAGATCATGGGAGAGGGGCTGGGAGGAGGTGGGGTGGGGGAGGCAGAAATACGACCAGGGAACCCAGCTTCGCCCTTTCTTCATTGTCTGTGCCCCTTGTCCTCAGCTCCATTCCCTTCCTCTTTCCCCAATAGATATAGCAAATGGAGCTGCCCGTTGGGGTATGCTTGGATGGTACGACCCCCCAAACAACCCAACAGAACCCACCAGTTGTTCCCAATGCCGCAGCTTTCCCGCCAGCCCCCTTCCAAGCACTCGAATGGGGCCGCGCAGGCCGCGCCTGGAAACTCGCCGGGCTTCGGTGTTTCTGTCCCTGAGGTCCGGGCCAGGCGCTGGGGGGAGGGAGAGGAAAAGCCGTGCTCCTGATAGGTGTACAGGGTGCCCACAGGCAGGCTTTGCTCGGGCCTTGTTGGGAAAGGCCTGGCGGGTCGGTCAGCTTCCTCCTGGGGGTCGTCCGTCTGGGTGACTAGGCTGTTGGTGTAGGTCTTCCTGCGCAACGGCTCAGTGTCAGGGTCAAGTGAGCTCCTGTGTGTGGCGAGTGTTTTGCAGACTCTAAGCAGATGGGTGTTGGCTGTTACTATCTAAGGAGCAGGAGTGCATACAAATTGGCATATGCCATATGCCGAGTCCCAGGTGCGTGGGGGACACGTGGTCTCTGTGCTCTAGTGAAGGACAAGGTCAGTGTTAAGGGAGGAGCCCAAAGGGGGAGTGTTCTTGGGAGAGATAGGACTTCTTCTGGAAGTTTGGATGCGGGGAGAATAGAACAGAGGCTTTCTAGACTGGGGAGTGGTGAGTAAAGGCTCAGGGGTGAGAACAGGGCACATTGAGCAGGCTGGTGTGCCCTCCTATCCATGGAGGATGTGGGGAGCCACTGAAGTCACTGTTCCTATTTGGGTAACACTATGCTAATTTCCTGGGGCTGCTGAAGGAATTGCCAGAAACTTGGTGGCTTGAAACAACCAAAACCTATTCTCTTATGGCTCTAGGGGGTCAGGAGTCTCCTACTCCCACCAAAGACGCTGGGGGAGGAGCCTTCCTGCCTCTTCCAGCTTCTGGTAGCTCCAGGCATCCTTGGCTTGTGGTAGCATCACTCCAGTCTCTGCTTCTGTCTTCACATGACTTCTCTTCTGTGTTTCTGTGGATCAGATCTGCCTCTGTCTTTCTAAGGACACTTGTCATGGGATTTAGAGCCAACCCTAAATCCAGGATCATCTTATCTTGAGATTCTTCATTTAATTCCATTTGCAAGGACCCCCTTTTTAAGGTCACAGTCACAGGTTCTGTGGGTTATATATTTTATCTTGGAAATATATTTTGGGGGGCCACAACTCACCCACTACAGCACTTTTACAACTTTTCCCCTATCTGTAAACTGACAGAAGTGATCCCAACATGTGTTTCTAAGTGAGGAGGGCTGAGGCGCACACATTCAGTGGGCAACGATGCATATTATCCGGGCTCTTATTGTGTGCAGTTTGGGTGGGAAAGTGTATTTTAAACCTAAATCAAGATGTAATCATGAAAACGGAATCACTCAGCCACCACCAGCAGGCCATACTCCACACTTAGGGAAAGAGCTGTCCAAGTGGTGCAGGTGGCCCCCATCCTAAGATGGGCGCGCTGGGCCATGGGATGGTTTAGCTTCCTTTATGGAAGAAGGCCCCGGCAGGCTGAATAGGGGCAGGCAGAACCTCCGTGTGTGGTTCTGCGGACTGTGTCCATAGGGGCTGATGTCTAGCCACCAGCCAGTTTGTCTGGCCTTCTGCTTTGGTTGAGGGGTTGCGTCAGCCCAAAGCCAGAGTGCCAGCTCCTCTGCCCTACTCCCACAGGGGGTGCCCTTCCACACATCCTCCAGTGGAAGCGGGCGCCCCTTCCCAAAATGCCTGGGATGCTCACGGGGACCCAGAGAGACTAGTGCAAAACCCTCTGAATTTCACTGCCCCTTCACCCCTGCTTCCCTTTCAAAGCTTCTCTCAGCCTTGGGGAGTGGTCCTGCTCCCCCCCCCCCCCCCCCGCCATGGACCACCCAGACAGATCTTAAGGCTCCCTCCACACTAGGAGAAGCTCCACTTCTGTACACTTCTTACCCTAACACGAGCTTTCATACCGAAGTCCCAAGTGCAAATGGGGGCTCCAATGAATGAGGGATGAAACTGGACCCAAACAGAAGAAGAAAATCAGAAACAAGGTCTGAAGGTGGAGCTAAGAAATGAGAGGCCATCCATAGCTCAAATTCTCCCTGGGAACATAGTCCACCCCCCCACCCCCACCCCAGGGGGAGATGATAATGTCACAGCAGGGCTGGAGTGGTGACAAATGCCTCCACTTTCATGGTGAGTATTTCAGCAGGGGGTTGAGCCAGAGGGTTGGGTCACTGGTGCCCATTTTCAAAGGGCTCCCTCGGCCGCAATTAGGAAGAACACAGAGGACGTCCGCTTCGTGCAGGTGTGAGCCTGCGGGATGTGGCCTGAGCGCTGGCCCATGGAGTATTAATCAGCCCTGCTCCTCATTGAAGTGTCAGGGGGACAGGGATGGCTGGTTGGTAAACCAGCAAGCCCGGTGGACAGGTCAGGATGGACACCATCACTTGGGGGGCGTGTAGAATGCATTAGAATCAGTCCTGCCTTGAAATCAAAGGGGCTTGGGGATTTTATTGCCAGCATCAGCCAATGCCAAAATTTCACAGTGGAGTGACAGGCACCCTGAGAGTGCGGGGTATTTGAAGACAGAGTGCTGTGACTTCAAAGGCCCTGGAAGGTGGGCCTTGGTTGTCGGCCATTTACAAACAACTTTCTTGTCTCCTTTGACCTGGCAGGAGAGATCAGAGCTGGCTTCTCAACGTGGGAGCTGACCTCACCCTGCGTGTGTGCGAGTGTGCTTGTGAGTGCATGCAAGTGTGTATATTTTTCCGGGGGGGAGGGGACTTGCTTCCTATGGCAGGATAATGGTAGGGTGATCTGTTTGGGATGACCTGAGGGGCTGTAACTTGGAGGAACATATTGAAATCCAACAAATAAATTGAGAATGATCTTTTGGGTCGGGAGGATTTTCCAATCAAAAAGTGGGGAAAACTTTTGGCCCTGGTCCTCATAGGTCAACTAAAATCAGTAAAAGATTAAAAAAAAAAAGTAATCAGGAATACTGGTGTCCAGGGGCTGAAATAAGATGTTATAACTGATTCCCTGTCCTCTTTATTTTTGGAGAAACTTCCTGTCACTAACTCATGAGGATGAGAGAGAGGAGATATTATTGAAAAATATTTTTCAAAAAGATGCTTAATTTTCCTCTCTTTTAAACTATTCTGATAACTCGGTACTAATCATCTGCATAACAGATGGCCTGGCAGTGAAGTGATAAGCAAGCAGAAGGCCAGAGGAGTTTCGAACGATGAAGACCTAATTTATAACATTTTAGAGTAGTTGGAGTCTCAGATTCTCCTGAGAACTAGATCTTTTTTTCAAACCTAAATTGAGTTGTCCATCCCATCCAAGTTTCCAGCAAGGGGGTGGGGGAAACTGAAAGCTTCTTTCCAGAGATCACATAGAGTTGACTTACCAGACACCCCAGGATAAGAATAAATGTGGGTGGGCAGGCGTATTGATGTTTCAGAGAACAGCTTTCCTTACCCACATTCCCTTCAGGATCAGGGCTGAGGTATGGCCTTAGGTAGATTTAAACCCAGAAACTCAAGGTTCTTAGATACCAAATACTGAATGTGCCAAGGACAGCAAACATCTACTTGAGGGAAAACCTTATAACCCAAACATTCTTTATGGGACACACCCAGTGAGAGGTTGCCTGGGGACACTATGATTGTCATGAGGTAAGGACCTTCCCTAATAAATTGCTGATAAATTAATAAATTTAGTCTCTCTCCCCTCTCTCTCTCACCCTCTCTTCTCTCTCTCCTATTGGCATCCATCCCTGCCCCTCAAGGTAATTTTCATAATATCATGTACAGTGATTGTCAAGTGAAACTAGAAATCATGCTCAAGATATAGAATTCATGAAGCTGACGGATGTGACAATCAGGTTGATTCACACTCATTGGCAGAATCAGACCAGGTGACCAGTAAACTAGAGAAAATGGGTGAGAATAGCTTCTGGTTTCTTTGTTTTTCAAGATAAAGTCTCAAAGTCCTTCATTCTTCACTATTTACCGTGACATTTCGGCCCTGTTGTGAATGAATTTGTTTTTGGTGGCCTTTCCCTGGTGGCAAAGATTTCAGTTAATAAGGACTCTGTTTACTGAGCTGACAGTCACCTCCACCTTTGTACCAGATCCTGGCACCATGGCAGGTCCTCAGGACCTGTGTTTTTCTTTCATGAACAGCTCAGTGAGCGGAAGTAAGACTCTTACCTTGAACGTCCTTGACAGTCAGCCTCAGATGGAAGGACAGTGACATCAGCCCCCAAACCTGCCTTGGGGATGAAGGAAGGTGTGTGCAACCTGGGAATTTTGTTTCTGTTTGTTATGGAGATGCACTGGTAACAGAAGGGTCCAGAGGTCGTCTAGGTAGGATGGCAATCGGTTAACCAGTGTAAAAGAAACTTCTTATTTCTTCATAAAGGAAACGTTTCACCTAAAAGGAAACTTTCAGCTTCCCCTACCCTGTTGATGGATGCAGTTTTGTGGAACTGCCATCTTCAACCTTAAGGGTTATCTATCTAAGACCACCTCGGTTTTGCAGATGAAAGCTCTGTAAAGACACATAAAGACAGTGACTTTGAACCTGAAGATGTGCATTTGATGTCTTTGAACCTGGATCCTCTCTTATTCTCTAGTGGGACCAAGTCTTAACTGGGGGATTCATTTCCAAAGCCAGCCCTTTAGTCAAAACCACCTGTAGTCAAAATTATCTTTAAAAATCTACAAACCTAAAAGTATAACTGGTGTCTACAGCTCTGAGCAGAAAATCTCATGCACAATATGTTGGAGGACCACTGAGGTAAAGGAAGAAAAAAGACCATCCCTGGAACTGCTTTTAAGATACAGAGCGAATCCTCCCACCGAGGAAGGGGAGGGAGAAACTCTCCCGCGTCCCCAGTTTGCTGCTCAGTGTACAGCCTGTTTTTAGCACGAAGCCTCTAAAACCTGTGTGGCATTTTAATGGATTGGTTCGTTGATGGGGATTAACTAAGATTGGAGCTGTGTCTTCTGGGCAGTGTTGGGGACAGTGTGTTTCAGAAGCCAGGGTTTAGGTTAAATGTGTGAAGGGACCCTGCTGGGGCGGCGTCTCATCTCACCCGAACACCTGTCCTCCTGGTGCCTGCCTGGGCCTGGGGGGCAGGTCTCCGCCTGGCAGCTTCTGCGTGCCAGCCTGCAGGCAGCTTGGGCCAGTGGTGCAGTCAGCCAGGCCGTGTCTTCTAGCTTAAGGGGCAGTTCACTGAGCCTGGTCATGAAACTGGTCTCTGTGATGTTTACTTCCCAAGTCAGGGTCCCGCTTAAGAAGAGAAGCTTTGCAGGTGTGTGCACGAGCGTGTGCACACGTGTTCACGTTCAAGTGTTATTTTTCCATTAGAAAAAGCACTTGAAAAACCCACACGTCCATACAAAGTGGGTGATGCATCCACACACCTGGCGAAAGCCTCCCCCGATTCCCTTTTGTCGTGGTTACACAATTCCTGATGAACTTCTGATGAGGCCCCTGCCCCGGCATGAATACGTACTTTTCTTTTGAGCACGGGGCACGGTGGGCGCTGAACACAATGCCTCTGAATTCTGCTTGCGTTTCAAGTGGGGCTCTCTGGGCTCCGAGAGCCTGAAGCTCAGCAGCATAGAGCCCAGCTACCGGCCTCCTAATATCGCAGCGATTGACCCTGGGCTGCAAAAAAGAACCTTCCTAATTAGATTTGTTCTGTTTTTGTGTTTATAGGCACATCTCTTTCTCTCCAGCCGACGGCATAGCAGTCTTTATTTATTTTTTATTATTGAAATGCTCTGTGTTGAAAGGGCCCGCTCCATTAGCGGAGACCTGCCCCGGCGCCGGCCCGCACTCACACTCCCCGCAGGAAGAGGCCCTCCCGCGTCCTGGAAACGTGCTCGCGGGTCTGAACGCGCCACAGTGATGCGGGTGAGCTTCATTATTCGGCTTTTGCTGGGCACATTGGGACGCGCTGCGTCTGCCGGAACACAGGCCAAAGTTGGAACACTGAAGAGGGGAGAGCCGCCCTGTGCCCGGGTGACACATCCGAAGTCATATTGATCGAGGGAGATGTTTTGTTGGGTGATAGGAACGGTGCCAAGGTGATGGTTCGAGTTCCTGCAGCTGGCAGGGCTCAGAGCAGTGAACGCAGTGAGGTCGGGGCTACAGCTCACAGTGGGGTTCTAGAAAACTCTCAGTAACTGAACTCGGGAGCCACCTTCCATTTAGGAGGTTTGACCCCCGTGAGTCCCCCCCAGACTTGTGATGAGAGAGTCTTACTCTCATTTTCCTCAGGGTGGAATGAGGCTGAGAGAGGCCAGGGGGGCGCGACCTGCCCAGGGCCACGAGGCCATAAGGAGGGGAGTGTCAGGAGCGCCTCCCAAGTTCCAGCAGTTCTTTTACCCCTGCCAGCAACCATCGCCTCTGCCTGTCACCTACGCGGTTATCGGCCTGTGCTAGCCTTTAGGCTCACTCACATAAATGTAAATATGTCTACTTTACTTTATTTTTTATTTTTATAAAACATGGAAATATAATTAAAGAGAAACTGTTTATTGCCACCGAGGACAAGCCGATATCACGCGCCATTAAGAGAAGGCACAGAATAGAAACACTGGGAACAGTGCTTTCTGGTACATACGTCTGACCAGCATCTGCTGTGGGCAGAGGCCGTGGCCCCTGGCTGCTCCCAGTGCTGCAGGAGGTGGGAAGCCGTAGGGGGTGGTAGGGACACACTAGCACCCAGTTGGGACTTCCTTCTTAATGAGAGGGATTATAGGAGAACAGCTTTCTCACTGTGCCGTTCAGTGCTATTTAACTCTAAGCCTGTGAATCACTCCCCCAAGGGGGGGCTGAGACCCTTCCTGGGACCCCCTTTCTGTCAAAAGGATCCCTGCTGGCTTGTATTTTCTAATCTAGTATTTCATCAACTTTGGTAAGACCTTGACCTGTATAGATTTAAACTCTACATTCAACAGAGTTGTTTGCAGAGGCCAAGGGATGGCATTCTGCAAAGATCTCCCCTCCAGACCCTATCTTCTCTGTCTCCCTGGGGTGGGATGAGGGGATGGGGGCTGCCGGGCAGCTTCAAACCCTGGATGTCTAAGATTTGGAGATGTTGACTGGAGCCTGAGCGGCTGGGGGTGTGCTGTCTGGGGTGGAGTGGGTGGTGAGGGACTGGACATCGGCAGGGCTTTGCAGACCTTGGTGGGTGGGTGGCTCATCTTTCTCCCAAGAACAATGGGGAGCCATTGAAGGATTTGGGTGCAGGGGAGGAGGGGAGGAGACACCATTCAATGCAGGCTTAAAAAAGGCCCCTCCAGGTGCAGAGTGGGCAAGGATTGGGGTGGATAGAAGGGATGCAATGCGGGCGCAGGGAGATGGGTTAGAAGGCAGCTGAGACAGGCCCAGCACTTTTGTGTTTAAAAAGGGTTTGGAAAAAAGTGATGCTCCACCTAGAGGAACAAAGAAGCTAATTCATAAAGGTGTAATCATGGGTGGTACTTCTCTTAACACATTAAAATATGTAGAAGAGGCTGATGTTTGCTTTGACCACCACCCCGTTCCCAGTACCCTCCTCAGGTTAAACTATTCATTCCCAGTGCCCTCAGCAGACAAAACTGCAGTTTGGAGTTTGGAGAGCATCTGCCGGGTCGTTATCTTTGCATGTGTGCATGTGTGTGCGTGTGTGCGTGTGTGTGTGCTTGGGTCTAACATGAGTGGTGCCACACTGCACATTTCACTGTACAACTTGCTTTTTTTTTTTTTAATCAACAATATTTCCTAGTTTTTCAGTTAGTACATACAGAACTAGCTCGACCTTGCCATAGGGACAGAGCCTCCGGGTGGGACTACTCAGGTTCAGTGGGCCATTCTCCTCATCCCTGCTATTTCACTATTGCATCTTGCTCCTTGGACCCACTGTCCATAACTCCATCACCCGAGCAGAAGGTTTCTCTAGGGAAGACCCGAGATGAGGAATTGCTGGGCCTTTGAGTCTTATGTTTACATTTAAAAATAGATATTTCCAAAATGCTTCCCAATTCACATTCCCATCAGTAGCATATTAGAGTACTTCTTCCCTTGATCTTCTCAAACTTAAAAAAAATCCTGAAGATGGGTCACAAGTGGTACTTTTAATGCCCTTGGGCAAGAAGGTCTTTCCCCCTGACCTCGCATCCCACGGAGGTCTACTGTCTAAGGCAGACCATCCAGTAGATAAAAACATGGAGGGACGATAGGACTATTTTTTTAAAAATATGTTTTTATTGATTTCAGAGAGAGGAAGGAAGAGAGAGAGAAACATTGATGAGAGAAACATTGATCAGCTGCTTCCCGCACGTCTCCCACTGGGGATCGAACCCACAACCTGGGCATGCGTCCTGACTGGGAATCGAACCAGAGACCTCTTGGTACATGGGATGATGCTTAACCAACTGAGCCACACTGGCCGAGCTAGGACTGTTTTTTAAAAGAAACTTATCTTTATCGTTGAAAGTATTACAGCAGTCTCCCTGCGTCCCCTCTTTGACTGGATAAGAGTTTTTTAAAAAATCACAGAGAAGTGAATTTCTCTTTACCAAACTTTAAGTCCACTGGGTACATTTGATGTTCTGTCTAAATATTAATAGATTTGTCCCTTAGCTGAGGCACGATGTCTTAGTCTGCTCCCAGAGAGCCCCGTCACTGCAAAGGACACAGAGCCACGCAGGACTTCCTCTGTGCCTGGCCAATTCATTAGACCCGCTTAGCAACTTGCAGAAGAGATTAATTGATCTGCAGGCTTCTGAGCGCAGAGCGTTAGTCAGCTAGCTCCCCGAAAGCTCCGGCCGCCTGGGAGCTCGGAGAGCAAACAGGAATCCGTGCGGCTTAGTCAGGGCTGAGCAGTGTCTTCATTCCTCATTAGAAACAGGAGCCAGAGGTGAAGTCTCAGCCTCCTCTTGTTCAGTGTGGGATTTAGGGCCACAGCCCAAGTCCTGGGATAAAAAGAGAAGGCTCACAGGGCTGAGGCTGCCAACGTGAGCAACATCTTCCTTTTATTATCCCCGCAGTGTTGCTCCTGGAGGTGGGACTCGGCTCTGCACGCCTGCCTTAGGGAGGACGCTGAGCTAGGAGGAAAGGACACTCAGTTCTAATTGGCCTGGACAAAAACCTTCATGATCTCATGTGACAGAGACAACGGCTCAGGCTTGGCTGGGCACAGGAGCATCAGTGACGTCACCGGGACTCAGTTTCCCCACCTCTTGGCTCCTCTTTCTTCTGAGTCATCATCTCGGGCCCCCTGGTATCTGCCCAGCCTGCGCACGCTCCTGGTGGCTTCTCTCCTTTTCTAGCCCGGGTCCCCCAACGGAACCTCCTTGGCGGGTCGGGGCCCTGGGTCCCTCCCAGACCCATCGCTGGGCATTTGAGTGGCTAGGTCTGGGTCATGCACCTGGTACGAAGCGAGGGGCTGGGGCCACCTCTGCTCCAGCCGGTGGAGGGGTGATGGCTTCCCAAAGGAAGGGGGGCATGCAGGTAGACACCCAGCTGTCCCAGAGCCTCTGACTCACGCTTGAATGACACTGAGCCTGCGGCTGTGGGCAGCGGGCCCCGCAGGCCCCTGGGGAGGGGCGAGGCAGAAGGTGGTAGGGGCTCCTCTGCGGAGCTCGGGGACTGGGTGGCGATCCGGGACACCTCTGTGCAGCAGATAGAGTCCCAGAGGCCGGGTGCGCACGCGTTCCCCGAGGCCGCGCCTGCCAGGCGGTGTGTGGGAGCAGGAAGCGAGGCAAACGGGAACATGGCATGGCCCCTGTCCTCAGGGAGAGCCCGGCCTGGCGCAGGGAGCGGCGCAGGCTGGTAAACAAGTCATTACAGATGCAGTGCGGTGAGCTCGCTGATATGATTAAGCTTCCAAATGAGGGCTCCTGACGGGCGGCTGGAGGGAGGGGGCCGCGGCGACAGGAACAGGGCAGGAGGGGGCCGAGCCGCCAGCCCCGGCCCCCAGGCCCTCCCTCCGACCCTGCAGAGGGGAGGGCAGCCGCTGCGGACCAGGGCTGGGGCTCTTTAGCCTCTCTTTCCCTCCTTGATCATAAAGAACTTCTTGCCTTACACACGAAACTGCTGGAAATTGAGGCGCATGGCACTTAACCACTATTTACTTATTTATCTGAAATGCTGAGCGCTTCCCCTGGCAACCGCGAACACTCCGGGGAAGCGGCGCGTCCTGGCTTCGGGCTTCTGTGCAGACCGGGGCGGGCAGGCAGGCTGCCCGGGGCCAGCGGCCGTCCGGGTGGGGCGGCGGGAGGGCAGGGCCGTATTTAAAGAGGGGGTGAAATATGGCATTGAAAAGATAAATGTGAGCTTATGGTCGAAGTTAAAGAAAACAGAAAGAGGGGTTCCCTTCAGTCCCAAACCTGAAATGGAGACTGTCTTGCTTCTGGAGGACTTTCTAAAAACCCTTCTCACCTTGGAGTTGGGAGAACCCTTCTCAGCACAGCCCACAGAGGAAGCCTGAGTCTAGTTCTAGAACTTTCTAAGGGAAGTGCTGAAGCCAGGGGCCAAATGGAATCAGAGGATGGAGAAAGATGAGATGTGATGACCTCGGGCTTGGTCAACAGACTTCTGGATGGGGCACAAAACAATGAAAGGGTCGGGGCTCATCTCCCTGGGTGGTCTCCTGCCACCTCCGCCTGGCACCTGGTCCTCAGGAGGGGCAAGGCCTTTTTGGTTTTGGAGACAGGTGAGCCTTTAGGACTAATTCTAGCTAAGGTGTTAGTGGCAAAGTGAGTCAGGATGGTGCCTGATGGCGAAGAAAAAACTTGAGGTGATATACAGACAACATGAAGGTGCCCTGACTCATGCTGAGAAAGTGGCTCTCTTCGCAAGTCCCTGTTAAGCTCTTGCCTGCATCACGGAGAGAGTCCTGTTTCGATGCTAATGCGTCCTTAACGTCTACCCTCTGCCTAATGAACTCTTTACTAATCTCTCCTTTAAACAGAGGGAGCTTAGGTTTCAATATCTAGTTAGAATTTGAGAACAGAGTTCTGTTTTCATTGCATTTATTTTTGCAGGAACCTTCTAATGCCAAAGACCTCACCTTCCCAGCTGCCTCTCACAGTAGACTGCAAAGTCAAATCCCCCGTCTCCCCCATCCTTTCCAGCCTCCTTTAGGCCAAGAGTAGTGCAGGGGAAGGAAGTTTGGTTTGGGATTCAGAAGAACTCCTTTGAGTTCTGACTTTTCCTCTTACTGCTTCCTTGGGCAGGGCCAGCCCTTCTCTACCTCAGAGCCTCACCTGCACAGTGGGGATGTAGTTTCTGAGTCCACAGGTTTCAGAAGCATTTGCCTACACGGATTCTTTCAGCCTGGCCCTTGAGAACCCCGGGAGGCCAGTGCAGGAATGTGTTCCTGGGACTACGGGAAGTCTCGAGCGATGTGAGGTTTAGGGAGGGTGGTTAGCATGGCTAACTGCAGGGGACCGTTGGCTAAATGTAGAGCCCGGGTCCGGAGAAGACATCTGTAAGCCAAAGGAATGAGTAATGAATGGTGAATTTCAGAATGGGGAGCTAGTCTGTATTTGGGAGAGTATTTGGGGGCACTTGAACTTCTGCCCCATGGGTGCTCATGTTGCTTTCCCTGCCAAGGGGAAAGGAGAGGAGACAAGGGATCTAAATAGCCCTCCGCCAGCCCCCATAGCATTGGGATGGTGCCTTCCTCTCCATCAGTTCATTCACCTTGGCCTTGACCCCACCACAGGCGCTGCCTGGGACCCTGGAGAATCTGCTCCAAACAGCACTGCTTCCTGCGAGAGCTTCTGGACGGCTTCCTCCAAATGTTTTTCCTCTGATTTTCAGTATGGCCCCACAGGGTTAGGAGGGGCGTTGTGGCCGGTCTCCATCCTAATTAGGAATCTCGTCCAAGTTCAGGCATTGAGGGGAGAAATGCAAGTTTAATTCCAAGGTTTCTCCTTTGCTAAAACTCTTAAATTTTGGCTTGCTTGTTTTCTTAACTTCCTGAGACATGACAAAGTAATTTTTGTGCCCCCTCCACATCGACATTAATGATTATTTCCAGTCATTTTCTGTGTTCCGTTTTTGCTGTGAGGCACCCGGTGTTCCGGGAATGGACAAAAGCCATTTTTCTAAGTACTAGCATTTGAAATTATTAAGTGTTCATTAAGCACCCCGGGTGCAAAGCACTCTCGGAGATGTTTGTTTCTCAATTTTCTATAATTTCCTTATTTTTTCCCTTAGCTAAAGGCAGATTGAAAAATGAACTCAGCGCGTTTGAGTCTCTGAATCATAGTTAATGTGCGACGCCCCCTCCCTTAACTGCTCTGTTTTGCTTCAGTTTCCCGAGGCTCCTCTGCTATCAACCCGGCAGAGGCCTTGTGCTTTTAACCCTCCCGGGGGCGCGCCCGTCCCTGCCCGCCGCCAGGGGGGGTGCGCGGGAGCCCTGCCCGTGCCGCGCGCCGGGGGCGCGGGGGGGACCCCGCCGCAGAGCAGCCCGGCCGAGCGCGCCCGCCCCGCCGGCGCCAGGGTCGCCCCGAGCGCCCCCCGCCTGGGCCCCGGGAAGGGGCCCGGGGTCCCCCAGCCGCCCGCCCGGCTCCGGGATTCTGCAGCCGAGGGAAAGGCTCTTTTTTTCTTTGCCTTTCTTCTTCCCTTTTTATTTTTTTGACAACAGCCTCATATAACCTCAAAAGTTAGCCATGAATTTACCAAAACTTCTTCTGAAACTATTTTAACCTCTGATGGGGGTGAAAAAACAAGCCTCGCGAATTTATCACCGGGCGAGACGCAGCACGTCTTTTATTTTGCAGGGAGACCGGCTTTCACACTTCAAGGGCGCCCCCTAGCGCCGGCCTGCGAGCAGCGCCTCCCTCCCGGGCTGCGGGCCCGCGGCCGCCGAAGCTGCTGGGCGCCCGGTGCCCGCGGGGACCCGCTCCGAGGCCGGGGGCCCTCGGGCGCCGGTTTATTTAATGTCCCTCGGAGCTCAGGTGGCAGAGCTGACAGGCCAGGCTGCGGCGGGCGGGGGGTGCCAGCCAGCCCCGGGCCCTTTTCCAAACAGGCTGGGCCCTGACGGAGCGACGCCCTGTCCCGGCGCGCAGGGGACCCGGCTTCTCCGGCGGCTTCACTGAGCGCGCACAGACGCCTCCAGCCGTGCGAGAGTGAAACCGCTGCCTTAGGGCGGGCGGGGGCCGCGCGGGCCGGGTTCCACGCCGCGGGCCGGGTTCCACGCCGCGGGCCCAGCCTGCCCCGCCCGGGCCTAGGATCCCTCCGAGCGAGCGGGGAGCGCTCCGTTCCCCGCCAACTTGGAGGCCCGGGCCGTCGTTCAGACCCCAACATGTTTCTTGAAAAGCACCCACAGAAACCCCAAAGCAAGCGCGGGGTGGGACGCCAGAGGCGCAGGGCTGCGCAGCGCGCCCGGGCGGCGGGCAAGGCCGATGCCCCCAGGCCCAAGCCAGGTCTGGCTCCTCGCTCAGCGCCCCCTCGCCGACCCCAGGGCAGGGGCAACACTAACCATTTTGTGGGGCTGGGAGACACCATTTACATCGTCTTACGTAAAGTCTGAACCGGGGCTGAGCTCCCTGCCGAACGCCGAGCCCAGGGCTCACTGTTCGTCATCCCCGCAGAGGAGCCAGAGGCCCAGAATTTTCCATTAAGTAAAATCTCTGTTTTTCACGATAGTAATGAATGCACATGCACACTCACTCTCTCTCCCTGTCTGGACCCCGGACAGAGTCAGATGAGACCCAGCTCGTTGCCGACCGCTCCGGGCGGGGCCCAGCCGCGGGCCGTCCTGTGGTCACCCCGGTGGTCACCCGCCGGCATCCACGCCCTCCCTGGCTGCTTACTGAGCACCTACTGTGCGTTTCAACAGTGTTGTTGGAAGGGCACATCAAGCACGTTTCACTGAGTTCCCCGTCTCCTCAAACCTTTAAAGCTTCTCCCAGTTCAACAGAGAAAACAAGAGCAGAGATTACGCGCTACAGTGACTCCAAAAGGCATCGCCGCGAGGACTGAGCGGGAGAGACGCCGTGTCATTCATCTCCCTTCGCATGGGTTAAACACAATATGTTATTGATTTTTAAAGATGCACACATTAGTGGTTCACGAGAAATTGGGTTTGTATGTTTTAATAGGAAAGCAATCATTTTCCTTCTAAAGGGGCCCCGGGGTCTGCAGGATTTTCCTCCCCGTTCTCCCCGGGGGAGTGGAACGCCGCTGGGGAGGGGGACCCCACTTCTGACTTATTAGTCCCTACCTGCTTTACCCTTTAAATTCTGTGCTGTGTCCTGTCCTGTTTAATTCCAATTAGTTTGGGTTCACGTAAGTACCATTTCATTTTAGATTCAAGGCATAAATATTATTTTTTAAAATTAAGCAATGGGGAACAATTTTAATGAGTTTTCAGCATTTCTTCGTTCAAGCTGAGAAAACCCACTTAACCTGGCCTGCTCTGGCCATCTCCCCGAGGCCGACAGGGCTCCTCCTGAGCTTGTTTGGTTGTGTTCGCCCCTCCCCGCCTCTCCTTGGATTTGCCACAGCTGGTTTAGCAGGACTCGCTTCGGTCCTGACAGCTCGAGGCTCTCGGTGCTTCTGAGGACACAGGACATATTTCTTCTCGGCTTCCGGTTTTGCCACTCAATAAATTGGAGGAGTCGTGAAGCAGTCATCTGGGTAGTTAGATAAGGAGGGAAATGATGATTTCTCTAGTATTTTGCTTAGAAGAATGGGAAACGAGATTAATCAATGTCTTTTGGAAACGCGTCTTTACAGAAAAGACGGGCTTCTTTCATCAAAGTCATGATTGTGTCTCCGAGGCAAACGCATTAGATGATTTTCCAGGGCCTTGGAGCAGACAATCAAGGTTTGAATTTTCAGTCTGTCATTAGGCGACGAGAGATAAGTCCTTAATCCCACCTTTGATATGGCGAGGAGGGTGGTGGGGGTCAGCAGGTATCGGTGCCGCCCACCCACCTTATTCTCTGCGCACAAGGAAATGAGTAATGTCTGTACGAGTCAGGAGGACGTTTGGTATGAGTCACAATTCTTGGTAGCAAGGAACCAAAATCCAACTCAGAAAGGTTTAAGCACAATAGGGAATTTGTTTGCTCACGTAATGAGGAGCCGAGCCTGGATCTACCGACTCAAATGATGTCACCAGGGCTCGGCTGACCTCTCTTCCTGTCTGAGGATGCTTTTCTCTGGGTGGCCTGCGTCCCTAGGTGTGCGTGGTCCCAGCGGCCCCAGCTCACATCCCAGCCACCTAGCGTTTGTGGCACAAAGCGAGGGCTCTAAGTGAAGTCCTGGCACGGACTCTAACTTAGTGGGGTTTGGGTCACATGCTTAGCCTTGACCCTTCTGTGGGCCAGATGTGCAGCATATATCCCCTGCTGGAGGAGGGACAGAGTGATTATAAGCCAGCCAGCAGCTTTGACTGAGCAGGGATGCTCCCCGAGGAGGATCAGGGTGCTGAAGTCACAGAACAACAGAGGCAAATCACGGTCTCCTCGTGGTTCCCGGGCACAGGGATCCCAGGGGTGGGCAGTCAGCCGGGGGCTATGTGCTGCTGGTGCCTGGCCCAGATCTCTACTCAGTCCGGCAACCCACCCATACCCATGTCCTAGCTGTTGAAGGTGACAGCTACTTCTGTTTCTTATCTGTCCCCCTCTCTAAGAGATTGCCCTCAGCTAAAGGGAACCAATTTGCTCCCAACATACACACAGACATGGCGGGGGTGGCCTGCAGCCACTGACGGATTGATGGGGTGTGACTGCTCAGCCCCTCTGGGTGGTACCAATTTTGTGATGCAATTCTTGCTCCAGAGCCCCCTGTGGGCTCCCCATAAGTCATTTCTGCCTACCTTCCTCCCATTCCTCTCACTCCCGTTAGGCTTCTTCCAGGAGCACCCCCTTTAATAAATCACTTATACAAAACCCCAGGATACCAGTTATCTGTAAATCGTGAAATGCAGCTACTTATCACATATGCCCCAGGATAAGACCATCCCTGTTTTATCAACTCAGAGCTTTTGGGGCCAGCCTGAAATATAACATACAAAGATGCAGATGAAGCACGCGAATTTTGATGTAGTTAGGAGGGTGGTTACAGTATTTAACTGATGTATCGAGGTGCAGCTACCCCTTTAAATCACACGTTACATAAAATATTAGTTTGGTGATACTGTGTTTTCTGCTCACATTTCATGGAGCCATCCTAGGTGAACTTGTAGCGTGCGTCTTTGATGTGGCCTTTGTCATCGCCCAGCCACTGTTGAGTCATCTAATAGGGCTTTTAGAGCACTGCACCTTTACTCTCATCCCTGTGCTTTGAGATTTAGGACTTTCAGAAGCCGAGCACAATGCCGTCATAGAAACCTACCGCAGCCACGAGGACCCATTTAGATAACGCCGGGACAGGCGCTTTTATTTCTCTGGTAGGTGCCTGTTCGCAATTTCCACCAAATAAACATGTCCTATTTTGCTTTTAAAAGCAGACTTCAAGAGACTTGTTTACAACATCCAGTGCTTATAATTGTGTCCCAAATGCCCAGGAAGAATGACTAAATTTGTTTGAAAGGTCTCCTTCCCATCATCTTTTTAAAATCAATTTTGCCAGGCGGTGGCGAGGAGCGACCCACACCAGCATTGATTGGCATTTCAGGCTAATGAGTCTTTCTAAACTGTACTTTGTAATTCGCAGCGAAGTAATTGGCAGAGCTTCCACCAAAAAGAGAGTTTGTAAGGATTTTATTATAAGGCAACTGCTTCTTTTCTGAAGAATACATTTTGAGGGTGAAACCTCTTATTCTTAGGCGTATATAGTCCTTAGCACAACATCTCTTCTGAGTGATCAGAAAAGGAGCTTAAGTGGGACTAACTGGTCTGACTTGACTCCAAAAGTAAAATAAAATTTTGGGGGACATGGAGAAGGAACGCCTTCTTCATTCTGTATAAACAGAGGAAGGAAAAGACCTGAAATCCAAGAGAAGATCTAATCACAGGGAGATATTTGGGAGCACTATGTTTCTTCATGCATTATTTTAAATAGTCATTTACTCTAACCTTCTTTATTATGGACATTTTTACTCTCAAACTTCAGTTCTGTCAGTTGCTCAGCCACATTATAATTTGTTTGTAATATCTTATGGCATCTAATGAGAATAATAATAGGAATATCCTTAGCTAACATCAACGGGGACTTACCATGGACTAGTCAGTATTCCCAGCCCTCTATCATCTCCTTGAAACTTTGACGGCAGTACAAGTGCTATAATTATACCCATTTTATAGAGGCGTAGAAGGGTAGAGCGATGAGTGGGGGTAGTGCACAAGCAAGTGCTACGGATCTAGGCAGTCTGACCGCTGGCCGGGTTGTTACATGCTATGCTTCCCGTTCCAGACCTTGCTAGTTATCATTGGAAGCCCCAAAGTATAGGATGTTTACCTCTGTAATTTGTGAAAAAATAATCTGAAAATTTTTAATTAAAAACATACTAATCATCATAAATATGTATTTATATAGGCACATGTCTTATATCAAGGGTAACCACATATGTATTTGCTATACAGCATTGGCTAACTTATAGCAAACATATGTTTACCTGTGATATAAGTCAGCTACTGCTGTGTAACAAAACACCCCCAATCTCAGAGGTTTATCACAATAAGTATTTCTTATTGCCCATGAGTCTTAGGGTTAGCTGGGCCTTCTGCTGATTTAAGCCAGGCTCGACTGCTCTTACTATTCGCGCTTGTGTCTGTGGGGTCAGCTGGCAGGTGGGCAGGGCCTGGCTGGTCTAGGATGGCCTCATCCACATGCATTAGGTTGGTTGGCTGCCAGCAGAGGAATGGGGATGATGCAGTGGGTGTGTCTCCCAGCCTCTCTTGGGTTCAGAGAGCGAGAGCAGAGCACACAGAACTCTTGAGACCTAGGTTGGGAACCAACACAACATCCCTTCTGTTGCATCCTCCTGGCCCAGGAGAGTCACAGGACCTGCCCAGATCCAGGGATGGGAAATGACATCACCTTGGCTGCAGAAAAGCTGGGAAATACAGCTTTTAACCGCACAGCAATGTGCCTCAGCTGGAGAGTCGGTTCTTGTCACTACGGAAAAGCATTGGAACCAGGAAGGCAATGGGTTGGAGATAGAGACAGGGCAGAAGTCCCCCGTTTTTCCCTAAATAGAAACATTTCTATTCACAGTCATGCCAGAAATGTTGCTTTTCCAGGTACTGCTCGCGTGCTAGCATAACCCTCTCTGCCTGAACCGTGAGTCTCTGTGAGCGGCGCTAAAGTCATTCCTTTAATCTTTTTAAAATTTTTATTGATTGATTTTAGAGAGAGAGAAAGGGAAAAAGAGAGGGGGAGGGAGAGAGAGACACTGATTTGTTGTTCAACTCATTCATTCATTCGTCGGCTGCTTTTTGCGTGAGCCCTGGCTGGAGATGGAATCCGCCACCTTGCGTGTAGCAACAGTGCTCTGGCCAACTGCGCCAGCTGGCCAGGGCCAACTCCTGTTCCTTACTGAACCCCTGGCACGGGAGGAAAGCCAGGTTAACAACAACAGAAAGTTAGAGCTAGAACTTTGAAATTCTAGTTCTAGAAAAACCCGTTTCTGTTTGTTGCTGTGCAGAGACCAAGTGGTACCACTTCAGGCACCTGGGTACTAAACTCAGCGGGTGTTCCAGCCGGGGGTGTGCGCTCCCTTCTGAGTGCTCCACTTCCCGTGCTCCGTCCTGAGCAAAGCCCTTTGGCATGCTCGCCCCCTCCCACATTGTACAAGGAGGAACGCAGGGTCTCAGAGTATTGGTGAGCTACGCCAATAACAGTAGTAAACGTATCTTGCTGTTATTTACTCAGAACAAGACACAAGACTGTCATCACTGATATATGGACATCGCATCGTTCCTTCTTGTAGCCCTGGGAGCTCATGGACATACCCGTATATGTCCCCTAACGGGAAATTAGTCTCGCATGTAACGGAGCATAGTCTGTGGAACACTGGGACGTGCGTGGGCTTGTAGCTGGGATGCTCCTGCTGCCCCCACGGCCAGGCTCCCTGCAGAATCGGGGCTGAAGATCACGGCCGCCTGCCCCCTCCTCCTCCCCCTCCCCCCCTTCCAGTCATCTTCAGGTTTAAGGCCCACTCCTTCCAAAATTCATATTTAACATTTAAAGAGAACTGCCCCTTTAAAACACACCCCCCCCTTGCTGAATGCTAGTCAACCTGAAATGGAGTTTAAAATAACGATCAGGGTTTGATTATGATTATAATCAGCGAGAACAGCGGAGCAGAGCCAGATCGCCACTGATCTGTCTCTCGGGGGCCGGTCGGAGTGCCAGCTGCGAATTCATCAGGAAGGAGGTTTCCTGCGCGGCCGGTCCAGCCGCGAGCCCTCCTGGGGTCCGCCTGCACCCCGAGACCCCGAGACCGGCCGGCTTGATGGTTAACCCTTTGACCGGCCAGGAGCTGCAGCCACATAGGTGCAACATCTCTGGGTAGGGATCCGAGTTACGGTTTTGAGGAGCGAAGTGGACAAGCAGCGGATGGTCTGAGTCTTGGAGTCATACTAACGTCACTAGGCAAGCTCGTGCAGCAGGTCTTTCCTGAGCACCTATTATGTGCTACTTAGAGTGTTTTAGGCTCCGGAAAAATATTTATGGTGATCAAGACAGAGCAGGCCTCCTCCCTTATGGAGCTGCTGTTCTAGCAAAAGGTAGACGGGCCACAAACCACACGTGAGTGACTAAGACAGGAGCGTGTCCTAAAGGCGGCCCTAACAAGCAATGGCCCCGCATCCTGCGGGCACTAGGTCTCAGGTCCCGAGTGTGGTGCTTGTGGCATCAACTCACATCGTCTGTCAACCACTGTCGCAGGAGGTGCTGCTGCTTCCCATTGCACAGATGAGGCCACTGAGGCCCGGGGAGGGCCGCCTGCCTCGGGTCGCATGACCTCGGCAGGGGGGTGAGACTCGATGATTTTCTTTACAACTCTGAGGTGCAGAGCTCACCGCGCAGAGGGAGGACACGCTCACGGGCATTTCTCAGAGGCGCCGCACAGCCCTACACAGGGAATGGGGGAGGGAATGCGAACCTCAGGAGGTGTTTGGATTTCGTGTGGGGTTTGAGACACTCAGAGCAGTGGGCGTGAAAGGCCACCCCCTTCCCCACAGAGCGCTGCCCAGGAGAAAGAAGTGTGCACAGTCCTTCAAAGAGCACCCAGCACATTGCTTCTTTTGGTTTAAATAAACTTTTTATTTTAAAACAGTTTTACACACAGGAGACACACCTGTCAGCATCTCACATTAGTGTGACATTTGTTACAATGGGTCATACATCAACATGGATACATTGTGATGAGGCCCACCCCATCACGGATCCGGGGTTCCCTAGCTTTTTCCTAGTGTCTTTTCCTGGTCCAGGGTCCCACCCATGACACCCCCTGACCTTCGGTCCTTGTGTCTCCTTCGGCTCCTCTTGGCTGTGGTGGTCTCTCAGGTCTTCCTTGTTTTGGGTGACCTTGACCATTTAAAGGAGTCCTGCTCAGGTATTTTGTAGGATGCTCCTCTACTGGGGTTTGATGTTTTTCTCACGGTTAGACTGGGGCGATGGATTCGGGAGGAAGACCCCAGAGGGGAAGTGTCCTCATCACGTCATATCAAAGGTCCACGCTGTCAACATGACTCCGCACTTTAAGTGTTGACCTTGACCTTTGGTGAGGGGGTACGTGTCAAGTTCTCCACTGTAAAGTGGTCCCAGCCCTCCTGCCGCCCTCAGACTGGTTACCCGCAGGGATTCCACTTCTCTCTGCCAGAAATTTCTGGCGCCTGCCTCCACGCCCTGCTCCCCGCAGGTCGCCTTCGCTTGCAGACTCTGCCTCTGCCCTGCAGTCGCCCCACTTGCCCTCTTCTGTCTCCCAGGATGCTTGGTATAATTAGTGTTTCTGCAGCAAAGATAACCCAGAGCTGCTACATGACACCAAGTTCACCATCGTGTTTACCTGAACCAGAACATTATTGGAAAAGTAAATTACTTTTATCTTCCTTGAAAATATTTGATAGGAACTGCATTAGAATCCTTGCTGAGAAAACATACCCAGACTCTATAATTGGAGGAGGGATGTTACCATAAAAAGAGAAAGAACCATAGGGTACATTTCCACACTGAAACCTATTTTACATTTTATTATTTATCCCACACTATGCCATCGAGTCCCATCACCTCTCCCTGGATTTACTGGCAGGTGGGCATAGCCTCATTCTTCCAGCCAGTGCCGAGGGGCAGAGTCCGGTGTTGGGTCCTCATATATAGGGGAGAAATATTTCTGAGATAAATAGACTAATAACTTTTTAAAAATAAAATTTTTAAAGGCTGCTTTTGCATAGTGAGGCTAAAACTGTCTCAAACTGACAGGAAAGATATACGAAGGGGTTTTCAGCCTGTCAGTCAGTCCCTCCCTCTCCGGCTATGTCCTGTAGCCTCCTGGGCCATTTGAAGTCCTTGGGACTTCACCCTCCTCTGGGCCTGGCTGAGATCCCTCCAAAGCGAGACGTTTTCATGCGGAGTCACACCCTTTCCTGCCTGTATGCAGCCAGGCAGCGAGCACAAACTGAGTACGTGTGTCTGTCTGTCCCTGGCCCAGCCTTCGGGCCGCATGGACCAGGCATCCCATAGTGTCCTCCAGGTGCAGAAGCGGGAGAGGAACGCACAGCATCCTCGTGGTGCATCGAGCCATCCTTCAGGATTGGGGGTCCTTTTTTTAAAAAAATATGTCTTTATTGATTTCAGAGAGAGGAGGGAGAGGGAGAGAGAGAGAAACATCAATGAGAGAGTCACGGATCGGCCGCCTCCTGCACGCCCCCTACTGGGGATGGAGCCCACAACCCGGGCGTGTGCCCCGACCGGGACCCGAACCCCGGTAGCCTGGATCCTGGGTGGACGCTCAGCCGCTGAGCCACGCCCGGCCGGGCGAGAGAAATATTCTGAGATCACAAACACTAATGTGCTTTCAGAATCAACTTTCTGTGTTTTCACTATGGTGTTAAATTTTTTTTTTAAGTGGTAGGAGGGCTCTGGGCTACTGCTTCTCCCTGCTTAGCTTTTTCCTGGGGGCTGCACTCCTGGGTTTTTTGAGAGCCCCCCCCCAGAAGTTATTTCTCCATCAAGGGCTGTCAGGGCCACCTCCAACTCCGTGTTTGTGAGGTGCTCTCCTCCAGAAGACATCCCAAAGTGTTGATAAAAACTGCTCATCTCAAATCCATCCAGACCCCACTGCTGTCCCTGGATTAAACAGGGGACAGAGCCTGGAGCCAGGGAAGAGGTGGCTGCCCAGCCCAGGGCTTCAGCCAGACTTTTCCGAGCATGGCCAGCCCCAGCCTGCTACTCTCTCCCTACACCCAAGGCAGGGTGGCACGAGTTAGCAAACGCAAACGCGCAGCACCCAGTTCAACTTGAGCCTCAGGTCAGCAGTGAGTAAGTATCTCTTTCTCAGCATGAGTGTGCCCCAAGTATTGCACAGGACACACGATGCCAACAGTGATTCACCGCTGGCCTGAAATTCACACTGAACAGGGGCGTCCACATTGTATGTGGCAGCCCTGCCGTCAGGCCCTCCGACCCCCCTTCCTGGCACTGACCTTTCTGGGGACTCCATGTGTTTGAAAATGTCCCCGGAACTTGCTTTCAAATCCAATTTCACCTCTGAATCCCGGTCAGTTTGAGATTCCCGCTCATCTCTGTCCTGCTTGCTCGGGACCCTTCCTCGGCTGGGTTGCTTCTGGGATGTTTGTGTTTCAAATTCTTCATCGGTTATCTCCTGAGAGGTGGGGGGCTGGTCCCGGTCGCTGAGCTCCCGAACCCCTTCTGATTCCCCTGTAATCAGTCCGTTTGGATCCCCCCCCCCGTCTCTTTTTACTTTGTGTCCCTTTCTTTTCCCTTTGGGCTGCTTGGCTCAAGTGAGGTGTTCACTTCACAGGACCTGAGGCCTCTCAGCTGAAACCCTGGGACCTGGACCAGAGGAGGGAGAGGTGTTGGGGCTGGGCTCAGAGGCCCCCCATCACCATTCCTTCATCAGTAAGGCCACCTTCACTTTCGGTTCAGGGCCAAACCGCGGGAGGAGAGGGGTCAAGCCTTCCCTGGAAGTCAGGAGGGGAAGCTCCAGAGCCGCGCCTTCGGGCTCAGAAACTCCTCTGGGCAGGCGGCCCCCGGGGAGCCTCACGCCCAGGGCCGTCCCGCGCTGAAGCCCGGTTTCCATCTTACTCCCTGCCCCGCGCTAGCCCCCGTCCCCCGTCCTCTCCCGCGTTTATCGGAGCGTGGGATGGACGCCTTTCCCGGGTTCACGATAACGAGGGGTGTGCCGAGTCCGTCCTGGTGAATCCGGGATGCGGGATATTCGGCCAGAAACACGGCGAGCCTTGTTTTCCCGTCTGAGAAATATTGGACGTAAAATAGACCATTGGCGCTCAAAATAGAAGTTTGGGAAGTTGCTTTTGCGCAGAGAGGTTGAAAGCTCCTTGAGGAGAGGGAGCAGGGGCAGCCTGTCACTGTTGCTCACCTCCCGCGGCTGCGCTGTCCCCTGCCTGCCACGGGGGCCCTGGGGGTCCTGGGGGCCCTGGGGGCCCAGGTCCACTGCACCCTTTCCTCCTGCTCCCTCCACACTGACTTTTCTCCCGCGCTCCGGAGGCCCGACCGGGAAACCCACCGGAGCCCACTTCCCTCCGCGGGCCTCCCTCTCTGACGGACGTCCTCACAACCGTCTCATTTTTCTGTCACTATCCTCAGAACAGTACAAATGACTTTATTTCAAAGCCATTATGTTAGTCTACTCCATGATCATTTGCGCTGTGTGCTTTTTTTCTGATTTGAATTTAGTAATAACATATTTTTAAACAGAAGTCAAGAAGAATTCCCAAATACAGCGTCAATGACAACTGCTTACGGTTCAGTTTTTTCTCTCTCTGTAATCTCCTTTTATCGGACCTTAGTTTTCCATACTTGATGTAGTTGTCATTTCTTTCTACTCACACTTTAAACAGACACTGGGACTGCTATCAGGAGAACATTTCGAAGAGGTAATCGTACGGACCCCGCTGCCTTTCATTCCAGAAAAAGGCCACGTGGGCGGCTCTGCAGAATCACAGTCTATCACCTGGACGCATGTCCCACTGCGTCTCCCCCCAGGTGAACCTCCCGCGCCTGCGCTCGATAGCACTCTTTTCCAGATAGACCTGAGGGGCACCTGCCCATTTTCTGTCAGGCTATAGGTTTCTTTCCCCTATTGCGTTAGCATTACAATACGGGCTCCTACTGTGGGTGGTGAACTAGAAATCTTCGGAGAAGATGCAAAGATTTTTAAAATGCCTCAAAGCACGGACTTTCTAGAGGATTCTAATATGTCCATTATTGCCTTTTTTTTTTTTTTTTTTTTTTAGAAATAAGATTTCTTAATTAGTTTGGTAGGATTAAAAATGACTTCTGGGGCAATAACCAAGCTGATTAAATTTAGAGGAAGCGAAAGCATACCACTCGAGGATGGTTTCTGAAGTTCAAAAAGTCCTGTCATTGAAGTTGCACATCATAAAAGGTAGACTTCCTCAAGCTGGTGTGAGGGCAAAGAGCATCTTCAGAGAATTCTGGAAGAGTCTGGTCTGTCTCCTCCCATGATTAATCAATCCTTCCCCTTTGTTCCGCCTCTCAGCTTGCAGGGGCCTGGCGGCCTTGAGGTTCGCGCCTTCGTGATGGCTTCATGGCAGGTGCAGCCTTCCTTCCCGCTTTTGGTCATGACCATCTATTTTCTGTCAGGATCCATAGAAACCAGAGAGAGGCTTTTGCTCAAAAAACACTACTTGAGCGGCGCTGCTGCGGGGTGGAGGCACAGAAGCGCCCTCTCTCTCTTTTGAGATGGAAATCTTCAGCCGAGATGGAGCCAAGTTGAAAGTATTTCAATCGCCGCGTGGTCTGCCCTGTCGAGTTCCTTTCATTATTAAGAAAAGCCACGCTTATAAAATAAGCCTGAAAGCATACATTCCTGAGTAAGTTTGGGTATGAAAATTTCTAATGAGAATTGGGGGCCTCTTCTATTCTCGCCCTTTTTATATCAGTCCCCTGGCTCTTGGGTTGTTTCCAGAAATGCTATTGACTGCTGTACCTGTTCACAAAATATTTTGAACTCGCTCTTCCAATAATGTTGTTTAGAAGAAATATCTGATTGGGAGAGAGCATTCGACTCTCCAAGCACTTGCCTCCCCTCAAAAAAAGCCAAGAGGCTGGAAGGGCAGGTGCCCTGCGTGAGGAAAGCACCCAGCACGGTGCGAGCGAGAGGAAGCGTGTTGGGAAAGCAGACAAGCCCTCCCGCCCTCTTCCCTGCTGTTCCTGCCCAGTTAGGTTTGGTTCACCTGCGACTCAGGTTTGAGGGGAGGTCTGGGCTCAGAGGCTTCTTTTCCTAAGGTGGTGGGAAACCCAAGTCGGCGAGGCCAACCCACTCCTCTACTTTCTTTCCTCCCTTTGCTTCTGTCTGAAATGAGTCTACTTCCCCTCATCAGGATTCATGAAGGCGGAAAGGGAAGATCTTTCTTTCCAGCTATTATCATTGAAATGGATCAATTTCTTCTTTTTAAGGATGCAAATCTTCAGGAAAAATGAACCCTCTCCAATACCTCCATTATATTTCGAAAAGGAGACTGGCTTTTCCAGACCCATTTAGTTATGAGAAACACTGAGAAAGAATCAGTGCGGAGCAGGGACCGTTGATTCCCACCCTGGCATCGTGGATTTTAAACGGCATTTCCAATAACTGCTTCTTTTCCCTTGACCTCATGTCTGCTTTGCTCTCTAAACTTTAGGGGCATGGTCTAGGCACAAGCTTTTAACTGAAGGGTTGATTTTTTGAACATGCTTTTGCACTAAATACCTTTCAGGGGCAAGGCCAATGTCTGTGAGGGAAATCTCAGAGTGATTGCCTTTCATCAGAGAAATAGGAAAGAAATGAGGTACCGGTAAGAAGTCGTTTCTGACATAAACACACGATTACTCAGAAGAGAGAAACTTTTCAGAATTGCCTCAGGAGAGAGAAATACCCTGTTCTGTAGTTAGGCTTCGATCAGTGCGACTTTCTGTCCCTCTGGTGGGTTGTTCAACTTGCTTTTCTCCGAAGAACAGGGCTGGGGCCTCTGAGTCACCCTCCTTCTCCTGGGCTGGTTTCGTGAGGTGACATTTAGGGATTACTCAGGCTGGTCACAGCCGACCCTTGAGCCAGATTACCTGAGGTGTGATTCATAGCTCAGCTCCTTGGTGGCACTTAGCACAGTGCTAATCACTGTGCAATTATGTCCTAATCTCTGTGTCTGCAGCTCTGGACTCGCCTGCAGCCAGCAGCCGGGTAGAAGCAACTGATTGTCACGGAGGAGCCGGGACTTAGCCCGAGGCCGAGCACGGCCCTCTCTCCCATCTCACTTGCTTCCTTTCTCGCCGGCATCTCTTCTCTTAAATTCTGCACATGACTAAACTTTCATGTGACTGAAACATGCTACCTGGGTCCTCCCCTGCAGCATTGCTGGGGGAGAATCCCCCGGGGTGGCACCATCCAGGCCCCTGTCTCTCACTGAAGAAATGGCGTGTCACACGAACTGACAGGCCCTTTCTGAGAGGAAGGGTCACCCGATGTGTTGAAGACATAGAATCGCTGAACGCCCGGGGGGGCTGATGCCATCCTCCGAAATGAAGCAGGTGGGAGTCCTGAGTGAGCTGGGGCAGGTGGGCTGGGGACGGTCCCTCTGCATTTCTCCCGCCCTGTTCTCTGTCACAGATCCCCTGTGATGTCTTCCGCAGAGAAACGAAAATGGCAGCCTGAACTCCAGGGTCCCCCCAGCCACCTGCTCGCGGCGGTGGCTCTGTCCCATGCCTGTCCCTGTCAGAGTTAATGGGGAGAGCCATCAGTTAGTAACGCTGCCGTCGGGGCTGCTGAAACAGGCTAACACCTCCTTCTCGGGGTGTAAGTCTTAAGAAATGATGAGGCAATTGCTTAAACACATCAATTATATCCCGAAGCCTGAACTTCTCTGCTCTGTAATTTTCATTTAGAGTTAAGAAAGTTTGAAAGTAATGATCCATAAAGCAGGCTATCTGGCTTCAATTTGGGCACTAAATCATTCAAGCGGCAGGAGCGATTCATGTTGTTTTCTGTGGTTCTGTAGTTTCCCTGCCCCCCCCCTCCAACCCCCAACGTGTCCTCTCTCTTTTTCAGGGCACCCTCTTAATGTCAGAACATGATTAGAGTTTCAACTTACCAAAAGATTTTAAGCATACTCTCCCACTAAGTATGTTTTTTTGGAGAAAATGGTAAGTGGACTGTTCTCAAACTGATTGCCTTTCATTAGAGAAAGAGCAGAGAAAGAAGCGCGGAGAAAAGTGCTTTCTGAGAAAAGAGATGGGCCGTGATTACTTGGAAGAGGCAAAATTTCAGAAAAAAATCAGGATGGTACAGAGATGCTTCAGATCTGGTTAGAGATGGAAAAATACACTTTCCTCTTTCTTTTGTGAGTCAACTTTTCTCTTCCTGAGAAACTGAACTTTTGTTACAAAAATGGGAGGTTTTACGTCCGTCTCCCCGCGGCGGGGGCTCGCCGGACTGCGCGGACCGTGGCTCTGCCCGCGCGCCCGGGCGCTCGGGCTCTGCCTCCTCCCTTCCCGTCTTAATTTTAGAGCCTTTGTCAATATTTATCTCTTATTTGTCTTTCAAACCCATAAAGCAACACCATACTCGTTGGAACGAAGGAAGCAGTAGGGATGTATCCAAGGCAACGTGACAATTCTCAGCCTCATGGCCTCGAGGCCGCCAGGGTCAGGTTGCTGACGTCTCCCCACCTTTCTACATGGACATACAAGTACCAACAGACACTTATTTTATTTTTTTACACAAGTAGATCATACCATACTTGGTAATCTACAACACTTTCCTTTTTTTAAAATTATATTTTTAAAAAATATGTTTTTATTGGTTTTAGAGAGAAAGGAAGGGAGAGGGGGAGAGAGAGAGAAACACCAATGAGAGAGAAACATCAACATGGACTCGCTGCCTCCTGCCTCCTGGGGGCCGAGCCCGCTACCTGGGCACGTGCCCCGACCGGGAGTTGAATAGACGGCCTTTTGGTGCCTGAGATGAGGCTCAACCACTGAGCACACAGGCCGGGCAACTCTTTCCTTCTTCATGCACCTTATATATACAACGCTAGGCCTAGGTGATAAATAGATAAACGGATGGTTTTAGTAATGGCTTAAAATCGCCCAGGACAGCTGATCCATCATTTCCTTATCTAATCCTTCCCCTCCTGATGGGCATTTGAGTGATGGCTGCTGGTTTTCCTACCGCTGCTCCTGCTACAGGAAACATTTTTGCTCAGTTTCCCAATAAAGCAATTGCTGGGTCCACTCACATGCTGGGTCATTACAGCTTTCATTTTATAAGATACTACCAAAGTACTTTTGAAAAATAGCTTTACTCTCCCATAAATACTTTTAAGCAGTATTTTAAAAAAAGAAACGTTGTTTCAGCAAAAGAGCAGAGCCTGGATGAACCCCAAAGTCTCCCCTTCAGGGTCCTTCACTTGAGCTTCCTAACTAACAAGGGGTCACCTGCCCCCAGCCTCTCCTTGACCACATTCAGGCAAGAGACATGCTGGTCAGCAGTGTCATTGTTTGAAAATTAGTTTTTCATCAGTGTTTAAAAGCACCTGGAATCCAAATTTGGGTTTCTTGTGGAAGACGGACAGTTCTGGAAAACTGGACCCTTGGTCTGTCACGGTCTCACTCCCGGGAGCTGAGAGTCAGTTGCGCCCTTAAGCGTGGCCACCCCTGCATTCTTGGCAGCCCCTGCTCCGGGCATCTTCCCTCATTTGTGTTTTCTGTCTCACCCTGTAGCCTCGAGCTGGGACTCTTAGTTTAAACCGGGTTTCTCAACTGCAGCCCTGATGACCTTTGCTGCTGGGTCACTGTCAGCGGTGGGTCGTCCTGAGCACTGTAGGGTGCCAAGCAGCATCCCTGGCCCCAGCCACAAGGTGCACCCCTCTCTCCAAGTCAGGACAACCTGAAAGCCTGTAGGATCACCTTGGTTGAGAACCTCCGGTATAAACACATGCATAAAACCCATCTTCTTGACTCAATTTTGAGAAACTTTCCCAAGAGTGTTCCTGACCCTTTTCATTGCGTCTCTTTATTCTAGAGGCCTCCGTTCTGTTTTATGAAGGAACGTGTTGAATTCCGTACACGACCAAGCTCTAAAGTCACTGAAATGTTTCAAATCAGCCCCATTCACCGCGTTCGGGGGAGTATCTGAGAGGAGAAAGTTATCAAAACACTTTCATCTCAGGGACAGAGACGGGGAGCAGGCAGATTACAGGTGGTTTCAAGCAAAGGCGGGACCTAATTACACGCAGAGGAAGGCAGGCTTCTAAGGACGCCTGAGGCGCCCCCGGGCCCGGGACGGAGGGGATGCGGCCCTGGTTCAGGAGTTATCTCTGTGTTTCCTCCGGGCTTCGGGCGCGCTAAGCTCGGCCCACTGTTCTCATCAGAAGGTTCCTGAGTCGGGGGTCGGGGAGGGGTCTCTCCGGGGCCCCCTCCCCCTTGGCCTGCTCTCTCCTGTGACAGGAGCTGCATCTGCTCTCATTAGAATTAATAGAGAAGTATTCATTCTTTCCCTAAAGCTATTAGTTGAGTCACAGGGCTCTGAAATTGCCGAAACAGAATCATTTCTCCTTCATTCTTGAGGAAAGGTGAGACACCGTTGCGAGTCTATCAGTTACTTCCCGGGAAGAGACCCGCACACATGGTTTTCATTCAGCAGTAAGAAACTTTTCAATAATGATGCGTGAGGTGGACGGGCTGGGAGCAGCCTGGGCCTTGGACCTCTGGCGTTTCCTTTACTCTCTTGTGTTTACCTCCCAAGATCCCATCATCTTGTTTCTCCTCTGTCTTTTAAAGTCACCCTCGTGTTGCCTGAACACAATAACAACTGTAACTCGAGGCGAGATTTTAAGCGCCCCTTCCCTCCAGGTCGCTTAGGTGAAGGTCTGTGTGGGGGAGTCCGCATCCTGGCTGCCTGTCATCAAAGAGAGAAAAGAGATGAAAACCACAAAGAAAATCAGTTTCCAAAAAAAAAAGGATTTGTTCCTGGTTACTTGGAGGCAAACTTTCAGAAGATCACATTAGGGTAGTGCTAATACCCGAGGCTGCATGCGATAAATGTGTTTTTCTGCTCTTCTCTCGAGTCCCCTCCATCTGTGGAACTCAAGTCTGAGGCCCCCCACGGAGGTGGGATCATTTTCTGATTGGAATCGATGAGCCCCAGCTCCTGCTGGAGAGGAATAAAGCCTGTTTCTTCCATCCTTCTAAGGAAGTTTTGTGAACAAAAACTGTAATAGGATTGCAGAAACAAATGAATTTACTTTCAAAACAGTTTAGTACAATGTCTAGCATGCAACAGAAACTCAAAAAAATATGTCGCTTGAATAATGACATGAATGAATGATTCGAACTTATTAGAAAACCAGCCCCAGCGGGGACAGTGTCTGCGCGATTTTACAATGTGTGTGGTTTCACTCTTTCCCATCGATACGGGTGGGGTCAGGGCCCTGCGTCAGCATCTCATTGCCCACTCTGCTTTCTTTCACAGTATTTACCTCGTGTGCTTGGTGAAAAAAATTTTCAAAATATTTTTATTGATTTTTAGAGAGAGAGGGAAGGAGAGGGGAGAGAAACATCAATGTGAGAGTGAAACTTCGATCAGCTGCATGCCCCCACCCGGGATCAAACCCCAGCCTGGGCATGAGCCCTGACCAGGAATTGAGCCTTTCGGTGCACAGACAGAGTATTGGCTGTGCTCAATACTCGATAAATACGAGATCAAGAAATACTTAGGTGCAATAATATGGGCTCCAAAAATATAGATAAAAAAAAAGGGCTTGACAAACTTTTGAATAAACGAGCAAGTCACTACCCTCACAGCGATGCCTTTGAGGGTTCTGCTCAGCTCTCCTTAAGTAATCACAAATTATATTTGCCAGCACTAGGTACACCCTTCAGCGCCTGGGACGCCTCTAAACAGTCTCGTCTCGGGCCAGTTAACAGGAGGTTGTGCTCCAGTCTTGCTGGCGCCCATCACTTGCTTCAGAGGCCAATGTGGCAGGTTCATCTTTACTCAGCCTTACAGTTCAGCCTTTGGATCCAGATTAACGGCGTGCTCGGTGCACTGGGGCAACCAAAAGAAATGTTTCAAGTTACTTACGTTTTCCGATGATGATATTAGAGTAACGTGTCTGTTAGCATTGTCATCGGGCCTGAGGGTTAGACGGCCGGGAGCAGGCTTGTCAGGAATGGCGTCTCTGTCACACTGGAGGTTTCGCCATGTCGTTGCCTCACCCCCCTTCCTTGCCAGTTATTTTACAGTTTCTTATACGCCTTTTCAAGATGCTAAATTTAAATTTGCTATGATGTTTTAAGCAGTCTCTTCCTCTCTAAACATGGTCGGGCAATTATTTCTAAGGAAAATTATTAAAAACGCAGCTTTAACCGGGGGAGGGCAGGATGGGAGCAGAGCTGTGATGGGCCGGTTGTTCTAGTAAGATCCGCAGAGTAGCGGGAGCACGCTGTCCCGGAGGCCCGCACGGTGCTGAGAGAATCCGGAATCTCTGCAGACGTAGGAAGTGACTCTTGAATGACGCGGGGACCCAGATGCCTTAACATTTGGCCAGGGTGCGACCTGCTTCTGGGAAAGGGCCATTCATTTCAAAGCAAGTCAGCAGCCTTCTCCAATAACCCAAATTCATTTAACACACTCCGGTGACATTATTTGGGTGTTTTTTCCCACAATTATTAAAGATAACTCACTTTTCTCTGTAGACGGTAGGTCAGAAGCAAATTAAATCAATGGATTCGGCCCCCTCACTTCTCAGGTGAGTCAGAAGTTATTGGCCAAATGCGTACATGGCCTTTCCGAGCGGCTGAAAAATCCAAACCCCCTGCCGAGAAGACATTTGGACAATCTGATTATTGCCTCTGTACTAATTGGTTTTACTTCATTGGATTGAATGAATTGTCTGGTTGTTTTGTCACTGTGGGGACACGGCTTAATCCACTTAGCAGGAGGGGAGGCACTTGGTAAACTATGGGGCCGTGAAAACCTTTATCATCATTATTATCTTTTGGTGATTTTTCGAGGGTGGCCATGAGAATGTCTTCAACGCATCCATTTTCATCCATCTGACTTCCACCACCCTAGCCACGCCATCTCACCTGGCCCGCAGACCTCCCTGGTCACCGGGTACCTGGTTTTCCCTTCTCTATTCCCTCCCCCTGGAAATATAGCCTCTGGATGGAGGCACCTGCATCTTTAACAGATGCATTCTGCGGAAACGCTGGTTTCTTTACAGTGACTAAGACCTGACCCCTTCCCACCACCTGCCTGTGCCTGCAAGATCGGAGCCCTGTGGACTTCCCCACCTTCCTCGGGCCCGCCCTGCTCAGCACCTCCCTTCCCTATGGTTTCCCTGATCCCCAAGCTCCTTCCCGCCTCGGGGCCTGGCACCTGCTGCTCCCTGGTCTGGAAGGCCCTTTGTGGGTGGATCCTGCTCCTCCTCAAGATCTCATTTCGATGTCAGGTGCCTCCTTCTCCGAGAGGCCTTCCTCAGTTAGGTGAAACTCTCACCCCCATTACCCTCTGTAAAGCCGTGTCGCGCTCGGACATGCCCTGCGTATCATGCTCTGTGACACGGCCTCATTCCCTGCTCATGGCCATAGCCTCATCACAGCCTCACAGTCATTGTGACTCTCTGATGTTTCTTTCCTTCACGGCCCCTCTCAGATTCCAGGTGGGTGGATTTGTTTCTCTCCCCCGTTGGAACAGAAGCTCCTGAGGGCCAGGGCACCTTTGGCTGGTTCGTCTGGCTCAGGCAGGACCCAGGGTGTGTTTGTTGAGTCAGTGGCTGGAATGACAAAGGCCTGGTCTGTTCATCAGGCAACCCCAATAACAGGAGCTCAAAGGAAGATTGTGCTAAAAGGAAAGTTATTGCTTCCGTCCCCAAACCGTTGCACTTTTCTCTAGATTTTCCAAGCTGACTTGCCTGGATTAGTGCGCTTGGGAATCCAGTAACCAACTCCTGAGCTATGAGAAGTAGGTCTGTCTTTCTGGTTCAAGATGGAGGACAGACCACATTAATTTAGCTCCGCTTTCCTCTAAAAATCCAGGAAGGGTCAGTAAAGAAATGTGTCTATGAGGACACAAGGACAAAATGGCAGAGGAAACGGTGCCACGGCTGTGGGGACTGGTGCAGGGCCGAGAGCCACCCCGTTAGCAGACCCAAGAGAACACAGTCCCCATTCCCCAGCGGGTAAAACCTAAAAACTCCAAAATTCATGGTGCCTGGCGGGGCTGAGAACAAGAAGACCCCCCAGATCTCTACCCATCTCTCTGCTCACAGTGTGGTCACTTCCCTTCCCCTCTACCCCCCAGCAGAATACTGGGGGCTCACTCCTGGAGCAGGTACAAAATGCTGGGGGACACCAGGCACAGTCAGTGGAACAGGGAGTGAGGGGATTTTATTGAAAACTGAATGGTTGATAGCACATGTTGGGTTCCCCAACCCTCGCCCCCGATTTCAACTCCAGCGGGCTGGCAGCCTGGCTTGCACCCTCCAGGCAGGAGGTTGGAGGTTGGTGTGGGAGCCGACCAGCCCATGTAGAGCGCCAAAGAAAATGACCTCAGAGTTTGCCACTTAAACAGGGAGGCCAGATAACCAAGCCGGGTGGCCCACAGTGGACAAGTTGCGCTTGTAAGGAGCTCCCAACCAGCTTCTTTGTGCCTATTTTTTAAACATGGATGAATAGTTAGGATTGCTGAATATCTCAGGAAGGTCTTTAATATGAAAGAAAAAAGATAAAAACAAACAGAAACAATGGGACTTGGAAGAAAGAGAGACTATGTAGGGAGAGACAAACCAGCAAGAACAACAGACCATTATTCATGTTAACAGAGATGTCACGGAAGGTGTTGGGGCCATGAAATAACAGTGGGTGCTACAAAGAAGGAAAGTAGTGATTATTAATAACAATAGTGGGCTCTTAGGAATGAAAACATGATCGTAGAAATAGACACGCATGAGTTGGAATAGAAAATTGAAAGAATTCTCCCAAGAGGAAAATTAAAGAAAACAAAGAAATAGAAAATAGAGAAGATAAGAAAGTAGAGGATTTGACAAGGAGGCCCAATAACCTTGTAGAGAGAGTGAGAAGAGAAAACGGGAAATCAAAGACTTGTATTTTTCTAAAACTGAAGGACATGATTCAGATCAAAAGGCTGTACCAAGTGCCCAGGCAATGCTGGAAAATAGACGAGGACCGCGGTGACACCGAGACAAAGAAGCAGCTAGGGATTTCCAGAGCGAGCAGCAGACGGGGTCGGTCCCCAGGCTCCCGGCCATCGCCGCCGGCTGCAGGCTTCTCAGCAGCGAGAGCGGAGCGGGGCGCGGCCCCTTGCGGAGCAAGACTCGCCGGCTCGGTGCTCTCCTCACATCAGCGGCCGGCTCAAGTCTGAACAACTTTGTTTCACGCTCCCTGTCTCATGAAGCTGCCAGGAGTTTGAGTTAGGAAAGAAGAGAGTAAACCAAGGGGGCTGTGAGGGTCCGGGGACCAAAGACAGCGGGTGGAGGGAGGTACAGGGACACAGCCTCGCCTGGGGCCCCCGAGCAGCAGTCAGGGAGGAGGTCAGACTGGAGCAGGTGAACCCCACTCGTGACACTTTCTCACCTGTATGGTGATGACCAGACGGAAAGAGGGTGGGGAGGTAGAAGAGGGGACAGGGGGGTAAACGGTGACAGAAGGAGACTTGACTTGGGGTGGTGAACACAATACAATACACAGATGATTATCGGAATTGTACTCCTGACACCTATATAATTTTATTAACCAACGTCAACCCAATACATTCAATAAATTTTTTTTAAAAGCTTTAATAAAAGAACATTTCACAAGAGATCTTTCTAAGAGAATGAAACCTTAGACCACTGGGAAGGAGGCTGGCCATAGAAAACGAAGCAGAAGAAAAAACACAAGGGAACGACTAACTCCAGGGGAGGCCTGTCAGTCGGCAAGAAGGGCAGTGTCCTCCCAGCACAGCAGGGCGCAGGCGCGAGGAGCACAGCAAGGGACACAGGGACCCGGTCAATGTTCTGACAGATGGGACAGCAGTTGGTTAACTGTTGAGAAGAGGCAGGGCTGGGAAGTGCGCCTGCCGGTGGGGTGGCCAGGGTCGTGGGTAAGGGGCACTCGTCCTAAGCCCTCCTCTCCCCTGTAGAAGTCATAGGCTGTCCTCCAAACCGGAAAACAACAAAGCCCCCAAAACAAAACAAGAAACCAAGAACTAGTGCTGTGAGCATGTCTCCAGGAGGACAGGAGGTGCATGTTAAAAGGACTCAAAGTGGGGAAAGAGGAGGGAAGTGGTGGACAGGTGTTGCCGTTTTCCTTAATAAGTAGAAAGGTTGGATTTTTTAAAAGTCTGTGCATTTCTAACTTTCATCAACATAAAAACAACTTTAAAAGGGGTCTAATGCTTTTCCTGGTGACACAGAGATTCTAGAATGTTTTTCTGATCTGCCCTCTCTGAAACTCTGGTGCCTCGGGCCTGCCTTCCTGGGACAGGCTGTTGTGTGGATGTTGTTAAGGTCACACCTTCGTCTCCCCTCCCTCCTCCCCCAAATCAAACAATAACCATCACAACACAATGGCAACACAAAACCAGCCTCCCCTCCCGCTGCCCAGGGCCGGAGGACATCGTCCGAGATGCAGGGGGCATTTCCACTCTCCACCTCCGGTTCTGTGGGCAGAGAATCCCAAGCCGATCCAAACTCACAAACGTGGCCAGGGAGACTCCGAAGGAAAAGAGCTACATGAAACATTTTTAAAAAATATATGTAATTTAGGGATTTTTCTGCCTTTGGGAACTGGTTCTGCCCCTTCTTTCCTCATCTGAGCAGAAGGGGAGACATTTTATTTGACCGTGGGAATTGGTTCAAGAGAAAGTGATTCCCGTACAGCGTGGGAGCTGACGGCTGACTTAGAGCTCACAGAGGGTCATGACGACACAGGTAAAGTGCTAGGGAATTACTGCTTGCTGATTTTATAACTTCAGGTGTATATAAATGTGCCTCCCCACTTTCAGGGCTAAGTCTGCGCGGGGAGCCACCTTGCACTGCCTCCGCATCGGCTCCCAGCTGTGGGAATGGAGAGGAGCAGGGAGACCGAAGACCAGCCTCGGGGAGCGGCTCTCCCAGCACAGGTCCCAGGACTGTCGGGGAGCGAGACACCTCGACCGTGACGGTGGGCATTGCGGTTCTGCTCCGCCTCTGTGGGTCTGTCGTCTGGGCTCGTGGCCCTCCTCTCCCTGTCGGTGCTCAGTGTGCCCGGGATGGTGGGGCAGCGAGGGGTCCGCTTGGTCACAGAGCCAGATGCAAACACAGGGCAGTCTCGCCAGCCTGCTTTATGTCACCAGGGAACTTGCCTTGCCTTAATGCCCCAATTAGTTGTTAGTGGAAACCGATTGAGAATGTGATATTGAAGTTCGCACTCGGTAAAAAGTGATTAAGAACTCAAGGCCTTGTTTTCACTCAGGACCGTGTTTCTGACCACAAGGTTTGTGCCAATTAACCTCTGCCCCCATATATTTCCCTTTGTACTTTGTTATAGGATATTATTCCATCTGCCGGTGAGCGTGGTGACTGCTGTCCTCAGAACACTGTGGTCGGGTCAGAACTCTCTCTGCCACCCGACTTGGGCACGCACGTGGCTAGTGGCCTCCCGTCCTGCGGCAAAGGTCTCAACCAGGGGTTGCCTGAGACTCAGCCGCCCTCCCAGGAGCAAGTGGCGGCAGATCCCACCCCGTGTGCGTTCTCAGACGCTCAAGAACCTTCAACCTTTGAGTCTGAAGGAAACTCTCCCTGCCACGACATTGCTACCTCTGTGGCTGCAGTTAGTACTTCTCTGGGGGCAGGAGGAGGTCCTACAGCCCCAAGCACTCCCAGTGCAGAGCCACAAGGCCGTGGCCGAGCTGCAGGGGAGACTCCGACACCGAGCTCCCTGGACAGAAAAGCTATAGCCCAGGGCACGTCACGGTCACTCTTGCCAGGGAAACCTTCGCCTGGGTGCAGACTCTCAGGTTCGGTTGCATTGAGGTCACCAGGAAAAACTCATCTTGACATACCGGCTTCAGGACCAAGTTCAACTAGTTCACACCAAGAGACAGGGAGACCCAAGACACCTTTTCCTCCCGGGGAGCAACATGTGTGTGGGGAAAGGCTTGTCCCCTGCCTTCCTGGGGAGGACACTGAGAAAACGCAAGAGTCTGGATCAATCGCTCGGAAGGACGGGGTGGTTCCCTGTAAACCAGCGCAGCCCCCTGCAGTCCCGGAGGCCCCTTCGAAAGCCACCAAGAAGAGGAGTTTGGAGGGCATGAGGAAGCAAACTCGAGTGGAGTTCAGCGACACCAGCAGCGATGACGAAGACCGTCTAGTGATAGAGCTCTGAGCTCCCAGGGACAGATGGCCCCTACCGTCCAAGACTGGCGATGCTTCCCAGTCAATGCCACCGAGCAGGTGGGACCCCTGAATTCTCATCGTGAAGCACCTAAAGACTGGGAAAGCCACATTGGGTTCTTTCCAAGACATCCCCAACCAACTCCAAACCCCTGACTCAGCCTCACCCTTCCCCAGACCCCCTGAGGCCCGTCTGGCTGGTTCACGGGTGCCACAGGGCAGGGTGGCTGTGCAGCAAAGCCTAAGAATGCTGGGCCCACGGCGACTGTGGCTGGACTCCAGCGGTGTCCTCCGCCTCTGCTCTCCACTGCCTCCTCCCTAAAGTGGCATTAACCACGAGAGCCACGTCACCAACAAGCACACCCCACAGAGTCAAGGCAGCCGACGTCCTCATTAGTAAACGGAGGGTAAGCACGTGTGGGGCAACTGGGGGATGGGCCATGGATTGGGCACCAAATTAACTTCTGTTCATTCTGGAGACAAAATTCAGATTCAGTAAAAAACTGAAGTTTGGTCAGAATAATTTTCCTCCTTCACAGAAGTTGTAAATATCCCTCAAAATGTGTGTGATGCAGCGAAATGCTGATTATTTTTCACCGTTGCACAAATGGCTAATGCTTACGTGTGGTCAAGGACACGCGCATGCGCTGTCTGCCGGTGCCTCTCCTGTCGAGACCTCGGAAACCCTGGGTTTTTCCAGCTCTTGCGAAGGAACGTTGTGTGGAAAGTTAATAGAACAGTCTCTGTAATGAGTCATTATTTTGAGGGGGAAATTCACTTATTTCCCTCTGATTCTCTATGTCATATTGTGCTCTGAGCAATTTCAATTAGAGGGTTACATTTTAGTAATCTCTGCAGCTTAAATGGATGCCTGCTCATCGCGACGGAGCCTTGGGTTTCCTCCCAAGGCTTCAAGGATACAAAACTAATTGGAGTTTTGACGCTGTTGTACATCTCAGTAATTTTATTTTGGGGGCTTGGTGTTACTTTGCTGTCAAATTAAATCAGTCTCTGTATTGTGCAAGTCAGAACAGCGCAGGAAACATCGCCCATAGTCAAGCCAGCGCCCCAGCGCGAGCAGAGAGCTGGGCCCGTCGCGACTGGCGCAGCCGCAGGCGTCCTGTCCTGCCTTCCCCTCCTTACCCGGGAGAGGAAGCACTTACAGGGACACACTGCTGCGTTTCCGTGACATTTTATACTTGTTTGGGGTACGATTTTGTACAATCTGAAATTTATAGCTCAGCTCTTTAGCTTAACTTCGATGTAAGAATGTTCCTACGCGATCTTGCACTTCAGACACAGTGGTGCACAGCACCTCACGCCTACGGACACCCCGCAGCACGTCCTTGCCTGTGACTCAGGACGGTCACACTGCGAGGAACTTCATGAGAATTTGCCAATTGTAGGATTATTGATAGAAAACTTTCATGAGGGACCAGCTTCCCCTGGTGACTTAGCATGTGTCTGTGGTCATCTCATAGGAGCTCATAAATACCCAGGTGATTTTAAGCCCAGCCAAGGAAAACATGAGAAGTGTGGTGAAAGGAGGTTAGGTATTTACTGTCTGTGCTTTTTGAGCCAAACGAAAGTGACGTGATTATCTACTCTTTGACTTATCCGTGCTCTCTAATGAGAGAGGCCGTCTAGGAAAATGGTCTGAGTGCGGGGGGAGGAAGAGCAAAGGCCTGACTTTCCCTCAACCATCTGGGAAATCTTGGTGAAGGCACATAGCCTCTCTGTGCCTCAGTTTCCCCGGCTGAGAATGAGAGTTGGACAAGGTGAGCTGAATTCAGCTCTGGGCTCCTATCCGATGAGGATGCTTGAGCTGCCCTCTGCTTCACATAGGCGGTCTTGCTGGGTCCAGGGTGGTCCCAATGGGGAGAGGTCTTGCACCCAAGAAGTTTGGGAGGGGACCCAAAGCCACAACATCTTCCACCAGCTGTGCCCATGAAGAACTCGAGCTCAGAGACGCACCACCTGTTTTCCCCCCAGAGTTCCAGATTTGGGGGTGTGGTCATCCAGTTTATCAATATTGGTTCATCATTCAGGGATGCAAAGCCAGCCCGCAGCCCTGCTGTGTGGGTGGGAGACCGCGCCTGTGGCTGCGCTGGCTACCTTGTCTGGGGGGCACTGGCCGGGGGAGAAACCATCTTCCAGGTCCTTGGCTCCTGGGTGGCTGCGAGCCGTCAGCTGCTCTTCCGGACCTAGGCCAGCAGGCCCTGGCTCCGGGTCGCGCTGGCCCCGCGTGGTGGGGGGCGCTCCCTCCTCCACGAGCCGCCCCCTGGAGTGAACACGGCGGGACCCTGGGCTCACTCTAACTCCCTGTCTCTCTCACGGAGGTGAGCCGGTTGGCAAGCCATCCTGTCTCAGCCGGCCAGCTAGCTGGTGACTGATAAAGCAAGATGTTCCTAACTTTACATCAACAGGAACTTGTGCAAAACTGTATTTCAGTGTCTTTAAAACAAACAAACAAAAAATGTATCTTGAATGACCCTAGAGGAGTTGGCTATTGAAAATCATCCTGAGGTAAAGATTTTCTTTTTTTTAGTGAAGAATCCTTTTATAAAGCAACAAGGAGTCTCTGAGTTTTATAAATCTTATTCTCCTATGGGTTTTCTTAAAGCATAATGCAATTCTAGGGATACATTTTTAAGGATAATCACTGAAAATAAAATTTCAATGTAATCAATTGATAATTGCTACAGCTTTATACTCTATAAGCACATGCTATGTACTGGTTAAGGGAAAACTAATCTATTTTAGAACAGGGCCAACCAGACTTTAAAGACCAGGGCCCCTCTCTTCCCAGTGCTATTAATTTTATTGTACCTTCAGGTGAGGGTCATAACCACTGGTGCCTCAGCTTCTTCCACAGGGAGGAGACCCAGGGATGCCGCACGAACTAAGACAAGGGGCACTTTGAACCTCCTGGCAAAGTATACAAGTACCGTGACCCAAGATGCTCAAGACTCGCCACCAGGTATATGGCTTCCGCTGTACCTGCCCCTGGCAGATCTCACTTAGGGGTGCACGGAGGGAAGAGGTCCTGTGTCCCCCTTGGCAACCTGTGCTGTTCCGGGAGCTTAAAGTCACGCGGTTTTGATGGGCCGCCTGACTCCTCCTGTGAGAAGGCACGGTGGAATACGACTCAGCCGTCATGTCAGGCAAAACCTTCGAGATTCTAGGTGAAGCCAGCGCCCCTTTAATTCACAGTCAGCAGGACCTATGGCTGCTGTGTGGGGGTTGCCTCTGGATTCGAATCGAGACCCTGCTCATAGCATGGGGGGCGTCTGAGGGCAAGGTGAATGCTCCCTTCCGAAAGCCCCTCCTCTATCGCCCCGACGGGAGGAGCAGCCTTGCAGAAATGCAGGGTGACCCGGTTCCCGGCACGCGAGATGAACCGTCCGCAGCCCCACACCACAGAGCTGCCCTGACCTTACATTCCTTACTTAGAATGACCGCATCCCTCGTTTGCCCCCAGCAGAGAGATTTGCATTTTGCACAAATATGCCTGGTGCAGCAGATTTTTATAGTTCGGGGAACTCAGGATCATCGGCGTGTGGGCTCACCTCCCCAGGCGTCCTTTAACACGCTGAGGCGAAGGTGGCCTGCCCGGCCGGGGGTCCTGCTCCTGCCGCTGCGGCACAGGGCGTGGGGGCTTTTGCTCACTTCGGGTGTGATTCCCACAGCTTGTGAGGAGGCTTGTGAGGAGGCCTTGTATTTGGCTTTCAATACACTACATTTCTCCACACTTAAGCACAATTTCTTGTCCTGATCTCTCAGAACTCATTCTGTATCGGTATCGGACCCAGCGAACCTTGTGTGCTAGGTTTGTACCCTGGCACTCTTTTCACCCAGGCTTTGTGCTTATGTGGGAACTGCGATAATTCCATCTGAGGAAGTATAGGAACGTTCGAGCATAACGTAGTGTAAGGCTTCACCATGGGAAGAGAAGGAGCCAGGGAAAATAGTCAGTCTCTGTCACCGGAGCCCTAGAGGGTGACTCAACATCTTGCGTGCAGTCAACCGTTCAGAACTTGCTACTCTATCAATGGTTCATAATCAGGGAAGCAATTGGCTTGATTGTTTGTTGAAACTTCTTTCCTTCTTTATATGGTTAAATTATTTTGTTTTGATAAAAATAAAGCTGAAAATGAAAATACCTGTGTGGTTTGTGAACATTCTAACCAAACATACCACCAGCAACATCCTGTAGAACTGGCTGTCTGATCACTCCCAAGGATTTGCCATCCTCTCTGCCACACTGTGACCCATTCCCTCAACTGAAGGATTGGGTAGCAGCAAATGATCACATTTTCTTGTGCTGTTTCCGTATCCCATGTGTCCCATTTGTCACTGTCTGCCATATTTTAGAGTTCATAACTTGGGAATGGAGCTCAGTTTTGCAGCCACATGAGGGCACTAGCCACAGTGCAGTATCCGAAAACTCCTCCCCTTTGAGTGGGTGTTTCTTGGATATTTAATATTATTCATTAACAGAAAAATATCCTTAATTCAAAATAATATCTCCTTATGAAGATAACTCATGTACTCTTTTTAAAAAAATATTTTTATTGATTTCAGAGAGAGGAAGGGAGATGGAGAGAGAGAGAAACATCAATGATGAGAGAGTCATCGATGGGCTGCCCCCTGCATGTGCCCTGACTGGGAATTGAACTGATGACCTCCTGGTTCATAGGTCGATGCTCAACCACTGAGCCATACCAGCGGGGCACTCATGTACTCTTTGTGAGGATAAGTAGACTTATTTTACATACCAGCACAATATTCTTCTTCTCTGTCTATACCTCTGGAAGCCACTTGAAATAAATGGAGACACAATGCATAGGGAGAAAAAGTAGGGACGGGAACATGGAAGGAACAGATACATTAATTCATAAATCTTAATAACATTTTTGCGAACTCATAAAACTCTAATACTATTAAATTAATCCATTATTTCCAAACTTCAGCTGTTCGAGAACCATTTTAATGCTTTTTGCCATATATGTCAACATGTGGGTCTATTATTTGCTTAATACTTTTATTTAAATCATCTCCGCTTTTTTTTAAAAAAATCTTTATTGATTTCAGAGAGAGGAAGGAAGAGGAGGAAAGAGAGAAAGAGAGAGAGAAACATCAATGATGAGAGAGTCATTGATCGGCTGCCTCCTGCACGTCAAGCCAGGAACCCGGGCATGTGCCCTGACCAGGAACCGAACCTCGATCTCCTGGATCCTAGGTCGATGCTCAGCCGCTGAGCCACGCCCAGCCTGGCAAATCAGCTCTGTCTTAAAGAAGCTATTATTACCTTAAATAGTATCTGTGAAATGTCAGCCTTAATTTAGTAGTTATGTATATTTTCTGATATGCATTAAAATAAAATTATTAAGACTTGTTCATCCATGTACCAGTCAGACATCATCTTTACACTACCAGTAGTACGTCCCCACACTTGGGGAAACCTTGAGTCAACCTAAAAGGTACATGCCTTATTAGTTTCTCTAGTTATTCCAATTTATGTTAAGCACAGCTCTCTCTCCATTTTTCCTCTGAAGCAATAGAATGGGTGACGACAAGTAGAGTTGTAGATTTATGAAATCAGTTTCTTCAGCCAAACATCACAGTTGAGTTAATAACATTCCAAGTCAAAGGACTGTTGCATGTTTTAGTCTCAAAGGACTAATCATATAATGTCTTGTTGCATGAATATCTGCATTTTTGTTTTGGTGTTTTGTTGACTGGTTGGTGTGTACAAAGTGATGTAGAGGAAAGCATCATTCGGGATTCATGCTCAGCCATAAGCAGTACCCGAAATTCTACTGAAAGACCTGCTTCCATACTTTTGAATGCACAGCAAATGGTTTTGGCTGTACTAATAACCACAGAGAGCGACTTTCCAGTCTGCCGCTTGGTGACAGCCTATTGGTTTTTGGGCTGTGAACACAGAAGGACTTGCTCTGTGGTGCAAGACCTTTGTCTCCAGCTGTCACAAACATCTGCTTTCAGTCTCCCTCATCTTCCAGAGACAGATTCAATACCTTTTGTCATTGAGCGTCCTGGCGTTAGTCCATGCGATTTCTGCTCAGAAGTAGGTGGACTGTTTTTTGCATAAATGCACCAGTGAACGGGAATTTGTGGTTTTGTCAGGGCAGCATCAGGGACAGAGTGGCCCGCCCTGTCTCTGGCCATGCTGGAGATCTGGCTGTCTTCTGTGTACGTTGTGTGAAATGGGGTTTAATTCAGCAGAAACGAGGCCTCATGACTCCATTATAAATGAAAAGCCTAATAGGCAGGCTTGTTTTTTCTACATAGTAGTGTTCCAGTCAGACACGTATACTCTAAGGACTGCTCCCCCTACACACACAAACACATATGCACACATGTACGCACATACACATGCGTGCATGCACACATGCACACACACGCCATATATTGAAGACCTACTCAAAAAGTTCGCTTGTTAAAATACAGAACTGGGTGGAGTGGGGCCAACGAGAGACACATATATGACCCAAAAGGGATCTGCTTGGGGGTAGGGCCCATGGTGTCTTCATCTTGGTGTTCTTAGCGGCTAGAACAGTGCCTGGTTCACAGCAGGTATGAATGCACATTTGCTAAATAATTGAATGGAAATGGCCTGCTGGGAGTCAAGGAGAGAAAAGGAAGATTCTCAGATGAGGAATGTGGCCCAATCCCTGTTCTCATGGAGGTCCACTTCATTATCAGAGATAAGCAAAGACATCTAGGGAACTTTCCATTTACCAATTTCTGAATTTAGCAAAGATTTTTCCTTTGCTTACCATTCCATTCGTTCAACCAATATTTATTGAGTGCTTAAGTATGCAGTAGGCACATGAAGACACAGGAGTAAAAAAAGACCTACAGGATTCATGGGGCTTTTATTTGAGGGAGTGTCGGTTTGTGAACCAAGCAGGCAAACAAATATGTAAAGAATAAAATATCAGATGCTGCCAAGAGCTAAGAAGCTGAGAGGATGTTAGAAAGATGCCTAATTCAAAACATTGAATGAAAATAAACACTTCTTTTACTGGCATCAGTAGAGAAGGAGAAATCATCCTATCCATTACGATCCACCTCCTCCACTCATCCAATGACCTGAATTCTTCTTGCACAAAGCAGAGAACGCATTGCAGGGTGATGTCTCACTGCTCTTCTACCTACAGACTTTCTTACTTTCTTGGTAGCTTCAATGAGCAACCGTAAGCGTTTCCTTTACCTGAACATGGTAACCTGGGTCTACCTGCACTAACATGCTGATTTCCAGGCGCCTCAGCATATCGGGAATGAATGCCTCTTGGATCCCACAGTAGCAAAGAAACCCAGGCAGTGATTCTCACAAAGGGGCGATTTTACCTCCCAGGTGACCTTAGGCAATATCTGAAGACAGTTTTGATATCACAACTTGGGTGAAGGGTGCTATTGTAGGCAGAGGCCAAGGATATTGTTCAACATCCTACAATGCACAGGACGGCTCCCAAAAAGCAGTATCCAGTCCACAGTGCCAATAGTGCTGAGGCTGGGAAGCCCCGGACTAAGGAGATGAGGTCACTGTGTATTAGAGACCTTGGAACAGTTCAGTTCTCAGACCAATGACGAGACTGGAGTGGGGAGAAAGACTTGCTGGGCAGGACCAGAAGTAGAGCCCATATCCCAGGCCAGTATTGTCTGCACAACATAACATCTGAACTTTCACACTGAGGACATGCTTCTAGAGTCTACACACAATGGGCCATTTATTGGTTATGGTTCAATGAACCCAAATCTCACTTTCTCACTCGAATCAAGCTTGAAAAAACCAGGACATGGGAAGGTAAGTTCATGTGCATAGATTCATGACTATGCAGTAGACATTCAAGAAATATTTATAGGTCAGAAGATCAGATTTGACTGTAGGGACAAACACAACCCACAGTCCCATGTAGTTTCCCTTGACTCCAGAGCCAAATGGTATGAATGAGGGTGAACGTGATGTTGGGCACCAGGAAGCTCTCAGATTTGATTGGGGCGTCCCAGTTTGTTGGTTTGTGCCTAGGTTTTTTTTTTTAGGGGAATCTGAGAACCAGAGGATTTTTTCCTGGCTTGAGTCAGGACACAGCTGTGACTGACACCAGGGTTTTAGCCCTAAAGTCCAACATTCTTGCCATGCCATGACTACATTCTGTCTCTGAAATTTTCCATTACGTTATACTTTTCTTGGAAAGGGTGTAAAAGGGGATACTACATTGTATAAGGATTTTCTGCATCAGGCTTTGAAATAATCAATGGATTTCTGGTTAACTGGAGATTACCCAGAAAATGAAATTATCCAGACTATCCTATTCCCCAAATGTTCTAGTTAATCAAGGTTTGATTGTGTTTGTTTTGAAAAAAGAAAACTTCTCTCCTAAGACATTTAGACTCAAATAGATGTGAGCAGCGACTATGTGGTCTCATAATTTATACGCTTGAGTTTCTGTTCCGTGGGCAATTTGGCAGGATCACAGCGTAGACAAAGGAGATGTTAACAGCAAAGAAGGCATCACCAGAAAGCCTCTGGAAGACAAACACTTCACATCTTCAATTATAAGACAACCTGATGCAGACAGAATACATTAATTTAAAAACCTCCTGCACAAAGAAAGTAATGGAAAAATACACCCCAACTAGTCATCCCTTTTGTGCTAAAAACAAGTGGCTTGGAGGAGCGGCACGGGCTGAATGTGTTAGTCTTATTGCCTTTTTCTGGTTTTGAATTTTTAGGGGGAGGAAGAGAGAACAAGAAAAACCAGAAGCTTTCACTGATTAACAAACATTTACTGGGCATTGAGTTTGTTGCCAGGCACCACACTATACTTTCCCTACTTTAAAAATTACTTTCAATCATGGGAAAGAAACTTCAGATATCGCATTGCTGATTCCAACAGTGGTTCCAGAAAGGCCATTTCTTCTAAGGCTTTGGCCAAAACTTGGAAGTACAGCTGAGAATGTCACTGGGTGTTTCCCCCGGGAACCTGAGTTTTAGGGGCTGGTTCATCTGGGCTTTGGGGAGCACCCATGTGTGAAGAGAGGGCCTTGGGTGAGTAGGGGTGATGAGAGTGTCCCGCTGGCTTTTCTGGAAGCTGACTCTGAAACGCAGCGCAGTGGGCCAGAAGCTCATCTGGAAGGCCCTTGGGGTCCACACCTGTGCGGAGGAGAAGAGGGAAGCAGGAGGGGGGACGCCCAGCTCTAATACAGACGATGGCAGCCTTGGCCAGCCCAGGGGATACACTGGGGAAGGGGCTGACCTCGGAGGAGGCAGCTCGGCGGCTGAGGCACCCGCTGAAGGGACCAGTGGCAAAGGCTGCCTGCCAACAGCACTCCAGCAGCTGGGGCCAGCCCTTCACCAAGGGGGAGCTGGGGGCACTTCACAGAATCCACTACAATGGGGCTCCACTGTGGGCACATCCGTTCTCCCTCCCGCCCGCCTTCCTTTATGCATTCAACCAATATTTATCTAGTATCTGCCATCTGCCAGATACTACACATTATTTACTTACAATTTGATAAATTGTGAAAAGGAACCATATGAGGGAGAAAAGAGAAAATAATTGGGGGACCCAATAGAATCAGGGACTCATTAGTCTGAGCTCTGAAGGGTGAATTAGGGCCGGAGAGAAACAGGTGTTCCCAGCGGAGGGGCTCGGACTGGAGGCAATGAAAGGACTGCGCGGCCCCGGGTGTGGGACGGTGAGTCTGCGGCGGGTAACGGCAGATCCGGGGGATTTTGTGGGCAGGGTCAAGGAGTATGCTTTTACCTAAAACACCATGACCAAGAAATCCACACTGCGCTTGGGAGCCAGGAAGGAGGCTCTGCTGGGACTGGAAAACTGGACACTGGCTTAAATTCAATACTCCCGCCTGCCGGGCTGTATTGTTCTTGGGAATGGGTGGTACTTAGGATTAAAATAGCTTCCGTCCACTCGCCTCAAGGGGGGAGCAGCTCAGAGCTTCGAAAATTTCCCTGCGATGAGTGCTGTGTCTTGTCTCAGCTCCGCGTTTAACCTAACCGTTGTCGTTTTCACAAGCGCTCATCCACATGGGATGATCTAAGCTATAAAATGCAATATTAAGGGGTGGGTCAGCCGTGAGGCTTGAGAACTGCCTCCATAAACCTTCTGATGAAGGAGGAGACTGCTCGAATCGCCTGTCAAGTTTTGCATTCATCTGGACAAAAAGATGAAAGAAAAAAGTCACTGTAACACCCAGAATATTCCAGATGTCTGATGTTACTGTGGAGTCTCAAGGGACTCGTGGATTAAGAAGTTTCTCTTCTGACTTATGTAAGAACGGAGTTGAGATGAATTCGGATCTGAGAAAATTCCAGAAGGTTAGGTTCAGATTTGGCCTCCCTTTCTTTCCCTCCCTCCCTCTCCCTTCATTCAGAGACAGCAGTGGAGAAGCGTTGGAAAACAAGACGGGTTTTGGCTGGAGGCCCTGACGACTGTGGCCCTGCTCAGGGTTCGCTCGGACCCCTCCCCAACCTGGCGGCTTTCTTTTCTTGTGAAATCTCAGCTCTTATTTAGCATAGATTTTTGAGAAGCTTAACCTTTTCAACTAGTAGCCGAGCTCTCCTCCATGGAGACCATCCAATTAAGAAACCACTCCCAGGGTCAGCACAGACCAGTTGTCTTTTATTTGGCACTTATAAAAGTGGCCCCACGCGACAGGGACAGCGTCAGAGCCCTTCAGCGCGTGCTTGCCGCAGTGTCAGGAGGCAGCAGGGCGGGCTGGGGGCCTGGGCCCGAGGTGCGGGTTGGTCTCTGATTAAGGCAGCGCTGGGAGTGAAGAACATTGAACTTCTTAAACCAGCGGTGGCCTACAGGCCGGTGGCATGAAGCCCCAGACGGCGAGGATGGGCTTACTGTCCCAGCCATCCTGGTACCTGCCATGTCCTGTGCAGTTGACCCAAAGCTCAGTGCTTCCCAGTGGTGGGGGAAGGGGGCAGATTAGACATAATGCCCGACTCCCTGAGCTGTGACAGCTCAACTTTCACAAGTGGCCACAAGAGTCAAGGTATGGTCCCCTCCTGTAGGACATGTCTGCCACCAACATGAATAGAGAGCTGGGGAAGTAGCAGTCCTTTGCCAGGAGAAACCCGTGGGCATGGGAACATGCAAGGACAACCTACGACAAGGGATCAGGACCTCACTGTGTGCATTTCATCACCATTTCATCTGGGTGGGGGAATGCCTGGGGGAGGGCGGACGGAGGAGAAAGCCCACAGAATGTACTTTGATTGTATAACCAGATTGTTGGAAATGACTGACAGGCTGAATAAAATAATACGCTTTGGAGCAGCAGGGGACGCAAAGGTGGAAATCTAATTGACTTCTCCCCTGCACCCAGGAGCCGGGGTAGGGAAGGTAGATTATTAATCACCACTGTGGTCACTGCTTGGTGGCCGCGTGCAGGGCAGGAGAAAATGTAACTTTAATTACATATGAATTTCCAGTGACCACCTGGCTACCAGAGAGAAGGGTTCGTGTGGACAGGGCCCTGCCACCCCCGTGTGGACGCACTTGAGAGGAGGCGCCGCCCCATAAATCTATCAGCTAGAGTATTGGGGGCTGGCACAGTGGGGGTAAGGCGGCCGGGCACGAGGGACCCACCGTGATGGCCCTGGAAGCACAGTCCCGCGCTCGCCCGGCCTGGAGAGGGCTCGGACCTGCCCGGACAGGCCATTCCTCTGGGGCACTCAGCCATTTTCTACTCTGTTCCAGGAGTTCACGCAACATCGAGGTGACGACGGGCGACCCAGGAAGGCCCTTGGGAATTAATATGAATGCTTTAGCATCCAAGTTTGGAAGATTCTCTCTGTCGGGCTTCCAGAGGTTTCCTAAATGAAAGATGAGGTTTTTGTAATGAGGTTGATTTATAAGAAGAGGTGATGGTTTTCTTTACTGAGCAAGTCTGTTGCTGTCTCGGAGAAGAGACCCCACACTCCGTGGCCTTGCTGGTTTGCATATTGAGCAGCTAATGGGAGTCCAGTCTGTGCGGGACCCCAGACTCCGAGGCTGAGACGGGCTTGGTCCCGCTCTGGGGAAGCATATTTCAGCCCCAGGCTCCAAATAAGATGTGTAATTTATTGTGTGCAAGCTGGACCGCTCATTCTCTCATTCCTTCATCCCAGAAGCCTGTCCCAGGCGCCTGATCCACGCGGTCATACCCGCCCCGGCCCTGCATAGAGAGAAGGATTGAGTGAGTGAGCTCGATGTCTGGCTGAACCACAGGAGCCAGGTGCACTGGGCTTAAGCCTGGCTCTGCTCTGAATGGCTGTCTGGCTTTGAGTCTTCTCCATACCTCAGTTTCTCCTTCTGTGCAATGGGGCCAGGAAGAAACACCTCTCAGGTTTACTGCATTAAATGAGGGCTTCTTGTCTGTTGGTCAGCATCTCTGGTCTCAGGACTCCTTGCTACCCTTAAAAATAATTGAGAGCCCTAAAGAGTTCGTGTTACAGAATCCCTATTACAAAATAACAATTAATATTTATCATATCATAAATTAAGACTGAAACACTTAACGTTATTTATTAATTTGTTTAAATAGCAGTAATAAACCTATTGCATATCTCTATATTTTTTACGATAAACAGTGATATTTTCCAAACCAAGAATTTAGTGAAAAGAAGGGCTCGTTTCCCATTTCACCCTCTCTTTAAGGCCTGTTGCCACCTCCCACTCGTGCAGCCTCTGGAAAACGCCGTGTGCTCCTAGGAGACGCTGAGTGTGGAAGGCAGCAGCATTTTCGTGTCACTGTGAAAACGGTGTCAACTCCCTTGAAAGGAGCTGGGGGACAGATCACAGCTCACACCACAAGCACCATTTGGTAAGTCATTCCATCTTCAGTACAACCCTCCAGGGTAAATACTATTTTCATTTCCATTTTACAGATCAGGAAAGCGAGGCACAGGAAGGTTAAGGAACTTCCTAAGGCCGCGCGATGAAGAGCAGCAGCCTGGCCTTGAACCCAGCTGCCCGCCTCCGCCATCCGTCCTGCGGAGAAGGCAGAGCGCCTGCCGCAGGGCGCTCCTGGTGGACTTGCGCAGCCGGGACAGCGCGAAGGCCGGGCATCCTCTGTCATCCGCAAGGGCCGGTCCATCTAGTGCGGAGAAACGGGTGGAGGGAGGGTGGCGGGCAGAACCCGTTGGAATGGAGATTTGAGTATTCAGAAAATAGTCGTTAAGAATCGGAACATTCTTTAATCACCCAAGTCATTCTGGAGCACACCCAGGGACTAGAAGTTGCTTACTGAGAAAGAGTCTGTCTGTCTGTCGGGTACCCGGTACTCTCCCCCATGGCTGACTTTGCATTTCTGTGGGGCAGGGAGAAAGCGTCACATCAGCTCAGGTGTCTCACACTTTCACCAAAATGGTGGGCCATGGCTTCAAATGACCTGCAGCTGAGGGAACACTCAGAGTTCTCCCAAAAGCACAGGAATATTTCGCACACTATTTTTTTTTCTTTTCCCCCCTTATCTTTATTTTTGAAAGTATTGCAAATATCCCCTTTCCCCCATTGATCCCCTCCCCCCTGCACCCCTCCCCCCAGGCCTTCACCCCACTATTGTCTGTGTCCATGGGTTATGCATATATGTATATAAGTTCTCAGGTTAATCTCCCCCCCCCCCCACCTTTCCTCTGAGATCCCTCAGTCTGTTTCATGCTTCTCTGTCTCTGGATCTATTTTGTTCATTGGTTTATTTTGTTTATTAGATTCCACATATGAGTGAGATCATGTGACACTTGTCTTTCTCTGCCTGGCTTATTTGCTTAGCATAATACTCTCCAGGTCCCACCACACTGTCCCAAAGGCTAAGGGATCCTTTGCTTTTACAGCTGCATAGTATTCCATGGTATAGATGTCTGAGAAGATGCTTGATATGATTTCAGTCTTCTTGAACTTGTAGAGATGTGTTTTGTGTCCTAACATGTGGTCTATCTTTGAGAATGTCCCATGTGCACTTGAGGAGAATGCCTATTCTGAAGCTTTGGGGTGGAACGTTCAGTAAATGTCAATTAAATCCATCTGATCTAGTGGGACATTTAGAGTCACTGTTTCCTTGTTGATTTTTTGCCAGGAAGATCTATCCAGTGAAGTCAGTGGGGTGTTAAATTCCCCTACAGTGACTGTATTGCTGTAGATCTCTCCCTTAAAGTCCTAAAGTCCTCCAGAATTTTTTTTGAGCCTGTGCGAGTCTTTTGTTCTGAGGTGGGTCTCTGGTGACAGCATATATTTGGGTCATGTTTTCTTAACCATTCAGCTGCCCTACGTCTTTTGATGTAAGGTTATTATTGATAGGTACTTATCTATTGCCATTTTAATTCTTTAAGCCCATGTTTCTCTCTCTCTATTTCTACTTCTAATTATAGCAGCTCCTTTAACATTTCCTGCAATGCTGGTTTGGTGGTGATAAACTCCTTTAGCCTATTTGTCTGGAAAGCTCTTTATTTCACCATCTATCTTGAATGATAGCCTTGCTGGGTAGAGTAGTCTTCGTTTCAGATCCTTGTTTTGCATTACCTGGAATACTTTATGCCATTCCCTTCTGGCCTGTAGAGTTTCTGATGAGAAATCATCTGACAGCCTTATGGGAGCTCCTTTGTAGGTAACAGATTGCTTCCTTTAATATTCTCTCTTTGTCTTGAATTCCTGGCATTTTAATTATGACGTGTCTGGGCGTGGGCCTCTTTGTGTTCTTCTTGCTTGGGACTCTCTGTGCCTCCTGAACTTGTGTGACTTTTTCCTTGACCAGGTTAGGGAAGTTTTCTGCCATTATTTCTTCAAACAGGTTCTCTAATCCTTGCTTACTTTCTACGTCTTCTGGAGCAACCATGATGCAAATATTGTTATGTTTTATGTTGCCCCATAGCTCCCTTAGACTGTCCTCTTGTTTCTTAATTTTTTTTTTCTTTTTGGTTCTCTGACTGATTTTTTTCTACCTTATCTTATAATTCGCTGATCTGATCCTCAGCTTCCCCTAATCTGCTGTTTATTCCTTCCAATGTATTTTTTATTTCTACTATGTCATTCTTAATTTCTTTCATAGTTTCCATATCTTTTATCATGCTGTTGAGCATGATAGATATGATCAGTATTCTGAATTGTATTTCTGATAGATTGCTTATCTCCATTTTATTTAGCTCTTCTTCTGGAGAATACTTCTGTTCTTTCATTTGGGGCTTATTTTTTGGCTCCCCATTTTAGCTGCCTGTTTGGATTTGTTTCTGTGTATTAGTCACACTATTTTATTTTAAATTCATCCACCATTTACTCTTTTTTGGTCTACAATTCTCCACAGACTTTGCAATTCACCTGTTCCCATTTTCTAGTTAAAAGGAAAAAAGAAGAGAGAGCGACAGAGGGAGAGAGGGAGAGAGAGAGAGGGAGAGAAGGAGAGAGAAAGCCATATTAGAATTCATGGGAATATGTGGAATTGTGCATCTGAAATCTGTATAAGTTTGTTAATCAGTGTCACCCCAATAAGTTCAATAAAAGGGAAAAAAATAAGAAAAATTCATGGGAAGATCTGAGATTGTTTTTGAGACACTGGTAACTGGATTTCTTTGTTTTATGAGCATAAGTAAATGATTAATTCAGCACAGAGAAAGCATAGATCTTTGTCATATAAGAACTCATCTATAACTCAAGGGACCTTCACAGACCAGGATGATATAATATCTTACATACATTTGCATACACTCCACAGGCTGAACTTTTCCAGCTTTGTGGAATGGGTTTCTGCCTTGGCTGGGACTAACAGGCTAGTGCAGAGACTCTTCCTGATACCACTAGGCCTCAGATCATGGATAAACACTTTAGATTCAATCAGAAGCACCTGGGGGGAAAAGTCATTAATTAACATTTTTTATTGCATTCCCAAACTCTATCAACTTTTTCAGAACTTGTCTTTGAGCATCAAGAGATATAGGCTCGGCTTTGGGAAATAGTCCAATCTGAGCCTTGGTGGGCTCCATTCCCCCACCCCTAAGTGGATGGAGCCATTGACCAGGGTGACCAACTTGCCCTGCTCACCTGGAACTTTTTCCAGGTTTAGCACTAGAAGCCCAGTGTCCCAGGATCCTGCTCAGTCCTGGGTAAACTGGAAAGTTTGGTCACCCTACGTTTGATAATCTCTCATAATGCCACACACTCTGAGCCCACCACCACTCTTTCCTTCATCTTTGTAGTCTTGCTCCTGGCTGCTGCTGACCTGAAGCTTCATGTTTCAAAAGTGCATTTGGGCTTGCTGGCTGACAAGGCTGGCCTTGCAGCCTGAACCCGAGATTGGCTCCCCTCCCTACCCTTCCCCTCTCTGTCAGATCAGTGAGGCAGGGCTGGGTGCCTGGCATTGGGGGCCTCCATTCTCTTTGGGGAAAATCCTCTTAGTGTGGTCCTCCTCTGCCACTACAGGAGCCAACTGGCCCTGCAGGTGCTGGTTCCTTTTCCCTGCCCCCCTGGGACTCTGGCTCAGGTATGTGTCCTCCCTTGGCCAACTGTATGCTCTCAACCAGGACTCTGAATCTTGAGGGAGACACAAAAAAACTTTGGGACCACTAGAGCCCACTAGAGACCTAGCAGTGGAGTTCTGTGTTCAGAGAGCAGAGCCAGAGCTGCAGAGTCCAGATTATGGTTCCTGAGGCAAGATCTCGGCAGCTTCTCAGCTCCCTTAGGACTGTTCTGCTTTCTGAGCCCAATTCCCAAACATTGTTGCCAGTTCTGTGAGCTCACCAATGTCCTCTGATTAATTCCTTCAATGTTTAAGCTAGATGGAGTCAGCTTCTGATGCCTGCAACTTAGACTGTGTCTGCTATGATGAGTCAAGAATGGTAACATAATCCCTCACCATCAACTAGCTTTATCTCTCAATTTCTCCATCCATCTACTCATCTATCCCTTGATCTTTCTCTTAATCTATCCATCCATCCGTCCATCCATCCATCCATCCATCCATCCATCCATCCATCCATCCATCATCATCCATCCATCATTTATTCATTCATTCATTCATTCATTCATTCATTCATTCATCTTCTATCCATCCATCCTCTGTTGTTTGTCCATCAACCAGCCAGCCAGCCAGCCAGCCAGCCAGCCATTCATTTTCTTTTACCACCCTACTCAGCTCCCTTTCCCCAAGCCCCATTGACTGCCATACTAATGTATTAATCATTTTGTTTGTATTTTTGAAAAATATATGTTGTTGCTTTATATCCATATACACATTTACATACAAATCTTAAGTGTACTGCTCAATGGACCTCAGGTATTCTTATAGCCACCACCCGGATCAGGATACAGAAGGCCTTCAGCACCCAGAAGACTCTCTCATGCTCTTTTTAGTCAATTACTGCACCTTCCACCCCCAAGGTAACTGCTATTCTGACTTCTATCACCATAGATAAATTTTGAACATGCAATTTCAATTTATATAAATGCTCTTATATATCTTGTCTTGTTTCTTAATTTTTTTCATTAAGTCCTATGTTGTTAAGATCTATCCATGTTGTTTGAGGTTCATCATACCTACCGCTTCTAAGTCACATACAATACTTAATGTGGTGGCCCTGTCTGCTCATACCTGCACCCTCTCCAGGTTGCCTCAGCTCCCAGTGATATACTGTGAATGTCTCCAGTGTGTTTGTCCATGGGGATTTGCTGTATTTCTGTTTGCTGACACTTTAGAAGGTCAAGTTTTAACCTTGGGATGGGAGTGGGGGTTACCAAGTGAGCCTCTTATATGTGTTAGGTCCTTGATGATTTTGCTAAATTTGTTAGTGCCTCCCTCTCGACAAGGATTTGTTGGGGGATGTGGCCATCCTTTGTGGATGTGGAGCCCTCCTCTCCTTACCCCTCTCATTTGACTTTTAAGAGTGTCCTTCCCCCCGCCCCACACCTGCCTCTAAGCTCTTCTCAGATGACACTGGTGATTGTGGCTAGCTCACACAGTCACTCCCATGAGTTTCACCACCTTGCCTCCGCTCAGCAGCCCACAAATTCCAAGACAAGTCTTTAGAGGAAGCCATGGGGAGGGAAGGAGAGTGAGAAGACAGTAACTGTGTGTCCAAGAGTCTCTCACTGCCTGTTAGTGCCGGGTAATGTGGTGGCCATGGCCTTGGAAGACACACTTGGCCCCACACATTCTGTTTGTGAAGGAGACCATGGAGGTTTGTAGATGGGGACATTGAAGAAACGTGTTTTGCCTTCAGAAGGCAAAAGTTTATGGACAGAACAGCCCAAAAGGCAGAAGGCAAAAGTTTATTGACTGAACAGCCCAAAAGGCAAAGACCTGGGAAGCGTGCTTCTGCCTATGAGGCTGCTTGACCTGCCCTTGGAGCCGGCTGGCTTGGGCCTCAGTCGGGCCCCTCATCCTGTGTAATCTCAGGAAGATCCGGAGGTTATCCGGGGGGGATTTAGTAGCCGAAGCTGACAGAAAAGAAAATAAATGAATAAAAGAAAATAATCACTGTCCTCCGGGATGCAGCATGAAAAATACCAGCATAATCCCGGTTTCATAATAATTCGAACCAGATGAAGAGGACTTCAGGTCCAGGCCCACACCAACGGCTCTGATTTCTAATCGGTCATCATGGAAAGAACTTTCACAGAGTTCAGGAGTCAGGTGGACGGTGAAAGTACACCCAGCTCCCAGGCACACACCTGCTGGCAGCGAGAGGAGCAGTGATGGCCACAGGCTCCAGGCTCAGGCAGGGCTGCAACAGAACCCATATTTTTCCATGTACCATTATATTATATGATTTGAGGCAAATCTCATACTTTTCCCCAGACTCAGTTTTCTCATCTGTGAAATGGGGTAGTAATCGTTCCTGCTTCCCAGGACTTCATGCACTCGAGGTTCTAAATGTAAGAGGCACCGGGAGCAGCATCTGGAAGGTGCTCACTCAATGTGCGCTCTTTCAGTTTTCCAGCCCCAAGGCCCCATGAGCGCAGCAGCCACAGAGAGCCAAGGTCCAGGTGAGCCGTCGTGGAGCCGCTGAGGTCTATCCAAGGTGTGGTTATTGCACATGTTCCCTTTCAAGTTATGTGTCCTCCTGCAGACATTTGTCCTATGGGAGCACGTTTTCCCACATGCAGCGGACATTTTTATGAGGATGGGCACTGTTCGTAGTGCAGCCCTGGGACATGGTGAGAACAACCGACATGCCCATCAACAGTCAGTGGGACATAGGCCATCACACAGTCAGGGGATGTTCTGCAGTGTCAGACAGGACGAGCAGATGCGTAAGTACGATAGGGAAGGGCGGCCTTGTCCTAAATGAAAGTGTGCGGCAATGTTTACAGGGTGCCCGCGTTTTTGTAAAAATAAGCAAGAAGCAATAATGTGTGGGAGTCACGCCTAGAAGAAACTAGTGAGAAGAACACGTATGAAGAGTCGGTGGTTACTTCCTCAGTGGAAGGTGGTGTCATAAGTAACGTGGTCATATAGCTAAGTGGCCACATGGGGCCCTGTCGAGAGTAAAAGAGGCAGAGCGCTTTGCTAGACCTGCCCCCCAGGTACTGACCTGGAGCCACGAGGGCTTCCAGGGCACATCCCAGGCGACTTTCCCACTTGTCCAAAAGGACTCGGGACTGTCTTATGCTAGTGACAGAACTCAAGTCAAGCCCACTTGACTCTCACTCCCTTCCCCTGAGCCTGTCATTCACTGGGCCTGGGACTCAACCAGGCCTGGACGAGGGAAGAAGGACCTTGGGGACTAGAGCCACCCTGTGGGGAGGCAGCATTGCCCAAGCTGTCATGGGAGGAAGGGAGCATGGATGCTGGGAGGACAGAGTCAAGGGCCCTGGAAGTTTATAAACCTGAACGCTATGGAGGGACGTTCAGGGGCAGCCCTAAGTAAAAGGAGAGGGGGGCCTTTGGAGAAGCCCCTGTGGGTGATGCTGGGGCCGCCGAGGACTCAGGAAGGCAACAGGGTTAGTCGGAGGAGAAAGGGAGCGGTCCCAGGTCTTGATGGGCGGTGTTTTGTTTGGTGCGGAGGCGAGGGAGCTGCGTGTGAAAGGGCGGGCGAGGGGGTGGGTGCGCGGGGGGGCGGCCGGGCGCCCCGCTTCCCTGATTGGAAGCAGCTGTGGGCCTCTGACTCCTGGAGGGCGGGAGTCGGGTATGCGGCTGGTGTGAGAGGTTACTCCGGATGATTTCCTGCACCCAGGCCCCGCCGAATTGGAACCATTTTTCAACCTCCCAGACATCCAAGGCTTCCAGGGGTATGAGGAGGTCTCCTAACATCCATCTCAATCAATCCTGAGATGTTTTTCCCTGGGAGTGCTCAACGATTCAATTACTGAGCCAGCTCCCAGCACCCACCTTGCAGACTCATTCCCTGTCTTCCCTGCAGAGCAATTTGGGTCGCTCATGCTTCCAAGCAGAGAAATTATCCCTCTGAGATCTCTCATGATCTAACTCTCGGGGCCCTGGGAGGGTTTCTGCGGTGTGAACAGCATCCTTAGAGCAGGTCTGAGAATGTGCTAGAATGATAATCGGGTTTGGAGGCAAAGATTTTAACTCCCCTCACCCATCAAACTGGGACAATTAGTAGTGCCTACCTTGGAGGGTTACATTTTTTAGCAAGGGTTTTATTTAAATACACTTTTATTTTCAAATAGTTTTAGATGTACAAGAAAGTTGCAAAGATTGTGCAGAAAGCTTCCCGTAACCCTTTCGCCCAGTTCCCCCACTTTTAATATCTTCCTTTCCTACAGCTCATTTGTCACCATAGTACAGAGCCAGCACTGGTGTGTTATTAGTAACTAAACTCCAGTTTATTCAGATTTCACTAGTTTTTGCCCAATGTCTCTTTTCAGGCCCAAGACTCCTCCTGACACCACCGGTGGCACACTGGGTCGTCCTGTCTCCTCAGGCTACTCTGGGCAGTGACAGGCTCTCAGGCCTTCCTTGGCTTTGATGACCTTGACAGTTTGGACGAGGGCTGGTCAGGCGTTGTGTGGGCTGTTCCTCCACCCAGGCTTGTCTGATGTCTTCTCCATGATCAGCCTGGGGTTCGGTTTGGGGAAGGAAGTGCCCTTCATCTCCCATAAAGGGTCCGTGCCATCACTGACCTTGATCACACAGGTCATTTCGAGGATTCGATATCAGGCTTGTGAGATGCTTGGACGAGTTCCTGGCCCCTAGCAGGTATGTGATGATTAGAAAAATGGATTAATGGAGTCAGTGGTCATAGAAAATTTCACTTTGTCAGGTTGTGTGTTTATTTGAGACAAAGACGAGTCAGCCTTAATTCCTGCCCTTCAGGTGTGGACAGTCCGGGTGTGGACAGCCACTTCCACCTCCACCGCCACCTCCAATCCACTTGGCTTTGTTCAGCAGCTTCTGGGTCAGGATGGTAGCTGCTGGCCACTGGGCTGTGTGGGAAAGCAGAATTTGAACCAACAGCCATTCCTGGCATGGGTGAACAGCCCCGGAGACTAAGGGACAGGGGCTCACAGAGCAACAGCTCGGCACGCTGTGGGGACAGTGAGTCACAAGAGGGGAGGACTTCTCTCAAAATAGCTCTCGGGAGAACCACATGGCCAAGAGAACACCCTGGCAGCTCTTGCACCAACTTCTTATGCAACCTGGAAGAATTCCTCCCGATGGTGCATGCTTGGTCCCTTCCTACATCCTATGGGGACAGCAGTAGTCAGCTGGCCTTTCTCACCAGGTTCTCTTCCATTTAAGTTGATTAGCCTGTAAGAGAGAAAGACATGTGGCTACAAAGACAAAAAGTCCCAGTCCTCAGAAAGCTCGGCTTTAGAACATTGTGAGACTCCAAAGGTACCAGGCACATCACAAGTTCTGTAAAAATGGGAGATGCATTGCGAACGTAAGAGTTTTTAATAAAAGGCCGAATGGGCCTCCTCTGTCTCTCCCTTCGCTTTTTCTCACCAGCATGCTGATCCCATTGCCAACATCATCTCTGGATATACAAAATGCTGCCGTGGGAGTTTTTGCTTGACTGGCCATGCAGAATAAGGAAAAATCTCCCTCTTTTATAAGAAATAGCCAATTTTAAAGTGGCAGTCTTTCCACCAAGACACATCATGGAGAGTGTGACTCCCGGAGCATCAACCATCCTTGTTCGCCTGTTGAAAATGTCATAGGAAACGGTTCAGCAGCTTTGTTTTTGTTCAACCAAAGTAATGGTTTGAGGGTCATCTGCGAGGGTCCTGGCGTGAGTTGTCTTGGGTTCTTCAGTGACAGTGATTGGCCCGTTGAACCCAAATGAGTGTTTAATTTCTCTTGGCTGAGGAGGAAGCAGTGATGGGTCTTTGTGATGCTTTTTGTTCTTTGCAGTTATTGGGACATTTTAATCATAATCTCCTGGTCAGGAAAGAGCTCAAGGCGTACTTGGGGTCACGGGTGGAAGATGGACACCAAAGGAAATTCAATTTTATTTTTATTTTTTAGTACAAGGGGAGGATGCTGGCTGCACACTGTGCTCTGCCCAGTCTCTGAGGATTTATGAATGATCCAACGCTCACCAGACACCCTCCCAGCACAGTGCTGATGGGCAAGTCTGCACGAAATGTCTCAAATTGGCATCAGATCACATGTGTATGTGCTTAAACTCCAGGACTTTTAAATGTGCGCTGTGTATAAGTTGCATTTCTTTCCACCACTGTTTCCCAGGGCAAAGTTCACACTCCACAGGAATATCAACTGCCCTAGAGTGAGTCTAGGAGACAACAGAAAATCAGAGGACTTCAGGGAATTGTCTCCTCCCACCCTCCATCGACAAGAAAGAGCAGCTCTGCCTGGGCTGGGCGTTAATCTCAGAAGGATGAGCGTGGACCGGAGTTTCCGTCCGCTGGCACTTGCTCCAGCTGAGCGGAGTTCGAGTGAGGGCACCAACTGTACTCAGGCCATTCAGGTTCCAGCTGGAGATGTTAGTTACTAGAGCCAATGAATTCCCTGGCCTGCCTGAGCTTATTAGAGTTGGGTTTTGTCTCTTGTCATCCAAAGAGCCCTCTCTGGTTTCTACACACAGAGCAGAGGGATGTTTGCTAAGGGGGTGCTGTCTGAGCAACAGAACGCTTTCTAAGGTGCCGGCCAGAGGACCAGGGTCCCAGCTTTGGCCCACTGCCGTTTACAGCCAGACACTTCTTTGGGGGGGAGGGGGTTGTCTTGCGCATTGTGGGATGGCCCTGGGTGCTGGTAGCCAACATCCCTCTCAAAAGTTGTGACAATCAAAAATATCTCCAGAAATGCCAAGTGTGCCCTGGTGAGCAAATCCCCCCGGACTGGGAACCACTGTTGTAAACAAACCTGCAGTCCCTCATTTTGAAGAATTTATCGACCATCTCCTATAAAAAGCAGCATGTGGGTTGGTTGAGCAAATCCAAACGTAAGATCAGGTGAACGTCAAGACCTTGCTTCTGTGTCACTCTGGGTTTGGAAGAGATGTGCACCCTCAGAGGCCGACGCTGGAGCTCCGGGGGGCACTGGCTCGGCTCCCTTGGGCCTGGGTCTGCACTCACGCGGGGCTGCCCGGAGCCCTGGTTTCCTGCTGGTGGCCCCGTCCCGTCGGGCCTGCCCCCCGGCTGCCCTTCTCGTCACAATGAAAGTTTCCAGCAGATGGAAGATTGCTTATCATCGTGATCGCACGTGTTTATTTAGAAAGTCGAATTCCTCTCGAGAGGACAGACCCTTCTGCCCAGTGTCCTAACGGAGCCCACAGTTACTTGGATTCTGTCGCAGAGCTGCGGCCCCTCCGCCCTTGTGTGAGGCGAGGAAACTCTGGGGGCGGCCCTGCGGGAAGCTCCCCGCCTTGGCCTGGGGGAGCGGCCTGGGGGGCAGCCTCAGCACCCCCGCTTTGAATTGGCCGTGGACTGAGGGCAGCTTTTCCCCACTGAACAGCCACCTCGTCTGCTGAATGCGGACAGGGTGGGACACTCACTCGCCACAGAGCTGGTCCCGGCTTACTGCCGATTATTAGTTCTCAAAACATATCCAGACAACCTCGGGCCCCCTTCTAGACTTATGTAAGTGTTTTCTCGTGAGACCGAGCCTCACTTCCCTGGGCCTCTAAGGCTACAGTGAACCGTGAAATTTCATTCAAAACCCTATTGTGAGAGACAGAACCGAGGCACCACGTCCCCACACCCCCGTCAGAGGCAGAGAGCGCCGCTCCAGCTCCAGCTCCGCACCGCGCTGGCCGCTTCCCGGAAAGCGTGGCCGAGCCCCCGGCCCCCTGCGGACCTGGGCCCATGCGAAGCCAGGCCTGCAAAGCTCAAAGCCAACGAGCCCTTTCGCGGTGTGGCCTTTACTTTCTTTACCCCTGCTTTGTCTAGAATTTGTTTTTTTGGGTTTTTTTTGATCCCCTGAGACGTATTTCTAGTGATGTCCCCTACCTCCTTCCCATCCCGAATCACACACTTCAGAGAAGGAGCAGACAGCGGTCAAGGGACAACGTCAGGCAACGAGAAGAGACAATGGCCTATTCCTCAGTGACACATTAACAGGCGGAATAGGAATGAATTGAATTAGCCGATGCGGGAGGACAAAAACCCAGCAAGACCAATTGCCCAATATGCCAGGTTTTTAAACTGGTTTGATGAAATTGATGGACGATCTAGAGGCCTGGGTGAATCTGTGTAAACATATATCTAAAAACTGATTTTTCAAGAAAATCTATGAGACTGGTACAGAATAAATATTTAAGGCAAACAAAACCCCCCTGCGAATAGCAGATCTTCTTGTTTCCTGTCCCTGACAACTGCGTGGAACAATTTACCCTTTAATTTGCCTGAACATCAAAAGAATCCCTCAACTTGAAATATTTCCCAAAAATGTCATTAAATAATGGATCTTTTTCAAACAAAGCCCAAGCTAGAATGCAAGTCTCCCCTTCTATACCTCCTGGCATTTCCCATTAAAATTCCCCCCAGGAGAGAGAAACTCGGCCAAGAGAGCTTGGTTCTGTCCAAAGGCCCAGCAACCTTGAAGGTTACAATTTGGGTGACTCTTAATCAGAGCACGTGAAATCTGCAGGGGGAAGCTCAGTCCCAAATGGGCACAGATGCCCTTCTTCCGAGGGCCTGGGATAGGATGGCAGTATTTTCTTGCACCCGTGTAAAGAGACCTCGTCCCCCAGGGGATAAGCCTCCTTGCATCTGTTGAAACAACATGACCCAGGTTTTCAATGTCCCGCCCAGAGAAGGAAAGAGTTTGTTCTGAAGCCAAATCGTGCAGTCGGATGGGCTGGGCCACAGCCACATCTGGGCCGCCCTGGCCTCGAGAGCCACGCTGGGGTTTGTGCCCTCCCATTTGGTTGCCACGTGACCTCTCTTCTCTTTTCTTTCTGCTGACATTTTTCCTCCTAATAAGAGAATAGACCATTTATTTTTTCACTTGATACTTTTATTATCTTTAAGACTCCTGCCTCTACCCTCCTTAAAACTGCCTTTGGAAAAAATGGCAGCCGACCCTGCACGTCACTCAAACAGCATTTACTGAGCACATTCCAGGTGCCTCACTCTGTGCTGGGCGTCACGTGGCAAAACCACAGCGACCCCGAGACGATCGCAGGTCAGGGGCCGCTCGCCAGGCCACACGCTTGGCTTCACCCCGTTTCAAGAGGCGGTGGGAGAAAGGCTCCGAGCGGGTCACTGCAGACCAGCTATGCTTTGTAGGGGAGCTAAGAGACAGAGGAGTGCTTTGCTTGCTGACTTTCTCAGGGAATCCCTTCTGCTCCCTGCTGGTCTTGGATTAAAGTCCCCAGAAAAACCAACTCACTCGGCTGCTATTGCCATTAGTAACTATTTTGTGAGGGATGGGACTTATTTTTTCCTATTTTGTTTTTTTTTTAAATTTATTTTTTAAACCGTGGTAAAATGTACCTAAAGTATGCCACTGTAACCATTTTTAAGTGCACAGTTCAGTGAGTTGCATAAATTCACATTGCTGGGTGAACATCGCCACCATCCATCTCTGGAACTTTTTTCATCTTGCAAAACTGAAACTCTGTCCCCATTAAACACTAACTCGCCATTCCTCCTCCCCAGCCCTTGGCAACCACTATTTTACTTTTTGTCTCTAGGAACTTAGGTGCTCTAAGTACTTCACATGAATGGAATCATATAGTATTTTGTCCTTCTGTGACTGGCTAATTTCACTGACATAACGTCTTTAAGGTTCATGCATGTTGTAGCATGTGTCAGAATTTATCTCCTTTTTAAGGCTGAATAATATTCCACTGTATGGCTCTATCACATTTATCTATCCAGTCATGCATCTGTGCACACTGGGGGTGCTTCCACCTTTTCACTACTGTGAGTAGTGCTGCTGTGAACGCGGGTGTGTGAGTATCTCGTCAAGGCCCTGCTTTCAATTCTTATTTTCTGGTTTTTGTTTGTTTGTTTGTTTTTATAGTAGCCATCCTGCTGGGTGTGATTTGATATCTCATGTTTTGATTTGCATTTCCCTGATGCTTAGTGTTGTTGAGCATTTTAAAAATGGAATTATCGATCGTTTGTATATTTTCTTTGGAGAAATGTCTGAGTCCTTTGCCATTTTTGAGTGTTTTGTGTGTTTTTTTAGTTTAGGATCCAGTACATAATTTGACTATTAATTCCTTATGAGATACATGAGATTTGCAAATATTTCTCCCATTTTGTGTGTTGCTTTTTTACTCTGTTAATAGTGTCCTTTGATGCCCAAAGTTTTTAGTTTTGATGAAATCTAAATTGTCTTCTTGCTGTTGTTGCCCGTGACTTTGGCGTCCCATCCAAGAGGTCATTGCCAAATCCAGTATCACGAGGCCTTCCCCTATGTTTTCTTCTAAGAGTTTTATAACTTTCCCTCTTACGTTTAGGTCTTTGAACAACACTGAACTAATTTTGTACGTGGTATGCGCGGGTCCAACTTTATTTAGCAGCTGTTCAGTCTCCTTGGCGCCCCTGGCTGAGAAGACCACCTTTCCCCCACTGAATGGTCTGGCTCCTTGTCAAAAGTCGTCTGCAGACACATGCGAGGCTTGATTTCTGGGCTTGCCGTTAGCAGCATTTACTGTATTTATACGTTATTCCGCTTGGCCATGTTCTCAGAGCATCTGTGTGGTCTCGGTTCCTGTCTAGCTGTTCCAGCAGATTATAAACTTTTCGAGAACAGTGTCCAGATTCTGTCATTGTTTTGCATCTTGGCGTTGCCTCGTGGCTTCCTTTTTCATTTATCGGGGTCCATCTAATCAATGTAGTCGGGGCGCCTGTTGACTAAGTGACCTGATGAGTGGGCCTCATCGACCCCTGTATGAAACTGCTTCTCCTGGGCACGGGGCAGCAGAATATGGGGTCCTAGTGACTTTGCCCTGCAGCCACCTCCTCTAGCCAGTGGGCACCCGGCCGTGCCCCGGCCGCTGCTCACTTCTCAGGGCCCGTTGTTGAGCAAACCGATGAGCCGGTGGATAAACGGCTGCTGGGAATCTAGGGGTGAACTAGTACCTGGATCTCTGCCCCCCGTTATAAGTGGGCGGCAGTGGCCCACTGGGGTTGAATCAGGGTTGCATTCTCTTTTCAGTCCCCTTTTCTGGATCTTTTTCCTCTTCTAGCTCTAAACTTTGGGTGACTTCAGGTGTCAGTCTCCAGATATCTCAATCCACACTTACTCCCACGGTGAGTGCGTATGGAAAGCTCCATCTGCTGACAACTCCCAAGTTCAAATCTCCAGATCCAGCCCTCCCTTGTAAGACAAGATCTTGGTTAAGCCTCTGAGCCTTTCTGAGCCTCAGTTTCCTCATCTGTGAGAAGGGATAAAATGGCCTTCCTTGCTGCTGTGTATTATCGATATCTGCGTCAGGGTGTGGCCCGGGGCAGGTGCCCAGGAAGGGATAAACTTTATTTTCAGTTTATCTTATTAAGGCTCAGAGATAGGAAGCCCCCAAGATCATGTCTATTATCAGATATTCCTTCATAAAGATCATCTGGGGAAACAAAGTGAAAGCAAGAATTAAAGTACGGTAGATTCCCAGTATCTCCCCGCGGTTCTTGAAACCTGCACGCGGGCCAGGACTCTCAACGGCACCTGGCTCACCTCGCATGCAAAGTGTGTGGACTGTCTGTACTTTTTCTTGTAAATCTGCTCTTTCCAAAGGCTCGTCCTTTGTCGTTTCCTTTTGTCTTCAGCCAGCTCAGAGCAGTGATGTTAATAAATACCATGATCATTTCAAACCGAAAACGGCTGCGGGGTTGAGAGATGGATGGCTTGGTGAGAGAGAGGGTCGCACAACCCAGGCCTGCTGCCCACTGGGTGGGCAGGGTGGCCCCGCGAACAGTGTCTCCTGGGTGTGAGGGGGGGTGTGAGGGGCCCCTGAATGGAGGGAGGCCCTCGGCAATCTGGGTTATGGGGTCAGCCTCCCAGAATAACTCTTTTCTCTTTTTCACCCCTAATACTTTTCTGAGAAACATAGAAACTTTGAGTTTGAAGCAGAGATGAGGTTGGAATAAGAGAGAGAAACCGGTTGAGGGTTAGAGGAAAGGTCTTTGGGATATGACCTACTTTGGGGAATGAAACTAGGGGCTGCCCACCCTCTAGTTTCAGCAGCTGAGAGGGTGCAAAGGGCTCCCTTCCCTCAGACAGAACATCATACACCTCAGAACCCCCCATGGCCGTTCCCCTCCCAAGCTCCCGGCCAGATCCTAGAAGGCACGCTGGGTCTTTTCCGAGCCTCTCTTCCTGCCCGCCGGGTTTCACTTGTGGCCACGTGGAGGGTGGACGGCACCCGCTCTTTGTGTGCACCCTGCTCAGCATCGCCGGGGTGGAAAGCTGCCCCAGTGAGGCCCCTGGGGAGCCAGTGTACAGTTCTTGGTTTTGAGATGCCCTGTCTTCCGAGCTGTCTCCCCACTGGCTCCTGCAAGGCCCCTACGTCTCTTTCAAGCAGCCACGGCACCTCAAGGTTTTCAACGTTGTATGTAATTCCTATGCTTCCCCAAAGGAGTGACTCTGGGGTTGCTTCAGGCAGATGTCTGGGAGCGCCCAGCCTCAGGTCTGTGGCTGGGAGAAGCAAGGTTCGCTGGGAGCAGAGGGGTGTTGGTAGCACTGCACCCGGGAACCGTGGGCACCACCCAGGCAGCCCTTTGGAATGAACACGCGGCAGGCCTGTGGGCCACACCCTCACTGATGATCAACCCGCACCTGCCAGGGCGAGGCCAGCTGGCCTTGGCCCAGAGGGCCACTGGGTGGAAATCCCCGGCCTGCTGGGGGACTGCCCGCGACAGGCGCTCGGCGCCCTCTCCCACTGGTGCCCAGGCCCGCCCAGCTGCATGGCAGGGGTGGTCCCGGAGGGTCTCAGCACCAAGGGCCTCCTCAGGGGATGTTCCCCAATTCCCCAGACAAGGTTGCACTGTCCTGTTCTAACACCTTGGGTTCATCCCTGCAGCCATTGTCACAGTTGTCATTGTAAACAAAGCTCAAAGCCACTCTACCCGCAGGTGGGCTGTGGGTCTCCAACAATGAAAATGAAATGAAATGTTATCATTTTCATTCTAGTCATTGCAACAAAAATAACGACATATTGTATTTGTTGAGTTATTGTGTGCATCTCATTGTGCATAAGTCATCTTACTTAAAACCCTCCTAACCTGGGAGCCAGCCAGGGGTCATTGTTGTCACTGTTTTCCAAGGAGGACAGAGCTGGAGAGCTAAGCACCGTGCTCCCAGGCAGCAGGTTCAGTGGCGGGAACCTGAGCTGTGAACCGGCGCCCTCCCCCAGTCACCCTGCGGCTCGCAAGCAACTGCAGGAGATGCGCAGGGAGGGGACACATGATAAGGCCACGCCCAGCTTTATTTCAATGGCAGTCGCCTCCAGGACAGCCTCTCTCTAGCATAGCTTGACCGCCTCCCTAACGCCTGCTTACCTCCTTTTTTTGCATAAAGAGAGGGCCAGCCAAGAGCTGGAAGTCTGTGCACAATTATATCTGGTTAGACATTCAGTGATCATATTTCTGGCTTTCCTTATATTTAATTTTATAGATGCTTTTTCTTTATCGCATGGAGACTGATTTCTATCTGTGTAACTGACATTGGCTCTTTCTAAAGCAAAGAAATTGAGGGAGAAATTACAGGGTAAAAGAAAGATATTAAGTGAACGACGGTAGGGAAGCACCCAGCTTGGGGAAGAATCGATGTGTGAAGGGGACGGGGCCCCTGGACTTACGGCTTCTGAGACGTGGCCTTGCCTTTGCCCATCCCATCACCCCTGCAGACCCCAGGACACCACTTAAGTCTGATTGCATCTGTCTTGCATTGTGCTCTAACAATTCCTTGCCTTTTCCTTTATCTCCCTGGCAAACCTCAGGCTTTTAAAGAGCAAAGGCTCTGCCACATTTCTGCATGGCCCTGGGCACCGCACCAGCACAATGCCCCTGAATTGCTGGCCATTGATGGAGTCATCTCTTGTGGGCTTAACTGCTATCACATGACTGTACCTGACTTTCACATTTGGCACAAAGTAATCATTTATTCAGAGTATTGAGGAAAAGACAGACATGGCTCAGAATTTTCTTATCACAAGCATCTGCAGGCATCTTGTTACTTCTTGGGCTATGAAGGCCACAGCAGGGAGTGGGGATAGCTGGTCTACCGTGGGGAACTTTGGGCTGCTTAGAAGGATGGAGAACTTGGGAAAGGATGCAACCCACAGTGACCTTTCTAAAAAACTTGGTATGTAACCAGTTCTGGTAAAATATATACACATTTATATCATAGTTTCTTTCATAAAACAATAGCCTTAGGAATGATGGTGGTGACCATTGCCAGCAGGTTGAATGAATTAGAAAATAGTGATGCTGCAAGCGAAAGACAGACTCACACTGCCTTAGAACACAGACTGGCTGCTCGGGCTCGGATCTGGTCCCGGAGGTGTGGTCCGATGCCTCCAGTGACATCACCATGTGCCTCCTGCTTCTCTGACTCTTTACTCTGTCCTCCACGGTGTTGCCCTCACTTTAGGATCCCCGGGGGAAGACGGCTTCTGTTTCTCAGAAGCCCCAGCAAATGTTGCCTGTGGCATGCCATTGGCTCTCATTGACTCTGATTGTGCCCATTCCTAAACCAATCACCTATCTAAGGGTAGGGTGTGCTGGTTGGGCATTGGAGTCAAACAGGCCTGGATTAAAATTCCGACCAGCCCCCCCACCCCCGCCAGCTGGGTGATCTTTGGCAAGTCACTTCCCCTCTCTGTCTCAATTTCCTCATCTGTGAAATGGGTATAATGGCAGCACCCCCTTGGCAAGGTTGCTGTGATGATTAGACGAGAGGAATCAGGAAAGGCCAGGAATGTGTTTGCGGAGCATCTACTAAGCTTCAGGCCCCGGAGCAGGTGCGGAAGCCACAGGGTGAGCACGGGGGGCAGTCGGTGCTCTCCAGCAGTGCTGTAGGGAAACCAGAAGAAATGGGCATTTGGTCACAACTCTGAAGAATGCTCTACAGGAGAATCCAGGTGTGCCTAGGATCAACAATGGAGACCCAGCCTTGCCTGAGAGGTCAAGGGAGTAAATCACCCTTGATCTGGGACCTAAAGGGAACTCAGATGACGCGAAGAGTAACTAATAGACTGGTCCCGTCACTCTTCCCCGAAGATGCCACGCTCATTCCCGCCTCACAGTTCCCTCCGTCCGGGCTGCTCCCCCACATCTGCGCGTGGCTTGGCCTTGTCCTTCCGCTCTTTGGGTGTCTGCTCAAATGGCATGTCCGTCCACTCCACTGGACATGGGGTCCCTCCCCTGCCCACTTTGTCTCTCTATACTCCTTCCATTCATTCTTCATAGCACTCGTCCCAACCCAAATCATGTTAATTAACGATTTGTGTTTTTACTGTTTACTGTTCACAGCACACAGGCGTCTGTCTTATTCAAGGTCCTCATGCTGGTATCGAGACTGTGCTGGCTCCTGAGAGGTGCTCGAGTGGCTGTTGAATGGATAAAGGAACAGACTTAGAACCCCTTTAAATGTATGTTCATTGTGATGCCATTTGACATCTCTAGAAACTGAGAATTTAATCCTAAGGTTAAAATACAAGCGCCACACTGTATAACCCGTTCCTTCCCCTAATCCGCCACCACGTCTGGCAGGAGACTGAGGCGGCTCAGAGCTCCCTGTCCCTGAGGAGGTATCAGGTCAGACCTTCCCTCTCTGGATTTCTGAACTTGAGTTATGCCTTCCAGCCTCTATTGCGTTGCTCTTTTATTGCATGGGTGTCCTACTGACGAGGCTTCTCGTCTTCTAGAAGGAAATTGTTTTCACACGATAAAATGTGGAGCTCATTAAAAACTCAGCTGGGAAATTTCTGTCAGAAGAAAACTCATCTGTGCCATAACTTGAGCAGCTCCGTGAGTGCCCTCCCCCTTCTAACTTTGGAGGTTCCAGAATCAGGCAGCCCTCTTAGCTTTCCGTCCTGCGCTTCCCCACCCCCAACAATCTCTTCTCCTTCACCCCATTTGTTTCCACGTGCTCTCACCTGCATCTCCTTACTTCTCTTTGAAGTCTGGATGGTTCTCCAGGGGTGAGAGAGACCTAGATGAGGAGGAAGGGTGGAAATTTAGGCAAATGCAGTATATCTTTTCTTTCTGACCCTGGAGACCAAAGTTTAAAGATTTCCATGTAAAGAAATACAACTAGCTATTTGGGGGGAACCTCACAACCCCAATAACAACAAATCACCTTAACTCCATAAATTCCTCTATTTTTAATCTCTGATTCTGATGTTTGCAATATTGGCAACTTAAGTTTGGAGCCCAAATTTATGTTCAACTCAACCAACATTTACAGATGTCTCAGGATGAAGACATTTTGGGCATAACTGATTTAAGTTGCTCCCTGCGGTAAACTGCGATGAACCTAATTCTTCACACCTCCCAAACCACACCCCTGACCGCACGACCTTGCTGTGCCCTCCTGTGTCACAAGGGCTTGGCCATGGGAGTTGCTTTGGCAGATGGGGTGTTCAACAGAAAACGAACTGCGCACTGGTTTTCTCTCTTTGGGGCCCCATCCACTGCCACTCGGAGGACATGCCTGGGCTTGTCCTGGGTGAGAAACACAAAGCAGGGCTGAGTCACTTCTGTTGTCCTGGCCGAGGCCAACCTGGCTCCTCCAGTAGCCGGTTCATCCTGGGCTATATGAGTGAGCCCAGCAAGGCCATGGAGCTGCCTCGCCAATGAATGCTTTGCTGGCCGTTGTTCCAGTTGGGGAAAGTTTGTTATATACACTATTGTGACAATACATGATGAACATATCACCCTCAAAGGCCTATCTGTTGGGAGAGAAAAGTTTGCGCCCAACAGTCATTCTTACAACTACAACTGCTGCTGGGTAACATTTACTAAATGCTTATTCATCTTGTGCCAGGCCTGTAGTCAACGCTTTCCCTACGTGCTCTCGCTTAAGCCACGGAGCAACCCTACTAAGCAGTTACAACTATTATCCCTATTTCAAAGATGAGGAGACTGAGATTCAGAGAGATGAAGTGATGTGGCCAAGGTCCCCCAGCTAGGCAAGGTTAGGGGGAGTCAGGATTTCAATCCAGGTCTGTTTGAGTCCAATGCCCGCAAGTGTTACTATCATGCTTTATTGCATGTCTAAATGTTTTAGCACTTATAAGAGGGCCAGAAGTTATTCTCTTTAAATAAGCAAATCAGATAGAACTTTCCAGAAAAGGCAGCAGTTGGGCTTTGAAGTGGCTCTGGGCAGGATCCATGCAATGAGGTGAAGGGAATGGAGAAGTGCTTTTGTGAATATTTTTACTCTGCAAACAGATCAAGGCATTCGACAGCTGCTGGCATCAAGTTTCCCAACCCAGGGACTGGTTGCATTTGCTGGACACATGACCCTTAGAAGGATCTGTTGGCAAAAAATTCCTCTGATAAAAGTCAAGGCTACTTCAAGGTGGGTGAAGCGGGCAGGTGTGTTTGTGGCATGTTGACTTAACTTGCTCAAAAGTATCTCTCCCATTAATCCACCAGGATGCCTGAAATTCCCACCTTCAGGTAAGGCATTGACGGCGCCAGTTAACACGCACATGTGTTGTTGGAGATAAGTTGAGAGGGCGTGTGCGTGAGAGAGTGGTCTGGTGGGGGCTCCTGGGAGGGTATGGGGAAGGTATGAGTTGGAGGCTGAGGGAAACAGGCACAGAAATGTGGCACAGAGGTTCTCACACGAAACCAGCTTCTGCGAGGGCAGACACTGTTGAAGATGCTGTCCTGGGCCCTGACGTCCAGAAGCAGTCCGTCTATGTCTGTTGTTCGTGCCAGGCAAGCACGAGGCTCTGGGCTGGCGTGGCATTGATATTTGTGTAACATGCTGACTCAGGGTTCAGATGGCCCCTCTCTGCTTTCTACTTCTGCTCTCTTTGTGTTGGCTCCATTCTTGAACAGACTTTTCTCCTTGTGGTGACAATATGGCTGCCAACACCTGCTAGTTTTCATCTGACCTTCTCAGCAACTCCATGGAAAAACAGAAGATCCTCACATTCCAGGTCCCAGAGCTAAGTCTCATTGGCTCAAGTAGGGCTGGCCTCGGCTCGCAGGCTTACCCCTGAACCAGTCACTCTGTTCAAGTTTGTACTCATTTCTTCTTGCTGCTGTAGTAAATTATCACAAGCTCAGTGGTTTAAAACAACACAAATGTATTGTAATTCTGAGGTCTGCCTATCTCAAAGTGGATGTGATGCTCTGATGGGTTGGTCCAGAGGCACAGTCTGGCCCTGGAGCGCCACCCAGCCACAGAGAGGTGGGGAGAGGCTGGTCCCTAGGGGAACAGGATGCTGGTCCCTAGGGGAACAGCCGCTGTCCACAATGGAAAACAATTGGCGCTCTCGAACGATGTTTGCTAGACTCACTGCCAGATTTCTTTTTGGAACTGGCCAATTTCTTTGAGACCTTGAGCATGGTGACTGGCAGGGCTGAAGTGTGGGATGCATTGTGATAATATTATTTCATTTGGAACTTTATATACAATTTATGTCGCTTTTAAAGCAAAGAATTTGGAGCCTGGTCCCTCCTCTGGTGTGTTTTACAATGAACCGCGTGACGATGCGGAGGCGCACAGCTGAGACTTGGGCAACGTGGAAAAGCACTTAATTATCTGGTTTCTGAGGGGGTCCTGGGTTTCCGCTGGGTAGGGTGGGCGGAGGAAGGAACTTCAGGATAATGGAAAACAACATACTGTATTATGTTACTCTCACTTAAATCCCCTAAATTTTAAGGAAAACAATCTTCAAAGGAGTCATAAAGCTCCTGGAGAGGCCACTCGAGGAGATGCTTACTCAGATAAATCCCTGTGTTCTTAGGGCTGGATTTTGAATCAAAGTTGGAGTGAGAGGTACTGTCCCAAAAATACAGCCACACATCTGCCAGCCTGGAAAATTTGATGAAAAATAAACAGAACGGCCTCGCCATGCCCTTGGCTGAGGCCCAGAAGTGTCTTGATCGGCTGGCTTCTCTTAGGGCAGAGACAGCGCAGGATTAGCAAGAACGTGGGCCCGCTTTGAGGAGAAGGGCCCCGCGCTAGCGTCCGCGGCAGGGGAAGCGTGGGGCCGCCGTCCCTCCACGCGACCTGCGGCAGAGGTTGCCCGGCTGAGGAAACCAGACCACTGAAGAGGAAGGACTCGGCCGTGACACAGGGAACACCGAGGGCGCTGCAGACCGAGGGTCCGGCCCGGGGCCAGTGCTGGCTAGTGATGGCAGGCTCCCCCGGACCCGCAGCCGGACGGAGCGGGTTTGAACCCTGGCTTGGCCACTTAGTAGCTGCTGACCGTAGGCCGGTCACCGAACCTCTTGAGTCTCAGTTTGGGGTTTTTCATCTATAAAATAAGGATAATGAAAGTTTGAATTTTGTTGCGTTGTCAGAAGGGAAAGCAATGATTAAACCCTCAGCACCAGCCCGCCCTCGAATCACGTGAATTGTATGTTCCGCTTGTACACTGCTTAGCCTGAGCCGATTTTTCAGTTGAAAGTGACAGAGTCCCAAATACACTCACATCAAAGAGAAACGATTAGCTATTACAAGCTTAACATACATGGAGAGGCTCAGCGCAATCCAGGGACTCGAATCAGGACGTCAACCCAGCCTCTTGACTCCATTTTCTTCTGTGTCGAGTCCACGTGTAGGCAGGATCTTGTTTCATGGTGGCACGCTGACACGGTGGCATGGTGGCACGGTGGCATGGTGGCATGGTGGCACGGTGGCATGGTGGCACGGTGGCACGGTGGCATGGTGGCACGGTGGCACGGTGGCACGGTGGCACGGTGGCACGGTGGCACGGTGGCATGGTGGCACGGTGGCACGGTGGCATGGTGGCACGGTGGCACGGTGGCACGGTGGCACGGTGGCATGGTGGCACGGTGGCACGGTGGCACGGTGGCATGGTGGCACGGTGGCACGGTGGCACGGTGGCATGGTGGCACGGTGGCACGGTGGCATGGTGGCATGGTGGCACGGTGGCACATTTTCCTTCTCTGCAATTCCAGTGAATAGAGGACTTTTTTCTCAAGTTCCAGCAAAAGGCCTGAGGTTGACTCTGATCTCATCCAGTCGGCTTCTGCCCTGACCCAATCTTTGTGGCCAAGTGGATGGGATCTGTTGATTGGTCAGATCTCAGTCACATGCCTACCCTGTAGTCCCACCCACCTGACCACATGGACAAAGGGTGGGTGAGTCCCCAAAGAAGAACCAAGGTGCTGTGACCAGAAGGCAGAGAGTGGGTGCTGGGTGGGCCAAAATAGGCAGTGCCTTTGACGGTGGCCTCAGGGTTAGCGAATCAGTCAGTGCAGCATTAAGTGGACAACTGGGTGCTGACAATACTGATGCCGCCCAAGTCCTCCTTCCTCCCACACCCACCCGGGGAGCTGCAATCACCAGAGGACCAGGACCAAGCCCTCGGGCTCCCAAGGCAGTGCTAGCAGTGTGGGGAGGCGGCCTCCTGTCCCTTAGCCGTTTTCCCCATGACAGTGAAAGTCATCAGAAATCATCACTAATTTGGATAGTTGAAGTTCCTCTATACCTTGAACTTGCCCAAATAGATCGTATGTGTTTTATTAATTTTCACAGATTCTTTCTGAAAGCTCTTTTTAAGAACGATGGGCCTTGGCCAGTTTGGGTCTGTGGGCCTTGGCCAGTTTGGCTCCGTGGTTAGAGCTCTGGCCCTTCAACTCAAGGGTCTCGGGTTCGATTTCTGGTCAAAGGCTTGTACCTGGGTTGCAGGTTTGGTCCTCGGCCCCGGTCAGGGCTCGAGCAGGAGGCAGCCAGTCGATGCGTCTCTCTTGAATTGATGTTTCTCTCTCTCTGCCCCTCCTCCCTTCCTTACACTCTCTCTAAAAGTCAATGGAAAAAAATGTCCTCGAGTGAGGAAAAAACAAAGAAAGAAAAGAAAAAGAAGCACAGGAGTTCTCTGTCCACTGCCCTCTGCCGTGGGGACTTGCGCTCAAAGTGCTCTGCTCCTCGCTCCCTCCCTGCACTGCCCCCCAGTCCCCCCCAGTCCCCTCCCCCGCAGTTTCCTTTGCATCTGAGCTTCACAGACTTCGGTTGGGGGCAAATCAGCTTTTCTATGTCGCCAAGTCTCCACACCACCTTTACAATAGCTGCCTCATATTTCAATCAGGTTACTTTTATTTTACTTAAATAAATCCATTGTTTATTTTATTTACTACATATGAAAAAACAGCATCACTTGTCATAAATAAAAGCTCAATGAAAATAAACAATGTTACAAAATCTTAAGTAAAACAACAACAAACACCAACTCAATTCAACCAGGCAAAGGGCTTGAATAGGTGTTTCTCCAAAGAAGACACACCAGCGGCCGGGGAAGGGGCTCAGCTGGCTGACCGGGGAGCACAAGCCAAAGCTACAGCGAGGTGTCCCCGCAGACCTGTCAGGGCGGCTGTCACCGCAGCACATGTGGCGACGACGTGGAGACATCGAAACCCCAGTGCACTGCTGGCGGGAATGTAAAATGGCGCAGCTGCTGTGAAAAACAGTAGAGCGGTCCCTCCAAATATTAAAAAGAATTACCATATGATGCAGCTATTCCCCTTCTGAGCGTGTACCCAAAGAACTGAGAGCAGGGTGTCGAAGAGATACTTGGCACCCACGCTGGTAGCAACGTCCGCAACAGCCACACGTGGAAGCAGCCCAGAGCCCGGACGGACGGGTGGCTGAGTGTGGTCCAGTCATACAACAGACTGTTATCCCGCCCCAAAAGGCACGGGCATTCTGGCACCTTCCACAGCACAGACGAACCTTGAGGACATTAGGCCAAGTGAAATAAGCCAGGCACAAAAAGACAAATGCGAGGTGATCCCACTTACATGAGGCACTTAGTCAAAATCGTGGAGACAGATGCAAAGCAGGATGGAGGGGAGTCATTGTCTAATAACCTCACTCAGGTACAGAGAGTCAGGTGCACAAAATGAAAATGTACAGAGATGGCTGGTGGTGATGGCTGCACAGCATCGTGACTATTTAAAACCACCGGACACTTAAGATGGTTAAGATAGTAGATTTTATGTTATATGTATTTTGCCACAGTAGAAGAAAATGGGGGGAAGAAGTTTAGCTAGATTCTATGGCCTCCTCTCTCTCAGCACAGAAAGGGACATTGTTAGAGAGTTGTTAAAGACACGCCCAGCTGAGGTGTCCTCCTGGGCATAGTCAGAAGGACTGAAGAAGAGTAGGGAAGGGAAGAACTTTGTCGCTGAGTGGCTATTGGTAACTGTCATGGTGGGTGCCACCTCCAGCTGTGGTGCTCAGGTTGCTGTAAGGACCAATGAAAATTGTACCTCCTTTAACTGTCTGGCGGACCATGTTCTCGATCCCTGGACTTCCTACTGTCAACTAGATCAGAACAGGATATTTTAATTCCAAGGAAATAGATGATAATGAAGTGAACCAAATCCTAACCCAGAGGGAACAGAAGATAATCCTAGCCTTGGGTTTTTCTAATTTTCAAAACACGGAGCACTATCCTTGTGGGTGGCAAATGATCCTCAAAGACAGTGCCTTTCTCTCTCCTGGACTTGGACTCAAGGACTGAGCAGAAAGGAAGGGGGTCTGGGGGATAGATTAAGCTGATGCTTGAGTTCCATGGCTGTGTAATAAATCACCCAAAATTTAGTGGTGCAAAATGGCCATTCATTATGCCATGGATTTTGTGGGTCAGAATTCAGACAGGGCACAGTGGGGGAAGCTGGTCCACAGTTGGAAGTTTTGAAGTCTAGGGCCTCCTATCATCTGAGGCTCATTCATTTACATATCAGTGGTTGGCACTGGCTTTTCGCTGGGAGGCCTCAGTTTCTCTCCATGTAGGTTTCTCAATGTGATCTCTCCAAGTGAGGGCTTGTTTGAGCTTCCGCCCAGCATGGTGGCTGTGTCCAGAGGACAGGTGTCCCAAGAGAAAGAGCCAGGTGGAAATTTTAGCACCTTTTATGACTTCACCTGGGAAGTCCTTCTTGTCACATTTGCTGCACTGTTTTTTAGAAGTGGATCAATCAGACTAAAGAGGATGGGGTGCTATTCAACTCCACCTCTTATAGGAAGAGTGTCAAAGGATTTTTGGACATGTGTTAAGTTGACTATAAGTGCCCTGAGACATGAAGAGCAACTCCAGGGCCTCAGACCTGTTTCTCTTCCTTCCCCCATGTGGCCTGTGACTCTCTGCCATGTCCTGGGTTCCCAGGAAAGGCCACCTCCAATCCAATCCAAGCTGATGGGGTAGGTGGTGGCCCCGAGAGAACTGCCCAATGACACTGGGAGCACTGCCCCTCCTTGTCGTCCTTCCCTCTGGTCAGGGAACTTTGCTAAGGGAGAGACTATAAGGGCTTCTTGGTGTCCTCAGAAGTCAGCAGTCCATAGGAAGCATTCATTCATTCACCCATTCATTTATTCATTCACCTACAAATCTTTTGTGACTACTTCCTATGTCCCCAAGGACAGTTCTCAGCACAGATGGCCTTGGTAAAGACAAACTAGACAAGCCCTCATCTTCTGGGCATGCTCCATGCAGAAAACAGGTCCCAGGTGAGCTGGGACTGGGAAGGAGAAGAACCTGTCCCTCCCTGAAGCCACAACCTCTGTGAAGGGGGCTCCAGCAAGTCCCAGCCACCGCAGGACCACTAATGCTGCTTGGTTGACTTTGCTCCCAGGCCAATGCCCACACCCACTGGCTCTGAGCTCCTGGGAGACGAGTGTAAAGTACACCCAGGGCCCAGGCAGGCAGGTCTTGTGCAAGGAAGGGTAGGGTGTCATTAGGTGAACAGTGAGAAATGCCGCATTCCCTTAGCCCCTGAGATGAAAGATTGCAGCCTTTCTGCTCGGCCTTTCATCTTTCCTATTCCTCCAGGGGTGGGGAGCTGCAGGACCTGGGGCAGCAAAGCAGCGGGCAGGGTGTGAGTGCGCGGGTGTGCCTGTGTCTGTGTGTTCGTGTGTCTGTGTGTGAGTGTGTGTGTGTGTGTTAGCGTGGCCTCCCGGCAGCTGTCCCGGCCCCCACCTCACTGCACCCCGCCTGGCGCTAGATCCCCGCCCCTCGCTGTGCTGGGTGCTCTCTGGGCCCGCTCCCTCCTCGCCTAGGAGGAGACCCCCGGTGCTCCCGGGGTTCAAAGGCCCCGCGCCGCAGCTCCAGCCCCTCCGGGGGGCGGGGAGGCGAGGGGGTGGTGCGGGAGCCAGAAAAGCCTGAGCCCAGAGCCGGCCAGCCCTGTGCAGGGATGGGTAGCGTGCTCTGAAGTTTGTGACCGCGGCAGCCAACTCCTGGCGGGAGCCGGGACCAAGCGACTGAGCGGCCGCCTGGAGCCCCACAGTTGGAGGGTGAGGCCGGCTGCTCGCGGCCCCAGAGCCCTTCCGAGGCCACAGGAGTGCGTCCTCCAGGCCCGGTGCTCCCGCGCCTGATCGGGGTTCATGGAGCTGGGGCTGTGGCTCCTTTTTGGGCTCACAGTGACCTCTGCCACAGGTAAGAGGGAGGGGCGGGGCGCCTCTTCTGGCGGGAGCGCACACAAAAGGACCCTGGTGTGGGGGGCGTGGGGAAGGCTGCATTACGGGGAGCAGCCTCTTGCCTGGGCTGGCCATCCCTGGAGGCGCCTGGGGGAGGGCTGGGGCCAGAAGCGGGTCATATGGACTACCCCAGGAGCTCTGGAGGTTGCATGTAGCCCACGCGCAGACTGGAGACCTGTGGCCTAAGCCGACTTGGTCAGTTTTTCATGAAATTGGGAACTTTTCAATAAGTTTGCAAACCCTTCAGAAACTGTGCAAAATGATTACAAAGTTTTGAGAAAGCGTGCAAAATGCTTGCAAATTTCCAACGGGTGCAAATAGCTTGCAGACTTTGCAGAAAGTGAAAATAGCTTGCAAGCTTTCCACCAAGTTTCTGCAAACTTTTCAGAAACTGGGCACATAGCTTTGCAAACTTTTTAGAACATTTGGCATAGCTTGGAGACTTTCTAGAAAATGCAACTAGCTTGCAAACTTTGCAGAAATTTTGGTGGTCTCCTTCTGCCAGGATTTTGGGGGGGTGGCTGGGTGGCATGCATACTCAGGAGCCCCTCAATCTTCCTCCTGCAGGATTGGTGCCTTGTGCCCAGCCTGGGGAAGCTGGTGGGAGCAGCGTACCCCAGACCCACCCTGCAGCCAGATCTGAGGGGGACATTGGGGAGACCGTGGTCACCACTGCAGCACAGGGTCCAAGTCCCCACAGCCCTGGGCAGAAGCAGGGACCAGGTTGGTTTGGGGAGCAGGCGGCTGAGGGGAGCCCTGTGCGTCACCGAGCCAGACGCTGCACGTGTTTCACCTACAAGGACAAGGAGTGCGTCTACTATTGCCACCTGGACATCATCTGGATCAACACCCCTGAGTAAGTGAGCCCAGGCAGGTGGGGATGTGCCTAAGAGGGTGGGGGTTTCCCATGCTAGGCCATAGCCTCACACTCCCAGAGGACCTGGTCCCACCCCAGCCCCATCAGTCCAGAGCCTTCCCTGGTCCAGATTCAGCTCTTGCTGGGTCTTTTGCCAGCCCAGGTTCCATCTGCAGGTCAGGGTGTGACCCCCATCCCCTTGGAGGGCTTGGTCCAGGAGAAACCCAATCCCAGAGTTTCTGATCCGGTGGAAGGGGGAGCCCTCCCTCTCAGTGAAATGAGCCAGCCAGAGGGATTAGATACCTGAGAAGTCCCTCTGAGATGGAGGAAGCCCCAAAGTTCCCTCCTGCCCCAGGGGCTAAGGGGGCCATCCCCCCTCCTGACCCTGCCAGGCTCCAAGGAGTTTCAAATTCCTTGAGAGCAGCCTGTCACCAGGGAACAGGGAACATGGGGGTGGGCTTGGCAGGGCCTGGTGGAACCTGCCGATCAGGGTGAAATTCCACAGGTGCCAGGCTCCTTTCCTCCCAGGGGTCACCGGTCCTCCTACAGGCTAGGTCCTGTCACCCGCTGTCACCCACAGCCTCCCTAAGGACTCCTCTCCAGTCCCTAAGGACTCTCTCAGGACTGAGACAGTACTGCCTGAGTTGTCCTGGGTCTGCCTGGCTGTGATGCCAACCCTCTCTCAGGCCATGGACAGTGCTCTGCTGTAGGAGGGGCTGCTGGCTTCCCAGCTCACCCCCTCGATTCAGGAACCCCTTCTGCAGAGGCACCGTCCTGCAAACAGCAAAGAGGGCTTGACTCTGCTCTGGTGACCAGCCTCCTAGGCTTTGTCCTTCCCATCTCTAAAATCTGGGGCTTAGACCAGATTCTCCACATTTCGTACCCTGGGTGTTCTTGGGATCTCTTGGGACTCCCAGAGCCCTGCTAAGGATTCTTGTAGAGGAGCTGGTGTGAACAGGAACCCTGGGCCTGGAAAGGAAACTTTGTCACCGTATTGGGAGCCACCTTGATTCATGTGCCTCATGGTTTCCTCCATCCCCAAGCCAAGTAACCTCTGAGCACGCTGGGTAACACCTCTGACGGCCTCACTTCCCACCTTGTTCCTTGGACACCTGGAGAAAGACGTGCAAAGCAGGGTAAACCAATGGCCGCATGCCTTTCAAACCAGGTGACTTCACAGTGAGACCTCTAATGACATTTAGATAGATCTGGAAAGTCACCCAGTATGCCAGAATGGCAGGCAGGTGACAGGCAGCTTCACCCAGCAACCCGGACACAGGCACAGGGTCCCGGGCACAGAACCCCCACCCTCAGTTTGAGGCACAGGGTCCGGGGCACAGAACCTCCACCCTCAGTTTGAAGCACAGGGTCCCGGGCACAGAACCCCCACCCTCGGTTTGAGGCACAGGGTCCGGGGCACAGAACCTCCACCCTCAGTTTGAAGCACAGGGTCCGGGGCACAGAACCATCCACCCTCGGTCTGAGGCACAGAGTCCTGGGCTCAGAACCATCCACCCTCGGTTTGAGGCACAGGGTCCCGGGCACAGAACCCCCGCCCTCGGTTTGATGCTCTGTTGCTGCTGTCTTGAAAGTCTTAATACTTTCTGAACCAGAGGGTCCGTGCTTGCATTTCATCCTGGGCCCCATGAATGATGTGGCCGACCCTGATGCTGAATGGGCCTGCCGGGCTGTGCATGCTCAGGCTCCTACACACAGTCAGTCCACAGCAGCCTGCCCCATTAGCTTTCCGTTTATGGGGAAGATGCAGCGATACGTGGTCTGGAGGGGTTCCTAGGCAAGGCTGCCATCAATTGCCTCCAGGTCACCTTTCCTTATGGCCCCCAGCACCCCGACACTTGTCACGATTCTTATCCTGCTGTCATTGTGATCTGACCAAGTTAGCCTCACAGCCCCAGCGCCCAGGGAGGTGACCCGCGGACCGTCTTGCCTTGGCAAGAATCCCAAGCTGTGGATCAGTCTAGAGAAAGAAGGAAGCCAACCGGGTTAGGGGCAGGGGCCGTGGGCAGAGGAGGACGGCAGCGGAGGAAGAGAGAATTCGGAGGCCGCCGAGGCCCTCTGCCCGTTCCCAAGCCCCCGCACGGGCTGGGGGAACCCATGGCCTGAAGTGCACCGGGGGCCCGGCCAGCGCCCCCCGGGGACCCTGCCTCGGGGTTCCGAGCCGTCCCGCTCGCCCCAGGTGGAGCCGTGGGCCTTTGACTTTTCCCAGGACAGTCGACCTGCCGACGGCGCCTCGCCGTATGATTTACACCTTCCTCTCTTCCCTGACCCTGGCTCATTTTAAACACTAGGCAAGGGATTAAATATGGTGTTTGGGAGTCTCGTGAGCTGCTCAGGAAACAAAAATGACAATAGCCAGACTTGAGGTTCTGAAGCTAGACAAGCAAAATTATTTTTATGAGGAAGGTTTTCGGACGGTCTTTCCCTTCCTCCCTTTCCCCCTCCTCCCCCCTCCTTTCTTCTTTCCTTGCTTCCTTCCTTCTCCAAATTCTCCGTTGATATGTAGACCAGGCCACTTGTTATCTTTAAAACATCTCAGACAAGTTGCAATGTGAGAAAATGGGCTGTAGGGTCAGAAAGGGGGTGTTTGGAGAAATGAGAGTCTGAAAAGGGACTCAGCTGCGCTGAAGGAGCAGCGTGGGCACAACCGGGTTCTCCAGGAGCCCTCGGAGCCCCGCCTCTCTCAGCTGTCGCCCCCTCTCCTTTTTCGACCCCCCAGGTCTCTAGAAACTTCTCCAGGTTGGGATTTCCTCCCTGCCCTGCAGCTGGCTGCTCTGAGGACCCAGAGGGTCTTGATCCTCACGCCTAAATAAGAGTCTTGGACTTCGGGTGTCCTTCCTCCTACTGCCCATTGAGTCTGGGAGATGGGCACAACCATCTACTTTATCTTGGAAGGACGTTTGCAAGGTTGCGGGCTCTCTGTGAGTGTGGTCCTTTGTGCCACCATTAAGGACCTGAAAGCCACAGGAGGGATGCTGGGGTTTCTGCTGAGACCTGCTCTGCTGCTCGTGTGGCGTTAACGTCTGGTTCAGGCACGAGAGACCATTTACTCCCCGAAGTATCTATCTTCCAGGTGTGAAGCGGGAGGTTCTCCGGTTCTCCTGGGCTTTCCCACATGCTTAGCTCTTCTGGACACGCAGCACGCAGCACGCGAGCTCGGGTTAAGTCCTGCCACCTGATGGTTCTTGGCTTTGCTGTCACTGCGGCGCTCACGTGCAAGGCTTTCCCCCACCAGCGAGGCTCCTTGCTCCAAGGGGGCGTGGACGCTCTCCACAGGCCCTCACTTCCCTGCAGACGGGTGTGGGAGTGAGGATTTTCCCAGTGATGCTGCCCATAACTCCCATCGTGTCCCACCAAGGTCCATGGCCCCCAAAGAGGAAACCAGTGTGTCCTGGGCATCTGCCCTTCTTGTCCCTGTGGAGGCAGTGAGATCACCGCTAGTCCATGGGACGGTATGATTTTCATGGCCTTCCTTGGCCATGCTAGGAAGCTCCTCAACCTTCCCCCAAACAACCTGCCATTGCCAACAAAAGCAAAAACAAAACCCCAAATCAGAGAAAACCACATCCCATCACATGGTTGTGGAGAACTGGCCAAGAGAAGATGACAAGGGAGAGGTAGTGAATAAGCTGTTCCATGAGTATCCTTATAAAACAGAGCTTTCCTACGACGTAGCGGGGAATTGTATTAGTCAGGGCCTCCAGAGAGACCGAGCCCACAGGACCTGTGTGTTTGTGTGTGTGTGGATATACATGTCTATAGAAATACACAGAGAGGAGTTGATGTTGCAGGCTGAGTCCAGAGGCATTCTAAAGGCAGAATTCCTTTCTCTTCAGGGCATCTTAGTCTTTTCTGTTAAGGCCTTCAACTGATTAGATGAGGCCCACCACACTATGGAGAGTAATCTGCTTTACTCAAAGTCTCCTGATTTAAATATTAGTTACATCTAAAACATACCTTCCCAGATACACCTAGACTGTTGTTTGACCAAATATCTGGGTACCATGGCCCAGCCAAGTGGACACACAAAATTACTCACACAGAGCTATCAGTTCTAACAATACTCCACAGTGGGCCAGCCCCTCTGTACCTGCCACTGTACACCTGGCTGGAGAGAGGAGCCAGCCCATCAAATGGCTGATGGGACTTCAGGACACCCAGCAAATAGCCTCACTTTGTTCCCAAGAATTGAGGGAACCTGCCATCTGTTAATCCCTCCAAGGTCATAATGAGGGCCATTGTGATGCTGTAACAGTGACAGTGTGTTTCAACGCTCCGAGACACATGGGCCGAAGGGTAGGAATGAATTTATGAGAAGAGCAGTGCAGAGTGTTTGAAGTCATGACTGCGTTGGACAACCTGGGATCTACAACCCCTACTCATGGAAAGACTCCAGACCCAGGGGCTTAGACTTGACATGTGGCCTGGGGTTGGTGCCACCCTCTCTCTGCACCCCATGTAAGGTGCAGACATTAGTTAACTCTAGGATAGTGACCTACTTGGTCACCTCAGCTGCTCCAAAACGTGCTAATGCAGACTCAGCCCAGCAGCAATGACATTCATTTGGGGTTCTTTTCCTTCCCAAAGAAGTAGAGTAAAAATAACAATCATAATCACTAACACAACTTGTATTTTAATGTCTTCTAACCACAAAAAGGCAACAAGTCAACAGATTCACCTTTGCTCCCTGTGTCATCTAAGAAAAGCGTGTCAGCATGCTCCTAGGAAGAGACATTCCAAATTGTAGGACATCCCAGTGGAGTGGGTGGATCTGGAACCCCAGCTTCTTGCCGATGTGGGGCCAGCTGTGCACCCACCGTGTGATTTCATGGACCCACTAACAGTCACCTGACCCGTGAGCCACGTTGGGGGTGTTGTTGATGGAGATGCAGGGAGAGTGTTTCTGGCTATCATGACAGTCGTGGAAATGCAGATGGTGGTGGCGGCAGCATCGATGTTGACTGGGATGCCTGTGAGTAAAGATGGGTGAGGATGGCATGAGAAAATACTTGGGACACGCTCGGCCAGTGTCTGGAATGCAGTGAGCACGCGGCATCTGAGAGGCATGACCATAAAGAAACTCTGCAGCCTCCTTGCCGGGCCCGGGCCCTGCCTGCGGATTCCTGTTCTGTGGTCGGACACCAGTGAGTAGGGTTCTCTCCCAAGCTTTGCTGAGGGCGGCCTCCTGGGGCCATCCAACCTCGGTCTTGCCCAGGCCCCCCGGAGGGCTTGGTGGGAGGCCTGTTAGCATCCGATCTGCATACGGTTTACAGACCCTGGGAAAGGTGTGCCAGGCTGCTGCCGCTGATAAGCGGCTTGATAAGGATCCTGGTGGCCAAAGGTTGCTCCAGGCTTGCTGAGATTTGGTCCCACCCTGTGTGTCCCTCCTTCCTTGTTTTCTATTGCTTCCTGTTCACCTGGGGACATACGGGAAGGTTTGGGGAAGAGGACCCATGTTCTCTGCAGCCAGTGGCCTGGGTTCCCTCTGCTAATGGGGAGACCTGACAGTGACTGGGGTTTGGCCTTGCGGGATAATTTGAATGATCTGCTTAGAGCCCCCGTGAAAGGCTCGCGACGAGACCTTGGTAAGGGTCTGCCTGGGTTCTTCTGCTCAGAGCTGACTGTCCAGCAGAGTAAACATAATGCCTTGTGATATGCAGACTGAGGACCTCATGGGGCCCTGGGACCCTCGTTCCCAATATCACGCAGCACTGCCCAGTACCTGAAGTGTGGGTGACCAGGAAGTAGTCCCAGGAAGTACTATGGACAGCTATTTGTGAAAAATAATAATGACGCATAAGAGAAAATGATGCCAGCCAGGCTGACAATGATCTTGAACTCAGAGCCTGACTGATGGTGGTTTATTTTAGGAGTTTTTTCCTTTCATTTCTTTATTTCCGTCTCCTCTCTGGAAATCTAGCATGTGTTTAGATTCTGATTTTGAGTTCAAGTAGCTGTCTCTTAGCACATTTCAAGGCCAGACGTGTCTTTAAAATGTGAGGGCCTTGGGGCTCCATTTCAGAGTTGGCTGCGGAGGTCTGCTCACACCAGTGACCTTTCTGTTGGGGTCACTTGGCCCAAAGGCCCCCTTTCTGCCCGGAAGGGTCTAGTAGGTGAGGGTCCGTCCAGGTGCAAAGCCGGGCCTAATTGAAAGGCAGCTGATCCTGGCTCCCTGAGAAAAAGAGTGACTAGAGCCTGGGGGCTGTTTCATTTGCAGCCAGAAAACTTGGTACACAGAGGTCATGACCCTGTGTGACCCTGGAGGGAGAATTTGGATTTCTGCTACAGGAAAGGGACTTTGCAGCTCAGAACTTGGCCTTAAATCTGAAGGCAGATAAAAGCTGTGACATCTCTGGTGTGGTTTATTCCTGTAAGAATTTGACAAAAAGGACACAGAGAGGTGGAGCGCTTGCCCTCAGGAGGCCCCGCGGCGGAGCTGGCACCCTGCGCCCCTTCTCTCCCTGCTGCCCATCCTGCGCTGGGTACACAGCACCTCAGCGAGTCCGATGGCACCGGAGAGGGGCCCCCCTTCTTCCTCCAGGTAGCCCCGGGAAACCAGTCAGCTTTGGAGCACATGAAGCTGTTCATATGAGGAACTGACCGGCTATGCTTCTGTGTCATGTTTCTGAATAGCGAGTTTCTTAAAATGGTGCACACATGTACGCACGCACACATGCATGCACACACATGTGCACATACATGCACATACACTATCTCATTATTTGGAATAGGAACCAATTTTATTTTAGAAAATAAATCCAGACAGTGGCCACAATATGGATGAACTGCTTGTCCAGACAGTATTTGGGGTGCGTCTAGCTCCTGCTCACCTATTAAATCCCCCAGGAACGGACGAGCAGGACGGGGCGTCCAGGCGACTTCCTCATCACCCCCTCCTCGGGGGTCTCAGGAGCCAAGAGCTCTTAGAGAACTTGGCTGTGTTCAAAGGCCAGGAGGCACAGGCCTCTGACTTTTATGGCCTCAGGGCCAATGTGGCAGAGGCCTTAATGCACAGTAACTCTAGACCAGGGCAGCCAGGGGCCCTGTGCTCTGGCCCAGTGATTTAAAAAGCAGAGACAGATGCATTTCATGAGAAAGGCGCAGAGGCCGATGAGGTTCTTTCTCAGCGGTGGCACAAATGGCCCATGGTGGACAGTTTTGCCCACGATTTGGGGAGTATAAACAGCTTTGCTTAAAGGCCGAAGCAAGTCAGTGAGGAGGCAGAGTGTACGTGTCTCTTCTGGATTTCATAGCTCTGCTTTCCACGGGTTTCCTACAGGGTCAAGAGCAGGGTGAGGGGAGGGACGCTTTCCCTCAGCAGCAAACTTTAAGGAGATGCCAAAAAGTCACCAGCGGAGATAAATACAAATTACTGTATTTTTTAAAAAAAATCAAAGAGAAAACATTTCATAATCGATAAAATATCAGCATTTTTAATAAAGGCAGGACCTGTGCTTCCCGACTTCCCTTGCCCACCTGTCCTACTCCTGGTCCTGGTTCTTGTTTGGAGATAAAGCGTGTATCCCTCGGGGGACTCAAGTCTTCTTAGTTGGAGGCAGGTGATCAATGGCTCACAGCTACCAACAGGCCACAGACAATTCGACCTGGAGGAAAACGAGAGTGTGTGTGTTATCTTTGCATGGGGAGTGTTCCCTAGGACTTTAATCCTTCAGGTGAAATCTCCTGGAAATTAGCAAGGGTATCTTCTCTTGCTCCCTGGGGATTATTTAAAGGGATATGTGATGGTTTCTGCATTTTAAAAAAATCCCTCCACAGATACCCCCAAATTTAAAAACAAGGCCTGTTCCTTCTTTTACCCCTTCTCTTTCCATGGCTGGGAACTATTTTGGGACCCATCTGTCTGCAGCTTTGCATAAAGTTATAATGAGGCCGTGCCAGACAGATGTGGATTTCTCGTGCCTACATTCAACCTGGAATTCGTCAGGGTCGCTGGGGGCTGGAGAGAGAAACTCTAGCCTGACTCGGAGGACGCATTTGGGTTGTACCAGCAGGAGGGGAACCAGCTAATCTGGCGGATTCTGTAGACCGTGTCATCCCCATGTTTCGGAGCAGTTTGTGGCTCTAATTTTTTTTTATGAGCTGTAACCCTTCAAAATCCACACCGCGCAACAAACACAGGATTTTTCTGTTACTCTCCTCTCCTCTGAGCGCCCCGCTTCCTCTAAATGTCCCTGCACGTGCTCTCGCCGTGTCCGCAGAGGACTGTGTCTGTGTCCCGGTGAGCTGGTGGCCACTACAGTCTGTGGCTTTGGGGTTATTTTTCGGCTCAGTTATATGGTAACAGGACCTGGAAGCTTTCTAAATACAGTTGTGGGCTCCCGGGGACCTCTTACCTTACCGCGCATTCGGTGTGGCTTCACTGCTGGAAGGAAGGGCTCGGACCTTCTGCAGCGAAGGCGCTGTTGTGGAGGATGCTTACGAGACAGGGAGGGCCTTTGAGAATTTGGAGCTGGACGGACCTTCCCAGGGATCCAGCCCTTTCATTTCTCAAGCCCAGTGGGAAGACGCTTACACGGGGACTCTCAGGGAGCTAGTCTTTCATTTGGACCCGAAACCTGGGTCTGCCATTCTGGTGAAGCTTGTGGTTTCACCTCTGATGCTTCACTCGTTGTGCAACCTGGTTTCTCCACCTTGGTGCTGATGTGGCCTGCAGGGGTCCTTATCAAGAAGTAGCTCTCCAGCTTCTCCTAATCCAGAGACCATATCCTCTCCAGGTAAACCCTCCCAGATGGGCGAGTTGAGGGCAATAGTAGAATGCCAGTTAATAGCCAAGAGTTCTGTATACTTGGGAGATTGGGTGTGGCCTAAAGTCGTGGCTAATTCAGACTTCCTCCTTCCTCCCTCCCTCTCTCCCTTCCTTTCCTTCCTTCCCTTCCTTTCCTTCCTTAGCAGATATTTATTATTGAGATATTGAAGTATTATTGAACACCCATTCTGAGCCAGACGCTGCATTGGCTGCCCTGGGTGCAGAGGGGAGCGAGGCAGAAACAGTCAGTGATCCTGGGTGGACAAAGCCCAGTTGTTGTTGACCCCAGATGCAAGAAGGAAGCCACCCCTGCAGTGTAGGTGAAGAAATGATCCCTGTTCTTAGGTCTGATTGGTGAGGGTCAGCGCTCAACTCTCTTTTTACATGGATATGACTCTGGTAAAATTCCCAAACAGTTAAGTCCAGGATAAACCCAAAAGTTGTTTTTTGCGGGAGAATCCTTTAAAAAGTTAACCACTAACCCACAGCACATTGCTCATTCTTTTGATATTTTCAGATATTTTCGGCTATTTCAAAGCTGTGGGAGGAGGACCTTCCACAGTGGGGGGGAGGGGGCTGGATGAGCAGTCTGCCTTGGGGTCTTCTGACCTAAAGAAGCTAGAATTTCTGCAGTGGAAGTAAAACTACAAATTGCCAGTTTGCTCTACGTTGTTTGTGAGCAGAAAGTTTGAGTAATACTCTTTAGAACCAGAAAGTGTGCGTACGTGTTTTCTGCTTGTATAACGAGGTCACTGAGGAGCTGCATTTCCTGGCCTGCTTTCTTTCCTGGTGGCTGGAAGGGCACCCTATGGCTGTCTGGCTCGAGGCCTGGCCCACAGCAGACTTTTGCAGCCTCTGATGAGTGGACAAGGAATACATTCGCTGGAGGATAAGACTTCCGAGTGGTCAACCAGGGGTCAGGGGCTGGGCTCTCGCATCTTGGAGTAGCATGCTTGCTTCCACCTGCGTAAAAGGCAGTCTGATCCAAACCAAACATTTCATAGTGGGCACACCTGGGAAGAAAGGACTCCTGCCAGCTGAGTTTGCTGAGTTTTGTTCTGATTCTGAATGCATTTGTGTATGTGTGTGTTTTGTTGCAGTGAAGGAAATCTCTACTTGTTCCTGGCAGCTGTGGAGACTGGGTTTTTCTATTAAACCCAAGAGATGCTGGTCGCATCAGTCTCAAGAAAGTGAGTTCCAGGTCAGCTAGAGGTCACTGGTCACAAGCAACAGAAACCTAGTCCAGCTAACACAGCATAAAAGGAGTTATTGGAAAGACACAGGGTAACCCACAGACAGGTGGAGAAGCAGCCCCAGGCTCAGAAAGGAGAGGTACCAGGACAGGACTGGAGGCCCAATGGCACAATCAAACTCACAGGCAGGATGGGGCTCCTGGTGAACAGCAGCAGCTCTGAGTACTTTCTGATTTTGAGTTGTGCTCTACTCTCACTTGTCTTGGGGAAGAGAGGGCCTGATTGCACAGCTTGGCCACCTGATCAGTTCTTAGGCAGGGGGAGGTTAGGCACAATGATTGACAGCCTCACCAAGACCTCACACAAGGATGGAGGGCTGATTCCCAATGGCAGAGAGGAGATTGGATTTCAGGGGACAAAAAGCAACCAAAGTTGGCCTCAGGCTCCAGAGAATTGAGCCGTTAAGCCTTTGAGGGGGGTACTCCTGTCTCTGAGCTGGTGTTGCCCTTGTCGCCACGCTTTGCATACAGCTGGGCCCACTAGACAGTGAGCGGAGCGAAGGGATGCTTTGATAGGCTGCTAAATATTCAGCCACTTCCGATAGTGACTCCATCTTGTCTTACTTTAGAACAAAATCCTTAGCTAGCTGTTCTTTCTGGTTAAAGTTACAGCAATAGTAAACGAAGGGGACCCATACTTCTTTGCCCAAGACGATATTGCTAAGCTCAAAGAGCAGGTGAGTGGTGCTGGCTAAGGAAGGAATTTAATAAAATCTGAAATCGAGCCGTAGTTAGAAAGTGCGTTGGAGTCTGGAAGTTGTTACTCTGGGGATTGGTGGGAGGTAGTATCTAATGACCATGGTGCCTGGCAGCTGGGGCTGCCTCCTGCTTGCCTGTCTGCCGCCGAGAGGTGAGCCCCAGGACCAGCCTGTAGAGTCGCGCCTTCTGGGCAATGTATCCCCTGGGCCCAAAGGAAATATTGCCTTTGCTTCCCCATTTTAGGAGGAAAAGTGACTGAAGGAGGTAGATGGTCAACTTGACATTTGATTGTGATGTGGAAATGTCTTATTTGTTGGTGAGACACTCAGTCAGAACTTAGACTTTTTAAAATGGAAAGCAACTCTATACAAATAGTATAAAGTGCTAAGTTTATCACCATGTCATGTGATCTGCCTGGCTTTGCTTTACGGGACATCCCATTAGATCAGGGACTGTAAACTTAGATGTCCATAAGGGCCATGCAGGTGACAAAAGTGAGCAAAGAAGGACAAGTGTAAAGCTACTTGGAGTGGTGGGGACTGGGGCAAAATGGAGCGATAATGCGCAATGCCTTTGTGAGCTCCATATGATTGCTGTGTTGGAGGGCGGGGTTGGTGTTAGCATAACTCCAAGTTATTCAAGAGAAGCTGGAATTTGGGATGTTTATGTGAAATTTTCAGTTTAAAGAACCCCTTTGCTGATTGAATAAAGCCCATAAAATGCCAATTTGGTGACCTAAGTTAAAACTGTGTGTACAAGGCCACTTGTCTGTCTTGTTCACAGATGCTAGCCCAGAGTCTAGCCCAGGCCTGCTCAGCAAAAACACTCAGGAGATATTTGTGAAGTGCTATTCAATGGGTGTGCGTGTGTGTGTGTGTGTGTGTGTGTGAAAATTGGGTTTTTGAGGGAATGATAGTTTGATAAACTTTCCTGAGACTTTAGAATTTGGCCAGTGAAGCTCCTTTTGCTGCCTTTGTGAATATCTGTATCTTTCTTTTAATATTCAGGTGTAGAAGCGAGTTTCCTGATTAGAAAGATGGAGATCATTAATTCACTTATGAAAAGGCAGCACTGAATTTAAAAACAGAATCTTAAAAAGAAAAGAAGTCAGCTTTCCTTATTTAAAAACTTCTTGTAGAGAGAAAGAAAATGCTTTCAATATGATGCTGCCAATGAAGAATGAATACGGGCGATTTGGAAGGTTAATATTTAATAACGTTTATATGTGACATTTGGGGGAAAGTGGCAAGCAAGGAACACAGTGATAAATAAGACTCCGACATCTCCATCACTGAGCAAATAATGAATGTTCTGACCGTGTACGATGCGGGGCAATTTATCACACAGAGACGCCACACTAGATGTTGCATCTGTAGGTGTGCTGGAGGGTGTCTTGTTTTGTCTAAGAGCATCTGGGTTGATCTCATCTGCTTGTCTTTGGTACGGAGCTCTGAGTTATAACTGAAACACTAACAGATTGAAGAGCTGCCTACCTTGATTAAGAACTGTATTCTCCAAACCCTATCGGCTAAAACAGTTGGGCAGAGAGTATACTAGTCAAAGGTTCTCAGCCAATTTAACTGCATTTTCATGGTTCCACCATTATGTCTTTCCAATTCACCATTCAAAAAGCAGCACATGCCAAAGAGCACTCAGACAACTGAAATACAAGTGCTTATTAGGCTTGTATGTGGAATGATGGACCAGCCAAAAGGAAGGGTGGCAAAGAGTGGCATTGCTATGCCAAATGACTCTCCAGTTCTTTATTACCCTTACCCCTCTTTATTGCTTAGTCACACATCTCAAATGCAGAACTGGTAGAGGGGATATTTCTGCCTGATAAAACTGACTTGAAATCTCAAACTAAGTAAGCAATAAGAGTAGCCAGCATTACCTTACTGTTAACTCTTGGTAAGTATTTTCCATGCAGTGCCATGTCTCAGCCAATCTGTCCAACAGCCCTTTTGTAGATCAGGAAACTGTTGAGAGGGTGGAGTGACCATCATGTAAGTGCTTTACAACCTAATGATGGAATTACCAGATAACCCTTCTCTGCACTGTGTACCTTGCACATACCTGTATGTATGGGCTTATATTGTTCCCTTTACCTGCTTTCATACCCCAGTAGCATGTGAACTCCTGAAGGCACAGACACACACATGCCTTTCTGTATCTCAGTAACTCGAATAATACTAGGTGTTATCTCACTATATGTATAGTGAATGCTTGGCTACTGTTGGAGTTCTTTGTAATGAAATTTTGTGGTTATTGAACTCTTTAGGTTGGAAAGAATTCAGGGTTGTTGGACTAGATTATCTCACGAATAACTACCAGCAGCTCAATCAGGGGTTTCCATTTGTCCAACCTGGTGCTAAGTTTATGACAGGTACAGAAGACCTACCTCCTACTTTAGAGGAGCTAGTGACCCACTCTTAGAGCTGGTCAAGAATGATCCCCACCTGGGGCCCTTTGAGCCCGAGGGCTGCCTCTGCCACTCCTCTGGCCATGTCTGCAATCCCACTGCAAGGAGTCTATGGGAGAAAGCCACAGATTGTCCCTTCTAGACCATGTTCCATATTCAGGATCCTGGAATCTCCTACCCAAATATCCCCAGGCCCACTTCCAGGGTCTGACAACCGGGGACAGAGCAGGGCTCCAGGGACATATCCCGAGGCCTACAGGATGGCCGAGGTGTGGTTGCCAGCAGCATGAGGGGTAGTTGGAGCTTGGGGGTGCGTCTGTATGGGAGGGGATGAGCCCTCCCCCCTGGTGTGAGGTGGCGCAGCATGAAAGAGTAGGTGCTGAATTTCCTTGGTCTGCCATCTTTCAACACAAACTCCAAGGACCCTCAGAATTCTAAACTCAAGACTGACCTTCCAAGGTGTTTTGAAGCCACATTTGTTCAGGTACAAGGGTAGACTGTCTTATTTAAGAGCTTATCAGATTGATTTACAACCAGTCAATTTTCTACCTGTGGGAGGCGGGCTCCATGGGAACTGGGACTCTTGTTAGGGATGGGCCCGGGTCAGCCGGCAGAGCGCACACATCAAACACCTGGGCTGGGAGCAGGTTCCCCACCTCTCCCTGTGAGAAACTAAGGGGCGTACCCCTCTGTAATCATTTTTGAAAACAGCAAAGGATCGTTTGCATACTAGCTCTTTGCCCTTGGCTGCTGGCGAAGCGCTTAGCGTCTCTCTATTAACTAAGAACGCGGTGCGTCGCTTCCTTCCTTAAAACACTCGGAGTTTTCGCTGAGGCTGAGTAGCTCTACCTACAGAAATGCAGAATCAGCTGACGGCAATTCCAGATGCAGGTCTCGCTGTCGATGGGAAAATGGGAGCCTTGTATTTCCTTGTGTGTGATTTTCACTGAGAAATGGGGCCTTTTCTTAATGTCAGCACTTAGAGATTTAATGTGGCCCCATGGCTGGAAAAATATACCTTTAACCAAATCCTGCCTCACAACAATGTCTGTATTGTTTGGCTCCCCCCACCCCCATTTCCCATTCCTGAGGAAAGATTTTTTTTTTTGCAAAGGTGATTCTCAGAACAGGACGGACTGGTGAGCATAGACTGCTCCGCTCTGGGCCAGCCTCGGTTCAGAAGGGAGTGCCACCGGCGTGGTGACATATGATACACGGTAGCATTCCTCAGTCCCAGCCCAGCAGGGAAGAAGTGAGGTCTGGGTGTGAGGTTACAATGGGGCACCCCCACTTTGCCCTCACCACCCCAACAAGGCTCCATGGTGTGTGTTTCAAATTAAAGTAAATTCAATTTGATTTAATTTTGACAATGTGGAGAGGATGTCAGATCCCCCTTTGAGGTGGATGATTGGTGAGACTCTGTGGGGTTCGCAGAAACCAAGGAGGTTAATTCTGGGGACTGGCAGTAAAACCGAGACTTATTGGAGAAGTGACTTTGGGCCACATAAGTTTCCTCTACTTATTGGTAATTTATCCCCCAAATTGTGCTCAATGGTGCTAATGAACTAAGCACAAGCTTTGAACTTTTTCCCACGGTGCTGCCGGCAGCCCTGTCCCTGCCCTGCGAGGGACAGCCTGGATGCACTCGAGCGGAGAAACTTAAACGTTTATTGTTCCGAGTGACACCATCGCCCTCCTCCCAGCGCTAACCATAAACAAAGTTGGTAAACAGTTTCAGACTTCTCTTCATAGGCCGTTTCCCAAGGCGGGCTCTGTCATCGTCCACCCTCACAGGCACGGAGCGTCCTCTGAAGTCTCTCCGAGGCAGGGACGTTCAAGGCCAGGGACGTCTCTGTGGCCGTGTTTGCGTTGTTGTGGTCCAGCCAGTGCCGACTGCAAGGCCACGTGGGAACTGAAGAAATCCCAGGATGGGCGGGTGGGTTCCAGGCCAGCCTCGGGCTGCGGGTTAGGAAGGCGTCACTTTGGTACCGATGACCAGGCCAGGCGTTGGCTCAAGGGTGAGACTGGGGCCGGCATGCGGGTCAATGGGAACGTCTGTGTCAGGGACGTGGGTACAGGAAGAAAACCAGAACTGCCCAGCGAGGACTGCGGTTCGGTCTTGGAAAGACAAGGGCCCATGTGCCCACACCAGGCATCTGCTGGCTCCCCACAGAGAGCCTGGCTTCTGGGAGGCTGCAGAGATGGCCTCCTCTAGCTCCCCCAAGTCCTCCCCACCTTTCCATCCCCTTGTCCCCAGCACACTTTTGGGGGTTGAGGGGAACGAAGGGGTGAACTGTTCACTCCAGAAGCTTCCTCAGACCCAAAGCACAGGGGAGGGTGTGGACACCAGGTCCTGGGACATCGCTGCACCTCACGACGCGTTCCTGTGAGTTCGTTCGGCCGTGACCCTAACGCTGCTCTGTGCTTCGCAGGCGCACTGTGCCCTATGGACTGTCCAACTACAGAGAAAGCTCCCGTGGCAGGAGGTCCGTGGGGCCGTTTCCGCGGAGCCCACAGCCCTCCAAGGGGACACGGCGCTGCGCGTGTGCGACGAGCCGCGACCTGGCCTGCGAGCACTTCTGCGCCCGAACCCTGGCTGTCGGCAGGTAGGATGCCCGGTCAAGTTGGATCGTTTCCAGGCATCTGTTGTCCCGCGGGGCGGGCAAGGCTGGGGCGCCCGGTTGCGCGGGGTGCAGGGGGTGGCCGTGCCCTGACCCAGCATGCCTGCTGGGGAAGGGGAAGGCGTGACTGGACACCGGAAACCCAGCCACAGGACGTGCGGGCGGGTTCATTGAGCCGGCCTCCCCCCACAGGACCTTGGAGGCAGCGGAAGGACCGGACCAGGGAGAGGCGGTGCTGGCTGGCGGGGCGGACGGAGCGCTGCGTCCGAGGAGGTGACGCTGCTTTCCCAGGCGTCACACCTTCGAGGGCATGTATGGGGGTGGCATCTAGCCTGAGAGGTGGCCAGTGGGAGCCCCGCTGCACGTGGGGTGCCCCATAACAGGCAGCAGTGCCTTTGGTAAGTCATCTCTGAAGACAGAGCAGGCAGAGGCTGTGGACAGCCGCTCGTTGCCCTGCCCCTGGCCAGCCTGCCCTGGGCCTTAGGAGTGACCCCTTGCGTCCCTTGTGGGTCAACGTGGTGATGCTCAGCCTGGAGCTCCCTGGGCCTGGCAGGGAGCCGGCCGCTGCTGCTCAGAGCCCCTGGCCCATCTCCCCAGGCCCACAGCAGCACATGGTCTCTACAGAGAAAAACAGAACAGATCATTTCTTGCTTTGTAGCCACTGTCTCTGGACAGAGGTGAAGTTCATCCGCTCCCCAAATTTGTTTTATTTTTTTTGTACCTGCTGCTTTCTCGTATGAGATCCTCAGGGTTTCCTGCAGCCAGCCTGGATGCAGTTGTCAGTCTGTCAGTCAGGACTCATTATGAGTGACCCGCCCACACGGCTGCAGTGGGGTGGTAATTCATGCTCGTAAGAACTACCTGGAGGTGGCGTGGGTTCCTACAGGGACTGATCGAGGCGAGATTAAACCCTGCTCGGTATACAGGAGGCTTCCAAATTGGTGGCAGATCATGCCTGGTCGCCCGGAGAGGGATCTGTCAGCATTCATAATAAAAATGGAGAGGGAGGAGGGGGCTGAGGAGGCAGAGAGAGGTCCCTGGGGAGCATGAGTCAGGCCCCAGCTGGTCCTGCTTTGCCTCTTTTTTCTTTCCTCTCCTCCTGCCTTCCTTGCCCCAGACCCAAACTCCTCTTGGCGAGGGAAGGGTGTGATTAAAACCATCCATCCGTTGCATCATTTATGCATTCCCCCATGCATTTGTTCAGCAAAGATTTGTTGAGCACCTGCGACACGCCGGGCACTGTTCTTGTTGGGGACACAGCAGGGAACAAGGCAAAGAGTCGGCTTCATGGAGCTTAAATAGTGAGGGAAGCAGATAGCAGACAAATACATCCGGCACTGAGTGAGATGCATGCGGGAGAGCAGGGAAGCGGGACAGGAATTGAAGTGTTGGGGGAGGTTGCTATTTGAGGTTGAGTGGACAGGGTCATTGGCATGAAGACCTGAAGTTAGAGAGGGGGTGAGCCAGAGGGATGAGAGAAGGAAGGGGATTTCAGGCAGGGGAACAATAAGTGCAAATGTCCTGGGGTAGGAATGTGTGGGTGTGTTCAAGGTCAGAAGAGGACCTGCATAGGAAAAGCATGGCCTTGCCTTTGCTGTTTTGGTTACTGAGAATGGTGGCAAACATGTCCCACTGGGGCCTGGAAAGTTACTGTAAGAAGCTTTACTTGGGCAGAAAAAATCTTTCCTTATAAGCCATGGCCCCTACTTTCTCGCAAGACTCGAGGGAGTAATCTCCAGATTCATATTGTCAGAGCGGGAGCTGCCGCTGCCCTGAGCATACAATAGAGATGGGGCTGGTCTGTGGGAGAGCTCCTGGGCGCCGCGTCTGCTGGGTTGTCGTCACACCGTCCCAGGTGCGTGGCAGGCACGGAAATTGCCGAGAAGCACAGGAGAGGAGATTGGGTTCAAAATGGGGAGCGTGTTAGACATGGGATGGGGAGAAGTTGCCTCTCAGTAGAGATCTTCAGTAACACTCCTTTTTCTTTTGCCCCTTTCTCCAAGATAGGTTGAAATCAAGGACAGACCGAGCGAGTCGCCTTTAGACCTCCACCCTCGAAGGCTTGCCCGGGAGTGGAGTGACCCCTGCCTCAGCCTGCCCGCTCCGCCTGCTGTGCCAGGAGCCCTCCGGAGAAGAGGCCTGCCGTCCTGTCTCAGGAAGGCCTCGGCTCCTGCCCCCACGTGGTTCACATTTCCACCTCTTTTAGGACGAAGAATGAGTTCTGCCTGGGGGAGAAAACCTACCCAAAGGGGTCCTCACCTAACAACACGCCCCTACCCCAAGATTGCCCCATCCAAACGGCCCCAGTTTCCCTAATGGGGACCATGATCCCAGATGCGCCCTGGGGCCTGACACCCTGGGCATGCCTTTCCTGCAGGAGACGGGTTTGGGAGAGGCACGGCGGGGAAAGCTACTTGCTGGCTTTCGACTTGACTCTTCTTGGCGAGTCGGTGGACGCCAAGGTGACTCTTTGCAGGTGTAAACAGGTGTCCATCTCATAGTTGCCACAGCACACTCAGATCCTAACGCAGGGGGCGGCGAGCTGTGCAGGTGCCAGCTGGGGCGGCCGCAGACGTGGACCTAGCTGTACGGGCCTTGAGGCGTTCGAGGCTTATAGGATCTAGACAGAAATGTTCAGCTGTGTATGGTACCCACCAAAAGAATATCTCAAAAAAAACCCACCCCAAACACAAACACAAAGAAGAAAGGGGGGGGAAGAGAAAGAAGAACCTTGATGTCTGTGACAAGGGGAGAGTGAGCAGCTTCGGGGCCTGAACGCCGGGCAGGGCGGCATCGTGCGCCATGGGCTTGTTTGCAGGAAGCCACTGGGATGGCAGCCCCAGGTCAAGGCCATTAGAGTGAATCCCATATTTGCTGTCAAGAATAAATGTGGATCTTTGGGGAATGGCTTCAGAATAAGCCAGGAACACAAACTCTCTGTAAATTATGTAAATTCCTATTTATCTGTATAATTGGAAACAACTGGGAATTGTGGTGCCTGCCTGAAGGTCCACCGTCTTGGTCTTGTTCAGCTGCGCTCTTGCAGCCACGCTGAGATGACTGCGTCTGAGCGTGGGATGCGGGTGTGAGCTCATCACGGGGGGCAGGCCACCTGCCTCCCCCCACAGCAGACGTGAGAACTGGCATTGGGGTGCGCGCTGAGGTCGAGACTTGGGGATATTTAAGGTGGTGAATGACAGAGTATTAGCCTTGACCAAATGTTAAATACTCTATGAGGATCTCATAAGTTATGGCAGGTATAAAAGTGAATGTCTACCCGAGGAAACGAAAGGGACTGGTTTGCTGGCAGGCTCGTGTCTAGTTTAGAGAAGCAATTATTTATTGTGAAGCTCTTCTCTCCCTCAACTGCTTTTTGCGACTCTGTTAAAAAGTAAAGCTGCCCTACGTAGAGAGATTTTACGTTGCGTTCTGAATCCAAGCTCATATTTCTTAGAGTTTGAATTACATTTTTAACACGCATACTCACCGGCTCGGTGGCAAGACTGTCTCGGCGAGAGTTCCATGCATTGTGCTAACGCTCATGAAGTACTGCCGAATGCAAAATAAAGGAAATCTCAGCGTTTGCTCGGGTTTGTGGGTTTTTCTCGCTGGTGTTACAGGCCTGGCACATTACTGCCGCACGGTCCTCTGGGGCGGGCAAAGGCTGTTCGAGTTCGAGAAGTAGACCCCCCAAAGTCAAGACGAGCCAGACGAGCTGGGGCTGCTTGAGCACTAAGGAAGGAGTAGGACTCGGGGACCATCCGAGGAAGATGAGGCATTCGAGCGGTTGGGAGGAGACCGGTGTGGGGAGAGAGCTGGCCGCTTCCCCTGGGACCCTCGGTTCCCCCACGTAGAATGTGGAGCCCGGGGCTCGGGACGGTTCCAGGAGGAGGCGCAGCCAGAGGTGGGCCTCGTCAGCTTTCGGATGGGCGTTTTGTTTCACTTTGCCACTCACGGTTCTTGAGAATTAGTAGCCAGAAGTGACCACATTTTGTTTGATCTTAATCTACCAAGTACAATGTTCTTAAGCCTTTGAGACTTATAAGATGTCTCTGGGAGTTGAGAGTGTCAGGAAGGACGGGGCTTTTCTTCATTCCCCCCCCCCCCTTCCTCCCTTTCTCTCTTTCTCCTTTCTTTTGAGTCAAGAACTGGAGACCATCAGAGGCAGGGAACTGGACAGAGACCCAGCTAAAGAGCAAAGAGGAATCCAGTATTCTGAGTGGGTTTCGTCACGTTGAACCTGAGAAAACCCAAGAGCCTCTTATTTTAATTCAACTCATTTGAGGAGATTCTGACTTTGATGAACTGATAGGGCTGGGTACTAATTTATTCTGCGGGATGCGAAGCTGCACAGGGGCACTGCCTGTGTTCACTGGAGGCACAATCGGCCTGGAATCGGCAGCCCTCAGACCCCGCAGACCCGGAGGTGAGGGGGAGAAGAGCTGAGGAGTCTCAGGACTCCAGTCCCAGATGTGGCTGTGTTTCTGGGATCTGGGTGGAGTCCAGAGAGGAGTCCATGGAGCTGTGAGCAGGACCTGCTACAGGATTCGCAGGGCTCTGTGCAAAAAGGAATGCGGGGCTCCTGGTTCAAAAGTATAGAGAATTTCAAGATGGTAACAGCAGAATATTGAACCAAACACAGCCCCTCAGAGCATGAGGCCCTCCCTCACCTGCCCAGCTTGCACACCTGTGAGCCCCAGCAGAAGGAGCTGTTGAGTTTGCAGACCTGGCTTTGCCTCAGTTTCCTCATTTATAAAATGGACATGATAATACTGGCCCTGCCTACCTCATAGCTCCATCGAGAGATCAAGTGGAGAGAAAGGATGGGATGCAGCAAATATTTTAAAATCCTGAACTCAAGGCATAAGATACAGTCTTCCAAGAGTCAAAATTTGCCCCAAACTAGTCACCAGCTCCTATTTTTACTGAAAGTTTCTCACAGAAGCACATCTTTGAACTTAGAATGTTCCTCAAAGTAATAGAATTTGATTTATCGAAATTGTCAAGATAATTACTTTTTGCTCCCGGAAGACATGTATTCCCTAAATCCCAAAATTCTTTTATAGACTCTTAAGTATCTCAATGCTTAAGAGAAATCAAGTTACCTGTTACTCAGACCGTTATAAACCCACGGGGGTCCTTCAGTCACTGAATATGCAGTTTCTTTATTCTTTGCTGGCAGGAACGCTCAAAATTGTTGAGATCTGAGTGGTTTTCAGCACAGGGAAACTGTGAGAACCAGTAAAACTGTCAGGGACCAGAATGAATGAAGGCAGCTGCCCTGTGCCAGGCACGTCTCATTCACCCTTCCAGAACAATGCGGTGCTGAACAGATGGCAAGAGCTGGGGGGTAAATGGGAGCGGTAGAGACATTAAAAATGCATGTGGGAGAGGAAGAGTCTCGTGGGACGGAGGAGGTGTCTAATGCACATGAACTTGCCGCTTCCACTCCCTTCCTCTCTTTCCCTTTTCCTCCCCCGGCCTTTTCCCTCCATCTCCACCGTGAAGCTGCTTCGTGTCAATTCCTGTTGATTTACATGATTGTCAGGAACCAGCAGGGTCCAGTCTGGCTCCTGGCATCGGCAGGGGCTCGCAGCCTCCATAGGAACATCGCGCCTTCTCGGGGCCTTCTCGGGGCCTTTTCAGGAGCTTTGCTCATCTGCGGAGGGACACGCACCTCAGTGCATCTCCACCTCTCCCTGCACCGTGACTCTCACCACAGATGCCCCCTGTGGTTATGCTGGTGTTGGACGTGCACCAGCCCGGGAAGGAGGAGGGAGTCGGTCGCTTACACGGTTCAGTGAAAAAACTGCAAGAACATTGTACACAGGGAAGTTTTGCCTGCCCCCCGCCTCTGCCCACTCTGCTCAAGGTCGTCGTTTTTACTGAGTTCTGGTCTATGTTTCACTGTTTCATCATGAAAACACGGGTAAATACAAACACCTAGTCCTGCTTCTCTCAGGGCGCAAATGTTCGCATGCAACACTGGGACTTTTACACCAGATGTGGGTTTCTTTTCCCTGACAACAAAGATGTGCCATTTTTCTACACCAATTCTCCAATTCTACGACACCAGCTGGGTGTCCAACAATTCAATTTAATTTTGACACTCTATCCAGTGTGAACAGCAGATCCCACCAGTTAAGGCCTGAGTGGTGCCAGATTGCCCCCACTGAAGACACCAGCACAACTGGGGTCCCCAGGGGACCCCCATGTCTGCCTGGCTGACCGCAAATTTAGTGGTTCCCACAACCCTTGCCCCCCATCAGGTTGGATAACTAGCTAGAATGACTCACAGACCTCAGGAAAGTTTTCTACTTGTAGTTATAGCTTTATCATAAAGGATACAACTCAGGAACAGCCAAATGGAAGAGCTGCAGAGGGGGAGGGGATATTAAGGTGGCACAGACCTTCCATGCCCTGTCGAAGCCCACAACCTTCTCAGCACATCGATGTAGTCACTAATCTAGAAATTCCCAGACCCCATTAGGGGTTTTTATCAAGGTTTCATTACTTAGGCATCTTTGATTAAACCACTCCATCTCCAGCCCCTCTCCCCTCCTTGGAGGTCATGAAAGGGGGTCCGAAAGCTCCAACCCTTTATAATCATGGCTTTCTGACCTCAGCCCCCATCCTGAAGACATGTAGGGCCCCAGCCTGAGTCATCTCATTAGCACACAAAAGACAACAAATTCCGGTTTTAGGTGCTGTGTGCCAGGAACTGGGGACAAAGACCCAATATTTTTTATTATACCATAAACCCACCTTATTTTGTGTCTTGCCTTTTTTTCTTAATAGATCTAGGAGATGAGTGTGGCATGGTTTATTCAATGGATCCCCATTGATGGCCAATTGGATTGCTTTCAATATTTTGTTATCACAAAGGATACGAAGAAGAACCTCGTGATTGTCATTTCACACGCATGTGGCTCTATCTGTGGGACAGACTCCCAGCGGACCTGCTGCCTAACGTCGGTATTGGGTGGATATTGTCAGATTTGAGGGACGTACTCTTGTTATCCCATCTCTAGATGAGTAACCCAGTTGAAGATTGAAAGATGAAGTGCTCTTCCCAAAGTGACGCAGCTAATAAGGGGGGCGGAGAGGATCACGACTTATTTTGGAGGCAGGGAGGCAGGCTGGACTGGGCCAAGAAATGCTGTTGGGGTGAATGAGGCGAGGACCTCCTGTGAATTGGGACATCGTAACAAACAGCAACTGGAGTGAGGGCTGGTGTGGAGGGGGTGGGACTGTGTCCCTGGAGGGATTGACTGACTCCTTGTTGGAATTCTGACCTAATTGGGGAGGGCAGTGGGAGCCGTTAAACCAGCCGGTTTGTTTCTTCTTGCTCGCTGTGGAGCGCATGCCGCACGGGGACTTCGGTCAGAGCCGACTGGTGTGTCGCTTAAGGGCAGCGACCCCCATCTCCTAAAACAGCCTGTGCGTTTTTTACCAAGGTGAAAATCTTCTCATTGAGAATGCAAAAGACGAGTTCCATATGCGTGTGTGCCAAGTATTTGGGGTTGTCTGTAAAGCCCGTTCTTTGAAAGCTGAGCCCCCCGCCCCCCGGTAGAGCTCTGTGGCCAAGTTCCTAGCACGGGACCCTGCTGCTCTGCTCGGATCAGGCTGGACCAGCGCTGGACGCCTGTGCAAGCCTTCGCCAGGAGTCAGGAGTGGGCGCTATGAGTGAGCTGGCCCAGCAGTGAGGTGAGGCAGGCGGAGGCTTTTCTGCCTTGTGCCTGGAGCATTGAGGGAAACAGCCTTGAACAGAGGCACAAGGGAGCTACACCCTCAGAAGGGAGACAAGGCAGCACGCAGCCTGCTTCCTGGGGACGTTTTCTCTCTGATTTAACTTCTGAGGGCTGGTTTACTCTATACTTGGATTTCATGCAATAATGCATTTTCCTCTTCAATAACGCAAATCCCCCCAGTTCCTGAAGCTCATGTAATGGGGTAAAAATTCTCATGGGAACACCCTCCTCTAACTTACCAAAGAGAATCCAGTCATCACCAGCTTTTATTGTTTCAAGTCCAAGGAGAAAGAGAGAGCTTTGTCCTCAGCTGCTCCTGTGCAAGTTCTGGCTCCACTGTGACTGCGCCAACCTGGGGCACACGTCCATCCCCGAGCCGGTCCCTGGACCAGGAGGACGCAGCGCAAGAAGGCGCCTGGGCTCCGATGCTCACTCAGCTCTTGGACCGAAGGCAGTTTCAATGCTCTTTCCAGCAGGAAAAATGGGTGACAGGCAACTAAACCCACAAGAGCCTATCTCAGGTGCCTCGCAACCCAAGGGCCTTGCTGAAGTCATCGTTCCTGTCCTGAATGGAGTGACTTAAGTGCTTCTTCCGAGAATAACCCTGGTTTTCATCAATTTCCAGCCTGTCCATCTGAAATGCATCCTAACAGGCTTCTTCAGAGACTTCTTGTCAAGCACAGGTGTCCCCAGCATTGCTTATAGAAATGACCTGAGGACATCATTTCTTTCCATGCCCTGTGGCCCATGAAAGCTCTAACAGCCTTAGCTGGTTTGGCTCAGTGGTTGGAGCATTGGCCGGTGGACTGAAGTGTCCTGGGTTCAGCTCCAGCCAAGGGCACGTACCTCAGTTGCAACTCGATCCCTGGCCCCAGTCAGGGCTTGTGGGAGGCAGCAATCAATGTATCTCTCACATCCTTGTCCCCCCCACTTCCCCTCTCTCTGAAAAGCAATGGACAAAATATCCTCAGGTGAGGGTTAAAAAGAAAAAGAAATGCCTAACATTATAAGCATGGGAATGTGCATTCTTTTAAACACCATGTTCGTGAAGACCACCTTCCAAACCGCAACACACCAGAAGCCCGAGGCCAGCGAGTGTGCGTGAGACGTGGGGACGGGGTCCTCAGGCATGCGGCCACCCAAACCCTGCCCAGCCAGGCTCTGGGTCAGAGCGCCTTCAGAACCCAGGGGGAGCGGCTCTGTAGCTATCGACTGGTAACCTTGGGATCCAGGAGCCCTAATTACAGGCATAGGTTAGCAATAAGGGAACACCGGGGGACATTAGAATTGTTACTGAAACTCCTTCAAAAGTATTTATGAACAGAGGCGATGCCTGCTGGCTCGAGAGTTTAAATATGATCCTCAGCCCTACGGGTGTGAGTGTGACTCAGTGGGTGGAGCATCAGCCCATGAACTGTTATGTCACAGGTTCAATTCCCAGTCAAGGGCTTGTACCTGGGTTGCAGGTTCGATCCCTGGTCCTGGTTGGAGAGCGTGCAGGAGGCAACCAACGGATGTGTCTTTCTCACATTGATGCTTTTCTTTCTCTCTCTCTCTCTTTCCCGCTCCCTCTCTCCCTTCCACTCTCTCTAAAAAAATATCAGTGGAAAAAATATCCTCAGGCAAGGATTAACAAAAATAAATATGACTCTTGCTTAGAGCTCGGGTAGCAAAGGTGTCAGAATACCACCGGCCAGGCAGAGGACAGATGAGCGTAATTGCGGCCCGAGTGGGGGCATCAGTGGGGGCGGGTTAAATTATTCTCAAGGAAGGAAGGGGCTGTGAGCAGTGGGAACATGTGAAACGAGACACTGGCTCATGAGGAAGCTTCTGGGCGTGGGAACCCCTGAGCCCAGATGGTGGGAAAATCCTCAGAAAACTTCGGGATTTGGGTCTCTGCAGCTGGGCAGCAGCTGTGGGCCTGGAATTGGAGCCAACCGCAGGTGGTGCCACCTGGTGCGGTTACCACATTTTCCTCAACCTCGGCAGGAAGGCCCAGCCGTCTCTCAGTTCAGTCTCCCGGACCCTGGAAGAGGCTGGAACGAGATCCTTTGTTGAAAGGATTAGGGAGATGGGCCTGCAGCCCGGAAGCCTCCCAGAGGCTCAGGGAGAATTACCCAAAGTCCCAGAACAGCAGAATTTGTGCTGTTTTCAGCGATGCCTCAATTCAATCAGCCTCTGACGTCACATTTTCCACACCTGCAGAGTTGTGCGGTCGCCGCTTGGCAATGTGGACTCCATAAATTTATAGTTTATAATTGTTTTGACAGGGCATGGATTGGAACTTTTCAAATTATCTATGAAAAAGCAAATTAAGAGTGTAGCCCTGACTGCACGGGACACGCCTGACCGACTTAAGGGAGGAAACCCCGCGCCCTGCACAACACCCGCTAGAATGTCCTGCAGTAATAAGGTGATTCACGTGCGCCTTTTCCTGGTCTACAGGACTCCGCAGGGGCCTGCTCTGGGTGCCTGCAGTCACATGTTAGGCCACACACAGCAACATTCGAAGCAGTTCATTACAACTGTTCCCTGTGTGATGAGCATGGAGGATGGAGGACGTCTTCACCTATAATGAAGCGAGAAGGAGGAAAGGGCTCGCATCTGGAGTCAGGTGGTCTGGGCCCCGGCCCCAGCTCCGCCACTTGCTACCCTGGTTGGTTCCTCAATCTCTCTGAGCCTCAATGTTTCCACCTGTAAAATGGGGTGGTACTAGTCCCCACAGCCTTCTGCCAGCACCAGTGTGCCAGGTATGTGAATGGATCACCTGGAGGTGGGTCCCCAGCCCCCTGCATGCCATCCAAGGACTGCAGCCTCATGAAAGACCCCAGGCTTGCACAGCCCAGCTAGCAGGACTTGAGTTCTGACACATGGTTACTTTTCAGATAGCAAATGTTCAATATGGTAAGTAAAATAATACCGCTCATAACAGCATTGATCTACAGTGTCATCCTGAGGATGAAACGTGTGGATGCAGAGCGGGCGCTTAGTGTAGCCTCGTGTCCAGTGAATGCTCGTGGGCGGCAGAGGCGGCAAGGTTTGTGCTGACGTGTGAAAGGAAAGCACATGAAATACAAATGCTGACGAAGGGCTGGCCCGCCGAGCAAGTAAATTACAGAAAGCCCAGTTCTATCTGCATTTCAGATAGACAGTAAATAAAATTTTGGTCTAAGTGTGTCCCATGTGACAGATACACGGTGCTGGAAAATTATTCGTTGTTTACCTGAAAATGAAATTTCGCTGCGTGTGCTGTATTTCTCTGGTGATCCTAGAGAGGGGACTTAGTTCCTCAGATTCCCACAGAGATCCCTCTCTGGTGCGGCTCGTCCTTTATTTCCTAATTGGAAAACAACAACAACTGATTTTAGCAATTACTGAACCTCCCATGCACGACACAGAGGGACCTCCATCCTCGTTCATCCTGGTAGACATGTGCACTGACACTTCTGTTTCCCGAGCCTCCTGGAAACAGTGTGTCAAAATGATTGAAGGACTTGAAAATGTTTCCTGAGCCTTGAGAGGAGCAGGAACAAGAGGGGACAAGAGGCTGACATGCAGAGCCACGGACAAGACAGGGCTGGGCTTCCTCTGCAGGCCTTGGGGAGGAACCTCAATGGTTTGCAAGCAATGGGGGCAGGGAGAGGGGTGACAATTAGGTTCTCATTTTAAAAGTTTTCTTTTTATTGGTTTTAGAGAAAGGAATTATGTGAGAGAGAGAGAGATCGTTGTGAAACATCAATCAGTTGCCTCCCTCACAGGCCCCAAATGGGGATCCAACCCACAACCTGGGTTACGTGCCCTGACCCGGAATGAGCCCATGACTAGAACCTGTGACCTTTTGGTGTATGGGACAATGCTCCAACCAGCTAAGCCACCGGCTAGAGCTAGGTTCTCACTTTATAAAGAGCACTTGGGTCTCTCACTGGGGGTGCAGGGGGGGTCAGGCAGGCCCTGGAGACCCTGGGGCACTGGAACAACAGCCCAGCCCGGCAAGAAGTGACAGAGACTGGGCCCCCCAGGGCCACCCGCACGCTCGCAGGAAAAACTGCTCAGACAGATTTATGGCTGCTGAAGTCTCCCTCCAACACTTTCCTTTGTGGGGGGAGCTTGGCTGCCAAACTTGGGTGAACGTGGAATGCGGATTCTCTCCCAGAAAACTCTGGAACCTCGGCCGAGCCGAGCTGCTGGGCAACACTCCGAGTTCCTTTGTCACGGAGAGTGTCACGGGACAGCCGTGATGGCAGCAAGCTGTTATCTGACAGGGTGCCTGGACAGAGGCCTGGACCTCTGTCCTGTGGCACCCTGTCATCTGGGCCCAGCCACGCCCCAGCAAATGGGGGTGCCACGCAGAAAGAAATGAGAACGAGGCACTTTGGGGGCATTACAGGGTGGTGGCAGTGATCCCTGTTTGTGTTGGGCCCACTTGTCCCTCCGCCAGCCGTGAGCTGCTTGGATACTTGGGTGTCGTGCTTGGAGACACCCTCTTGGTGATGGAGGTCATCATGTACCCGAGCGCTGTGTCAGGCGTGGGCTCACTAACTCTCGCTCCACTTGTGTGGGGACTGTCCTGAGCTCCATCCTGAAGAAGAGGAGACCAGGGAAAGGAGAGGCGCCCAGGAGGAAGGGGTGAAGCTGGACTTGGACATTGGGCCTTTGAGCCACAGTGTGAGCTTCGTCACCATTTCTTTGCACCAGGGTTCCCTACCCAGGCACCGCTGCCATTCTGCGCTGCGTCATTCTGTTATGGGGGCCGCCCTGCGTGCCACGGGATATTTAGCAGCCCCCAGTGGTGACAACCAGAGGTGTCTCTGGACATGTCCAGATGTGCCTCAGGGTGCAAAATCAGCCCTGGGTGACCCAGCAGGACTGACTGCTTTAGGGAGAGGCTGAGACGACCTGAAGACACCTCCAGCCACCCCCTTTCCTCCAACCCAACCCCAGAACCAATCCTGTCTGTTGGTCGGAGCTGCTGAAGCTGTCACCTGATCACCTGGCTGAGGTCACGTTGGTCATTTTTCTACCGTGAAGTTACTGTTTGTTTTGCTCTCTCCCCTCCCATCCTGTCATCTCTGGAAGGGCTACGCTGTGCCTCCCTGAGGCCAGAGGCCTTGCCAACCATTTGGGATTCGTCTTCATGGGAGACCTGACTCTCCTCCCCAGTTTGTTTCTTTATTCAGTCGTTTACTCAATCAGTGTGGTCCCATGGGTGTTTATTTTTAGTTTGAGTTATAATTCAGTGCTGCGCTATTTATTTTGTTCTCCAGTCGTCCCAGCTTTGACCTTGGGAGTCTTCTGTGGGCTCCTTTTTTTGCTTTGACATAACCCCCGTCATCGTGGCCGATTATTATTATTGCTGTTGTTGTTACTAAGCATTTCCTTCCTTTCTGGCACTATAAGATTCCCCAAGTTCTTGCATATTTCTGTCCAGAATAAGCTACTTGTCCAGAACGCCTGACGCCTCTCCCTGGAGAAAAGTACTAGAACCCAGACCCGGGTGCTGTGTGTGCTCAGCGCTGCTGGGGTGTTGCTGCCTCTCACTCTCAGCTGACAGAGGAAGGAGATGGATGTGAACTCTAACCTGCACACGTAGCTACAGATATTTTATATGTAACCACCTGCATCTGCACTAGCTTCAGCGTGAGTTCTCATTTCCCATCCTGGCTTCCACTCTAACAGAGAGGCTCCTGCTTCTGGGGAACATCAGCGTCCCCACCTATAACTCCTGGGACTTAGAGAAAAATGGTCACCCAGCACTGGCACCCCAGGGACACAGAGCTAAAACGAGCACGGACAAGTAGTTAAGTCACGCTGTCCTATTTTTCCAAATGAATACTGCAGATTTCTCCCACTGGACCCTATAATACACTCTGGAAGGGCCTTTGCTTCTTCAGGGGTTATGGTCGCATCTGAACGAATATGTCAGGAGCGAAAATCAGACATGAAAATGTAAAGTAGCACATCCTAGGCCCTGGGCTGTTGGTCACTGTCCCTGTCCTCCTCTGTCTTCCCCCAAAGATCTTTGGCCAAACAGGCCCCTTAAACAGAGGAACCATTCCACGCACCAGGAAAGCTCTGGGCCTCTGCTCTGGCGCGCCCCCCCCCCCCCCCCCGGCAGCAACCAGCTCTTAAAGGCACCTGTGAGGACTGGGACTTGTAGAAAGGCAGCTTTGGAGCTGCCTTTGGGTCTTTCATTAGAACCCCTTACCACAGGCTGCCCTTTCAAAAATTTGTCAAAATTTGCTGACAAATTTTCTGGGCGGGTGACTGTCTGAGTCAATGAAAGCCAATACCGTCATGAAAGCGGAATCCTGAACCTCTTTGTCCCCAACCCCGCATAGAGCCCCTCTTTAACCTTTCATGGCCTCCCTCACTGCTCTGTCATACCCTTACCCAGGGGGCAGTTAGAGAGCAAATTAGCCACGTTTGCACCTTTGGTGCCCTTCTCACTCTCCATCTAGTCTTGAGCACCACAGGACAGGGACTGTGTCTGAGCATGTGGGCTCTGGGGGTAGGTCACCAGGGGGCAGCCTCTGTGGGAACTTGGGTCATTTTTTACTTCACTGTGTTAAGCCTCAGCTTTCTCACCTGTAGAGTGGAGAGAATGGTGGCCCCCAACTCAGAGGTATGATCACTATTTTCATTTTAGAGGGGAGGAATCTGCACATAAAATGTGATAGGCACTACTTTAATTATTGGCAAGTCATCTATCCTTCCCTCTTCCCCTCTCTTCCTCCATCATCTTTCCACCCATCTATCCATTCATCCATCAGTCATCCATCTATCCACTCATCCATCCATTCATCATCCATTCATCCATCCATCCGTCATCCATCTATCCACTCATCCATCCACCCATCCATCCACCCATCCATCCACCCATCCATCAATCATCCATCTATCCACTCATCCATCCACCCATCCATCCACCCATCCATCCACCCATCCATCAGTCATCCATCTATCCACTCATCCATCCACCCATCCATCCACCCATCCATCAGTCATCCATCTATCCACTCATCCATCCACCCATCCATCCACCCATCCATCCACCCATCCATCAGTCATCCATCTATCCACTCATCCATCCATCCATCCATCCATCCATCCATCCATCCATCCATCCATCCATCCATCCATCTATCCAACAACCACTGAGTGCCTCTGTGATGTGAAGACCTTAGGAATACAATAGTGCTCCTTCTAGAAGTCCTTAGCTAATCACAGTGGAGTTAATCAAATAAATACCTACATTTCAACCCAGTCAGATTAAAGATGGTAACAGAGGGGATGAAGGCCTGAGAGGTCGAAGGCCCATTCTCCTGCAGTGGGTAGGAGGCGAGGGCAGAGGGCGGTAGGTGAGAGAAGCACATCGGGGTGGCGCTGTGTGCCAGATTGTTGGCGTTGAAGCAAACTCTAGTGCAGGCTTTACCAGGTGAAGTTAAATTTTAAGAGCAAAAAAGAAACAAAGGAAAAATGACTTTGTCTCACTCTGAAACAGCGGCAGCAGCTGACAGTCAGTCCGAGGACTCGGCACGGTCTGAGCTTGCTTTACCTGATGGAGGTGGCCACAACACCACTGCACCTTTTGGAAATCTTTCATCTGAACAGAGACAGATGCTGCACCTTCCTCCAGACGGAAGTTGTTTGTCCACTGGAGCTGTGGCATCAGCATTGGACCATCAGAGGAAGTCGGGCTGGTTGTACCGCACGAATCTGGGTAATTAATAATTTGTTCCCAGGGCAAGGTGGGGCTCATAGAATCTCCAGGATGGTGAGATTTCTCCATCACCCTCTGAGAGCACACTCCCTCTGGCCCACTGGGTTCTGATGGTTCTATTTTTTTGTTCAGTGACAGTTCAGAGAGTCTGGAGCCTCCTCAGGTCTCCCTTCCTTTGCTCCTTACAGGGGTTGGTCTCCCCTAATAGAGTAGCTGGTCATGTCTTTAGCCACTCGAGCTGGTTTTCCTTATATTTCCCCCCCCCTTCCCGATTTCTGGCAGCTTGCTGGGCCTGTCTGCATTCTTTGCCTCCTGGCAGGTGTGTGTTACCCAAGCCCAGGTGAAGTCACCCACTGGAGCGTCTCCCCCTTTGTAAAACCAAACTCACTGTGAACTGGCCACGTGGAATTCACAGTCTTCACACAAAACCCAGGATCCCAGCATCCCTTGGGGAACCGGCTAACCTGGGCATCCCCGTTCATCAGTGATGGCCTGGGGGCAGCTGCCACCTTCTGTGGGGCACGTTCTGTCTGCCTGCACGAAGCTACATGAAGGACGGGGACCGTCTGCTTCCTGGTTTCCACCTATTCTGGGCCCATCACACCCCAGGCCTCACAGGTCCCTGACAGGGAGGCGGAGACCAGCAGATTCAAATGACCTCACCATCCTGACCCGCCCGTGGGCATTTGTGAACTAAAGCTGGTATCCTGGAGGAATTGGAGAGAGAGGGACAGGAGTGATTTGGTGGAGATAGGGGGCCAGGATGGGCCACAGGAGGGAGGTTGGGAGCTCATGGAGGTCACCAGCCTATCTCGTGGGCTGGGGCAGTGGGCTTCTTTGTAGGTGGTGACCCAGCCAGAGGGATCTTCCCTGCACTTAGAGCCTGCGCAGACCTCAGCACAGCCCTGGGAGCCTGTGGCACCCATCAGCTGGTGGAATAGGTGCCCAGCAGTGCATTTTGGCGATGGCTGGAATAAGGAACAGGGCTCTGTCCTGCCTCCTGAGTTGTGGCCTGAGATTCTCCCTGGTCCCACGGTCCTTACAGCTCCTGTTCTGTGTGGCCCACCGGCTCTGGTGCGTGCCTTCCTGGGCTGGCGGCCATTGCAGGGGGTGTGGTAGCAATTTCCTTGTCTCGATGCCCCCTTCCTCTGGGGCTGATGGAAGCACCAGGTCTCAGAGCCTTGCCCCAGGTCAGGTAGGCTGGTACTTGGACCCCAGGGTGAGCCAGGCCTGGGCTCCCCTGCTCCTAGTTGGCAGCTGCTATGGAGCATCTGTTCCGTCTGTCTGCAAGGAGCAGAGACCAGAGGTACCTGAGTCCTGGTCCCCGTGCGAGATTCGCACCTTCTCCCCCTGCCTGGAGTGCTCTTCCCTCCTCCCGCCCCTGGCCAGCTCCTCCGTGTCTCAGCCTAGACATCCCCCCTTAGGCCTTTTGTCTTGCTTTTTAAATGAATGGAATTTTTAAAATTAAAGCAAAATCAGATCTATGTCTTATGTGATAACAAGCCATTTCCCCCTCAATTAAGTGTAATTACACAAAGGCATTGTGTTTCCTGGTAAGGCTGAGGTTGGCCGTAAACTGTGGGCTTCGGCCTCCCGAACTCCCTGTGCCAGCCCATCCTGGGCCTGAGGCTCCTGCTTTAGGTGAGTCCCCTGGAGTCTGGGAGGTGGGCCTCTCCGGCGACCCTGCCTAGGAGGACAGCCCCTCCCGCGTGTCTAGTCCCCGGTGCTCACATATCTGCTGCTGTTGGGGCTCCTCTCAGGGGCGGTCACCCCCGAGAGCTGAGGCACTCCCAGTGCTCCTTGAGCCTCAGAGGGGCCGAGTGAATAAAGCATAAGAGCAGGCGAGGCCCTCGCGGGTGGGGGTCGCGGCCACTGTGGCGGGCGGCCTTGGGCAGCGGCCCCTGCGCTCCGGGGGCCTCGGCTGTCATCTCACAAGTGGACGGGCCCACGCTGCCTCTCCCACGGGGCTGATGTGAGCATTCGATGGGATACGGGCCATGCCCAGGGAAGGGCAAGAGCTCAGGAAGCGACTATTTTTAATATCCTAGTGTTATTATTATTCATGGCCCATGTGGGGAAGAAGGAAGAGGCCTCCGGGGGACCCCCATTGTCACGGTTTATCTCCCGGCCGCAGGGCCTCGGGGATGGCCCCAAGAGAGCCACGGGGCCATCTGCCAAGTGGCTCCTGGGGTCCAGGAAGCAGAAGGGAAGCGCTGCCCCGGGCTTTTTGACCTCTGCGGGCCTCCCCCACCCCACTCTCTGCCTTGGAAGGCGGGTGGGCGGCTGCGAGTCCAGGTCGCGCTTCCTCTGCTCCGCTGCCCATTGTCTTTGGACGGATGCAACTCTCTCCCTCTCTCCCCTCTGTCCCTCTGTCCTACCTGCTCGCAGGCCCGGGCCTGCCCTCCGAGGAGGGAAAGGCTGAGGTGAAACGTAGCAGTTTTCTCCAGAAGGTGGAGTGAGCCCTGCATCCTCCTGGGGGGTCCGAGTGTGCGGCTCGCAGCTGCTCTGGGAAAGTCCAGGGAACCTGGGGTCTGGGGCTCCGACGTGGCACAGCCTGGGGCTCCAGAGGAGACCCCTCTGGGCGCTCCACCAAGGCCACATCCCGGATATGGCCGGAGCGGGGGGAGGTCGTCCATCAGCGGCCCGTTTCATGCTGACTGGACGAGGGCAGGCATGTCCCGGCCGGGCCTCGGGAAGGAAGGAAGCAGTCAGTGAGCCCGGCTGTGCCAAGCCCGGGCTCTCGCACGGGGGCCCGCACATCCTCGGCCCCGCCCGTCCTGAGAGGAAGCAGGGTGGTCAAGGGCATCGGCATTCAATTCGCCCATGGTCGCAACCGAATGCCACCATGTTTGAATCTTAGCAGCCGCATGGCCTTGGCCGTTCCTGGACGTCTCTGAGCCAGGACTTCATCGGGGTCCTGGGGGACAATCTGGAACCTGTGGTTTCCTGAGATAACCACCAGGGATAAAGCCAGACGGGGCTCCAGAGACAGCCTGGCCACGGTGATGCTCAGAAGTGGTACCTACTCCATCCCCACTGTAGAAATAAAACAGAGGCCCAGAGGGTTTGGGGAGAAAGAAGGACTGGCTCTGGGAATGGAATTGCCCCAGAGGAGCTCACTCGGCATTCGTAGAGACACTCTGGGGACAGTGACAAGAACAGGGCACTGAGCTCCTGGTTCTGTGCTCCAGACCTAAGAAGCTGGTAAAAATTGGCAGGCTCCTTGACAGCCTTCCCTGCCCCTCACCTCCTCCTGTTCCTACTTGCTGGTGCCACTGTGTGCCCAGCACCGTGGGCAGAGAGGACCATCCTGAGGGGACTGCCTGCCCCTTTCCTGACAATAGGCAACATCCCTGAGCTGAGGCCTGTAGGATGGGTCCTGTGTGCCGTGTTCATCGCCACATCCTCCAAACCCAGTACTCGGTGGGAGCTCATACAGGCTGATGGATGAATGAATGAATGAATGTCACATGTCAGGGCCACTCTGTCCTTCCCCATAGGGTGTGAGCCTCATGGAAGCTGAAGAAATTAGTTCACCTAGTGAGCTCTGATTGAGGGGACACAGCGGGTAAGAAAGGCACCAGGGTAGCTACAGCAGGCTGACTGGGGGAATGGTGTGAGATGAAAGAGGGAAGAAGGCAGCCTCAAAGTCTTGGCAAGGTTTGGGCGTTTCCTAAGAACCATGGGATGTTGCCACCGGAGCCACACACATCTGGACACAAGCAGGGGTGTCCCCTTGCAGTTCAAAAGTCACCTGCATCTTTCTGCCCCTCAGCCAGAACGTTGGGGCAGCAGGGCCTTGGTTCCAATCGCAGGACCACGAGGGAGTCTCTGCCCTGCCTCCAGCCGAAACCAGGGAGAGGGATGTTCTCTTTACGCCCTCGCTGAGGCCCCAGTTTTAAAAGGGGGTTAAACATTAATGAACAAAATCTTGGACTCTCAGCTTGGCAGCAGAAAGGTACACGCAGGTGTCCTTTGTCATGGGGGGGCGACCAATTCAGTGGACATTTATTTCTTGGGGGTGAGCAGCATTTGAATGAAGACAGCAGCCATCAGTTAAATAAACAGTCGAGCGGTTTCAAGCGCCGCCCAGGCTCAGAACTCCGCAGGCTTGCTGCTCACTCTTTGGCCTCTGAACTTGGAGGAGTGGGGTTCACACAGAGCCCAGGGGTGGGGGCTGTTCCAGGAGCGATGAGGAATTTCATCTCATCTGCTCACTTCACTGCTGGTTGGGGAAGTTTTAATATTCAAACTATGTCTTTATAATTATAAAATAATATGTGTTTATGACAGTGCAAAAACAAATTAACCACAGTGGAAGGAAATACAATAAAAAGAAAGTGTTCCTGCCTCCCTGACCCTCCTGTTCCCTTTCCTGGGAGTTTTCCGTGTGTCGTTACACGTGTGTGTGTGTCTCGTTTTGTGACAATGCCTGCGTGTTGGTCTGCACCGCTGCTCTACGAGTCCTCTCTGATGCTTCGTGTTAGCTCCGTGAGGAGTGAGGGCCCGTCGCCCATCGATCCTGGTCACTGCCTCAGTACCTGGCCTGTCGTTGTCCCCAGGAAATAGTCCCATTGAAGGAGAAGACAGTCAGGCTCCTTGCTAATCTACTGTGGAGTTCTCACGGTGTGACACCCTCCATTTATTTCAGGGCCCCACAGAGCCAGGGAGTGGGTGGCTGTGACAATCCTGTTACTAAGTGTCCTTCATCTGAGGCATAGGGTCACTTGGGAGGGTACATTCCTAGAAGCACAGTCCCTGAATCCCTGGGTACGTGACGCTAGTGCTGATGGATGTGGGATTGCTGACCCGTCGGGGGAGAGAGCGGTCCTTGGCTCTTGGCATGGGTTTGGTGTTCTCCGGGGCCTTGTGCATTCTTTCCCCCTAACCCCCTCAGGCCCAGGGAGCGCAGCCCGCGGGGAAGATAAAAGCCTCGAGCAGGCGGGCGGGTGGGATGCGGCTCCTCTGGCGGCTGCTGACTGTGCCTCTGGCTCGCATCTGGAGACTAGGTTACTGATTTGGGGTCCCACAGGCCAAGAGGCCCTAGAAGGAGCAGCACATGGGACTTGGCTAATCCTGAGCCCCAGGCTCTCTGGGCGCTGTGGTGAACTTGAGGGTCACCTGTCCTCATTTTCAAGGAGAGACAGATGGGAGTAAAGACCCTGCGGTCAAGGTAAAAAATCATCCCAGCAGCACAGCCCTCCCAGCACCAGAATGCCCGAGTGCTCACTGGAGCCAGCAGTTCTGCGGGCTCTTCATTCTGGGAAGGTGAAGGGAAGTGAATTGCAATCTTGGGATGTGAGTTTATTGGACTCCTGAGGGTTGGCAATCATGTCTGGGCTGACATTCCCTCAGATTAGCTGAGGGGTGCCGGGGGGAGGGGGGTCTGCCACAGAGCAGGGCCGCCCCTCCCGACAGTTCACTCCCCTTGGAAGCAGTTTCAAGTCGCAGGGATGAGGCAGCCTGTTCAGCTGCAGGCTGGCAAACGGTGGGGAGCGGACCGGTTGGCTGCTCCTCTCGCCCATGGAAGGGGAGATGTGGGGCCAGCCCCGTGCACGGCTGCTGAAGACACACAGGCGGAAATCGGGGCGACCCTCCCCCTTCACTGGAGCTACAGGGAAACCCGGCCGGCAGTGCTCGTGGCAGGGCCCCGACTTGAGCAACGCTGTCACCGTCTTGTAACTCCGCTAAGCCTGACCTTTGGATTCAAAGAATAATTAATGGGGCACTTTGGACGGTGCTTGGAGTGTCAAGCTTTTACTTAATACGCCGACTGGATATATTTACTGGGCCATTCCGCCCAGTCCATCCAATCACCTAACCCATCATGCAGCTCGATTGCGTTTTCCATTACGTAGTGACTTTGCTGCCGACCGGCAGCCCCGCGCCAATATCGATTAGAGGACACAGGTTATTACTGAGTGGAGGCGATGCTCGGGCCGTAAATCTGGGGCCGGGCTCGGCTTCCCCGCAGCCTCCAGGTGGGGGGGCGCGATTGTGTTTGGATGAAGCATCTCAGCCATCAACTCTCCTTCCAGACTTCCCCAGCCTTCTGCCTTTCGTTAAATTGAATTGCCTTTTTGTAGCCAGCACTCCCCTGTGAGTACAATCAGGGCCCCTCCTGCTTTAATAGCGGAAATGGAGGCAAGGTATTTGTCACCTTCCCCGGGTTCCGGTTCCAGAATTGACTCAAAGCGTCGAGCCCACCAGAGAGCCTCTGGGTGATCCGCGAGGACGCTGAGCCTCCCTGACCCTGTCGGGGAGCTTTGCCTGTGATACTGTAGCTGCCTGTAAGTGTGAATGACCATTTATCAAAGGACTTCAAAAGAAAGTGCCCACTAGTAGATGAGTGGATAAAAAAGCTGTGGGACATTTATACCAGGGAATACTATAAAGCTGTAAAGAAGGATCTCTTAGCCTTTGGGACAACCTGGAGGGACCTGGAGAGTATTATGCTGAGCAAAATAGTCCAGGCAGAGAAACACAAATATCACATGATCTCACTCATATGCAGAATCTAAAGAACAAAATAAACTGATGAACAAAATAGATCCAGAGACATAGAAGCATGGGACAGAGTGATGATTCTCATGAGGGGGTGGGGCCAGATTAAACAAAGAACTTATATGCATAACCTGTGAACACAGACAATAGTGCGGCAAAGGCCTGGAGGTGGGGTGGAGGGGGTCAATGGGAGTAAAAAGGGGACATCTGTCATACTTCCAACAACAGATGAATTAAAGAGGAAGGAGCAGGTGCTAGTCACCCAGCCACAGAACCAAGAGCAGAGCTCGAGTTCTCTGCAAAAGGGGTCGCCGGCTGCCTGAGAGTTGAAGTGAAGCCTGGACGTCACTTATGTCCAAGATGGACTTGGCTTTGCAAAGGCACAGAAGAGACCTGGATCCGTAGGGGAACGAAGGAAAACAAGATGGCTCTGGGCACCTCGCTGACCAGCAGCCACGGTCCCCCTCCCTTGTCCAGACTTCACTAGTCTTGTTCGCTGGACTCCAGACTCAGCCAGGTCTGCATCCAGCTGACATCCCTGTTGGCAGTCCAGTGGTGCAATTAGCAACAATTAACCTTACGAATAAATGAATCATCACCAAAGAGGAAGTTTTGCTTTTGCCAAGTTCGACAGACACCCTTTCAAAAAACAACGTTCTGATTTTCTGGGCGCTCCACGGGAAAAGGAGCCACTGGCAGTTGAAATACACAGATAGGTAAAGAATAAATCCCACTTGTTAAACATGCTCCGATGCCAGGCTTGACGCTAAGTGCTCAGCATGGACTCAGCTCCCTGAATCCCCTTTAAAACCTGGTAAAATAAGCAGTTATATCCATAAAAAAAAAACACATTTTAATTTTGAAATAACTATGGGTTCACAAATTGCAAAAACAGTACAGAGAGGTCCCAGCTAACTTTCCTTCAGCTTCCCCCAAAGAATGACATGTTACATGACTGTAGCATAGGATTGAAGAAGGACAGTTGAGCTGGTTTTGTGTGCACCGTGTGCGTGTGCGTGCGTGTATGTCCATGAGAGTCTATGTGCGCCCCTTGAAAAAGCTAGTGTACAGATGGTGGAAACAATGTCTTCTTGTTAAGTCATCTCCTCCATTGATAATATACTAAGGGCAGAGTCTGCAAGAAGAAAAAGTATGGTTGAAAGCCTTGTCCTGTCTCTGTGTGGCCGTGGGGTGGCGGACAGGTGGGGAGTCGCTCAGCGGAGGCTGTTTTATACGGGCCTACAGCGCAGTCCTGTGGACGGGGGGCACCTCCCCGCACCACCAGGGCCTCACGCACTCCAAAGAGGAGGCGGCTGTTCACATCCAAGGGCTTCAAATTAATAACAAATTGCAAAACCGGTGCACACCAGGGACTTGTCTTTGTTCTTGGAACTGTTAGGAATTTAAAAGGTCATTGCTCTGTAATAAATAATTGTGGAAAGTGCCTGTTTGGTGCTTGGGAGATAAAGAGAGGTGGGTGGGCGCTGTTTGAGCGGCTCTGAGGAGGTTTGAGAACACCCCCTCTCTCCTCTGCTCTGGGTGGCAGAGTGGGTGAAAACTTATTGCAAGTTAAATTTAAAATAAAATCAATAGCACTCAGGTGATTTGAATTAGGGGTTATTTGCTGAGGCTTAAGGGGATTAAGGTTAAAGCCTCAAGATGATCAATGGGCAATTACTGCCAAGGCAGAGGGCGGGGTGAACGCCTCGAAGGTTGGGGGCAGGAGGGAGAAGGCACCCCTCCCAACATCAAAAGCACGCAGTGTGTCTGCACGTGGCAGACCCCAAGAAGCGCGGCTCAATGCATTAGGGGAGCCACGGGCGAGGTCACCTGCCCCTTGAGGACGCAGGCCCTTTGCTGTCCCTCCTTACCTCTCCGGGGCCGCCCACCCACGGGGGAAATGAGACCCGCTGCACTTCAGTCCTCGGCAGACAAAGACAGAGGCGCGACCTGAGGCCGCCTCCACGCCAGTCACTCCTGGGGCCGTAATAACTACAATTTTCTGACTTGAAGGCGAAACCAAATAACGCAGAGGAGCAATTGAGGCCACACGCAGGCTCTTCCTGAGAAGGAGCGCAGGTTGATCTTTCTTTTATAAGCCCAGCTTTATGCTGCTCATCGGCCCCTCTGCCCCTTCTGAGCTCTCCTTTCTTCTTTCCGCTTGAGGCACAATGAACAGGGCTCAGAAAGTTTCTTGCTTCCAGTTTCTTACCACTGTTGGCGCAGCTTCCCTTTGACCCAAGGACCAGGTGAAAAGCCTGCGGCCCTGGGCTTGTACCGAGAGCCTCCCAACCCATCGCAGGCCCAGGGGCTGGAGGCCGCGCAGTGGGCCGCTTTCCTGCGCACTGAACTCTACAGAAGCACCTCCAGCCTGGCTCTGCTCAGGGTGACTGACACCCAATCTCCGGGGACGTGACTCCTCTGGCCTCCACATGGGCCCTTTACCAAAGTGGGTGTCCACCTCGTTCTGAGCGAGCCCGGAGTTGGGACTGTGACCACAGGGCCCTCCCTCCTGGTCTCTGCCTGAACACCAGGTCACTCTTTCTCCTTACCCTGCTCAGCCACTCTGGCTTCTTCCCGTTGGTGCTCCTCTCCAAGTGGGTTCCCACCACAAGGCCTTGCCCGTGCTGTTTCCCCGCCTGGCATGCTGAGATCTGCCTGTGGCCAACCCCACCGCATGCTTCCCTCCTCAGCTCAGCTGTCACCGCCCAGGTCATGCCGTCTGAAATAGTCTCCTGCCTAGAGCATCGCAGAGTTTTGTTTCTCCATGGCCCTCTTGATGGTCTGGAATGCTGTCCTATTTATTTGTTACCTGCTTTGGATGTCCCCGCCCCACAGGGACATGCTCTTTCATCCCAGCCCCTTGTCTGGTGCGTAGTAGGTTTTCAAATATGTCAGCTAAGTGAGTGAGTGCATTTTGTGATTGGATGAGTTTCAGAGGCACTGGAGCAAAGCCGGATGCTCATTACAGGCCTTTTCAGCTGTGACATTTTCTGAGCCGGTTGGTCTCTTTTAGGCCCCTCATTTTACACGTGAGGAAGCAGCTGTGCCAGTGGGTTGATCTTGCCCAGAGGGCTCCTCCTACAGCCATTAGTGAGGTACTCAGACTGTCCCTCTCCACTTCAGGGCACTTCCAGGCCACTCTGGATTTCAAAAGAAGGTAGCTGACGCTACGTGGCCTCTGAGTCCAGCAAAAGGGTCCTGGGGGCCGGATGGGACCCCTTGTCAGAGACTGCCGCCCCCAAGGGAGGAGTTGAAACTGGCACTGAGGGTTCGGTTTTTAAGAGAGAGAAAGTCAGAAGCAGTTATTGGGAGGCCATGGATACGGGTCTGGTGCTTCCCAGGCTCTTAAACATGCCCCTTAATCCTTCATTAAGAGCTGCCCATCAGTTCATCCCTGCACATTTAAAATATTTTAGAATCACTTCTCCCCTCTGGTGAGAGCTGCACTCAGGAGACTAGACCCAACACCCCCCCCCCCTTCAGGTGGGGGGTGTTGGGGGCGGGTGTCCGCCCTGGCCTCCTGGTTTCATACTCCAACCACTGGTTGGTGTTTACTTCCACCAGAGCCAGGCCTGCTAGGTTTCAATGCATTGCACCTTGAGGCGACCTGTGAGGGTCCTGTAATCCTTCCCCTTTTCTTCCCCCTCCCCAACCAATTGACCACCTGTCAGGGCCAGAGCTGGGCCCCTTCCGCTGCCATCTGCCCCCTACCCTCCCACCTGCGGGAGAGAGGAAAATGCTAGCCGAGGATGCTGACACGCGACCTCTGGGCTTGTTTTTTTGTGCTGCAAACTTTTCCCTTTGTTTGGCTGCAGAGGTGAGCACTGGCCAGGTGCTCCCACTTTGGGTCTGGGAACACTTTCTGTAAACTTCCAGCCAGCGACAAGCTACTCCCCTCCCCTCCAAGTGGGGACAGGCTCATGTCAGAGGGTGGTTGGCGCAAAGCCCACCAGGCCCGTGCTCTTGCCCCCAGCCCACCTGCCATAGGAGCCGGCAAACAGGCACTGCCACCTCCAGGCTGCCCATGGGAATCGGAGAGCACCACTGCCCAGCTCAGGGCCAAAGCATGCTGGCCACCCATTAGTTGTTATGGAAACTCATTACCCCAGGAGGTCATTCAGCTGCAAATATAAACAATTTCCCAAAAGGTTTTAGTGAAATTCAAGGTAATAATGGCATTATTCAAAAAGTAGGATTTGCCATTCCTGAAGCCCAGGGCCCAGGCCCACCTCTGGTCAGGTGGGGACCAGCTCGCCCACGCATTTCTGCAGCCACCCCACCCAGCAGCGTGAGACCTGGCACATGGCAGTCCTCGTGAGTCCGGGCCACTCCACTCCTCTCAGACGTTGTTCTGTAGGGACAGACATATTGGGGGTGCTTCGTCTCTTCTGGGCTTGCTGAGCAAATTCCTGCCACCAAGCTGGGCACAGAAAAACAACCCATGCAATGAATGACGGTAAATTATGACAGTAATAAGAGTTATGTGCTGATAATACATCGTTGAGCATTCATTACTATTACTGCATTGCATTATTTGACTAGTTTATTAATGATTAATTTTCATTAATCTTAATTATTAACAGTCACATAGGGTCCATTCACGTGCCAGGCCACTGATGTGTGAGAGCTGTACTGGGTTTCTCATCACAACCTTCTGGGGCAGCACTGTCATCACCCCTTTGACAGATGGGCCAACTGTTGTGCCTTCTCCCCCTCTTCATTCCATTAAAAATGTGACTGGGACCCTATGCCAAGCAGGATTGTTAAATTACCCCAAAGCACCATCTCTCACTCTGTTTTGTCCCACATTCGTTCAAAAAGTACATACGGAGCTCCTACTGAGTGCCACCTATTGTTCTAGACAGTGGGGAGGCGGGGTGCACCTGCGCCTGGACCATGCTTTCTACTTGGCTCACTGCCCCTCACCCTCCAAACCCATTATATATCTTTTCTCCCAAGTGGCCTTTTCTGAACTTGCCAGCTGGAGTCAGGGGCCTCCTTAATGCCCCCATAGATTCTGCACCTCCTCTATCCAAACACTTAGAGGGCCTGGCAACTGCTTGTCTCGCATCTGCCTCTCCCTCCAGAGCTGAGACTATAGCTTTGTCTTTGTGTTTCCAAGGCCAGGCACAAAAAAGACAGCCACTAGATGTTTGTTGGATTTTATCATTTGGAAATAAGCTCCAGGAGGGCTGGGTCTGTACTGTTCACTCTCACATCCCCTAGTACAGTGTCTGGGCATAGTGAGTATGAAATACATGTCAGTAGGAAGGGTGAGCGGATGGGCAGATGGGTGGGTGGACGAGTGGGTGGATGGATTCCTGGACGGGTGGGTGGGCGGACGGATGCATGCGTGGATGTGTGGATGTATGGATGGGTGGATGGTTATATGTTTGAATGGATAGTTGGGTGTTAGATGGGTAGAAGGATGGAGGAAGGGCAAACAGATAAACGGATGGAGGGTCAGATAGATAATTAAATGGATGAATGTCTGGATAGTTGAATAGGTGGATAAATGAAATATTGGTTACTAGAATAGAGGGTTGAATGATTAAATGGTTGGTTAAAAGTCTAAGCACTGATGAACAAAATGCTTCCCATTAGCTCATTTTTTGGCACAAAAAGAGAGGTGGGATGAGTGGAAAAAGAGAAAGAACCCACCTCCCCACATACAACTCCGTCTTTGTTCCCCTCTCATTGACCTTTTTCATGCTCGTTTCCAGTCCCAGTGTTGGAAAACCAAAGCACGGAGAAAGTGGTGCCTCCCGGCTTGCGCCCCAGGGAGTGGGGTGCTTCCCTCCTGTGTGTGCAGGCAATTTCCACTTCTGCCTGGATTTCCTCAGCTCACTGGACATGAACTTGCTCTCAGACCTGTGAAACTTGACATACATGAATCACCCTGAGACTTTCAACTCCTAAGTTTGCTCGGCCAAAGCAAGCGGCCTGTGTCCAATGTGCGGCGCTCTCCTGCGGAAAGCTGCTGCATCTGGGGCCAGCTCTGCGGCCGCGGCACAGCGCTTCCTTGGCACCGCCCCTGCCTCTCCCTGTGCCCACGGGGAGATATTCTGATGCCGTTCCAGTCAGACTCTTAGAGCCTGGGGGCAGGCGGGCAGCTGCAGGCCTTAGGGGGGCTGCCTGTCAGGCAAGGGGTTTGTCAGCAGCTGGCAGCACCGGGGGTGAGGAGCTTTGGGCAGGGGACTGGAGTCCAGTCCAGCATGAGGCAGTCCCGTAGGGTGAGGGGTGTTGGGGGCAGATGACAGGAGGAGCCTAGCTGGTGGTGAAGGGACAGGTCACCAAGACTTGAGGGACCCCACCCGGGGGGTCTCTTGGAAGCTCCTAATTCCTTAGTAGAAACCCCACGGCCTTGACCTCAGCAGCCTTGCGGGGCAGTGGCTAATAATGTTGCTGCCTTCGCATGTGTCCTCAGCAGCGCTGGCCAGTGTCCTCTTCCTGGGCAATGCCACTGAGTGTGGCTATGGCCGGGCATTCGCAGGGTGGGGTGAGGGGTGGGCGCTCATGTCCAACAAGGTCAGGGAGGGCAGCCAGAGATCTCAAAATGCAAATGTGAGTAGTGGGCCCTCTAAACCTGCGGCTTCTGAAGGACCAGGCTCAGCGTGGTGAACATTAGCTGTACGGACAACGAGAAGGACGTTTGTTCATTCATTTAGTCATTCATTCATTCACTCAACAAACGTCTGTCGAGTGCTGGGTTGTCCTCGAGGGTCAGCGCTGGGCTCCCTCTCCTGTCATCTGCCCCAGACCCCTCCTCACCCTGCAGGACTGCCTCGTGCTGGACTGGCCTCCAGTTCTCTGTCCGAGCTCCTCACCCCACCGCTGCCAGCGCTGGCAAACCCTTCGCCTGACAGGCAGCTCGTCTAAGACCTGCAGCTGCCGGAATCCAGCCTTGTGAACCTCAGGGACAGAAGGCGTGGCTGGGACACAGAGTCTGACACGTATATTCAGTATAGAGTTAAGATGTGGTGGAGGAGGGGAAGGAATCCATTTGGGCTCCCATGGAACCCGGGGGGCTCATTTCTGAGCAGGAGGCAGCCTCTGCTCTGGCCCTCAGTGCATTTGGGAGAAGAGCAGCCAGCATTGCCCCCAGGGAGCACTGCTTACTGGGACCGAGACTCACGCCAACCCAGGAGGTGCTCTGCACCTGGCAGGTGCCCTCCTGCTCCACCCGAGGGGCCTGAGAAGTTCAAGTTATTTATACTCACAGTTTCTCTTTGTTTCCATCAGCTCTTCCATTTGGGTGTCAGGAATTTGCCTGTTAAGGGCTATCTGGAGTCTTCTCCCAGCATTTGGGGGCGGTGAAGAGGACTGCTCTGTCATGCCCCCAGTTTCCCAGGGGCCCCTTTCCTTACAGCCTCCTCTCGCACTGCCCTTCCGTGCATGCTAATGTAGGTTTGTACTTAGGGTCCGCATTTCCCAAGAAAAGTTCGCATAATTTTTAATTTAGAATGTCAGGAATCCAATTTACTCACTAGATCGGTTAATGATGTGGGCTGCTGGAGGAGCACACTCCTGCGGGCCCTCTCGGGTCTGGTTGCTCCGTCCCGGCGAGATGACCGGGACGAGTCCACTCAGAAGGACCAGCTGAGGTGGCGGGGCGGGGGCTCATCTGGGCTTTGGTTTAAGATAGAACTTGGACCGGAGCTAAGGCTGAAGCCGGGTCTGAGGCAGAACTGGGCTTGGTCTCAACATAGCAGGTTTATTTCCCATTCGAAGGGTAGCTCTGCTCTGCTGCCCAGGGTCCCCGAGCTTATGGATTCTTTGAAGTACTAAGAAAGAAAAATAATAAATAAAACCCCTGCAGGGCCGAGGCAGCGGGAAGAGAATGGTGAGGCAGAGGCAAGGGGTGGAACCAAGAGCGAAGGAGAGGCGAGAGGCCATGGCCAGAGCGCAGACAGTCCGCAAAGGTGCCCGGGTGGCCAGGGCCCAGCGCGGGCTCACTCCTGTCCGTGCAGGCGGTGCGCCTTCCTAGGACACATCTCCGGTCCCAGTCCAGCATGACAACCAGCCAGGGCTCCTCGCGCAGCCCTCCTTGGGGAAGGCTGTCAACCCAGAATGTCACAGCCCCAGGTTCCTGCTGGAACTTTCTTCGGAGGTGTCAGGACCAGAGAAACAATTCCAGAGCCATCTGCCTCCACCCTCCAGCACTTTCCTGGTTGACAGCTGGGAAGCCATACTTGAGTGATAAAGATATTTTACTGCTGCATTTTTACTCGGGAAACACATTTTGTTGTTTAATTCTGGGGATGAAAACAGTCGATAGATTGATGAAGGCAAAGTGACCTTGTGTTGAGTGAGAACCTCCGTATCTCGCCCCCTCTGGTGCACTGCCTTTACCAGATGCGATGACCGACCTTTTCATTGATTTATGCGGGCTGCCCGGTGTGTTTGCATTGCGAGGGGTGTCTGACATTCCCCAGCCGTGCCTCTCCTGCCTGGGATCCAGGCTCAGCAAGCATCTTCCAGAGAAGACACTAGACATTATTTAGGGTCTGCTCTTTCGCTGACACAGCAGGCTCACGCACAGCATCCTTAATTGACGGAGCAAAAATCTAATCAGGAAGAGTGTATGCACCAGGAGACTAATAAAGCACACTGCCAATGGGGCGCGTGCCAATCAATCCGTCAATCCATATTATTGAGCACCCTTCCTCTCCAGCTCCCTCCCCCAAACCAGTTCTGCCCTCAGATCCCTGCTGTGACAAACTCAAAGGGAGGGTCAGATGCCCGAAGGGTTGAACATCTCCAGGTGTCAGGAGACTCACTCACTTGAAATGATACAGTCCAAGTGATGGCCCAGGTTAAGCCCTCGTGGAATGTCGGGAGGCAATGGGACCTCGGGCAGACCCGTTGAGCAGAGACTTCTGGGGAACACGGGTGGAGGGTCTGCACAGTCAGGGGCATGGGTCAGAGGGCAGTGGGTGAGGAGTGAGGAGGGTACCCTGGCTCTGCCACTCTCCACCGTGTGAACATTGAAGGTTTCTGCCTCTTCCTTCCCCCTATAGAAGGGTGTTCAAGGCCCCCATGCCCCAGGGCTATTGTGAGGTTCCAATGAGGCAAGGGATGGGGAGCAAAAGTCTTTGGGATGGTCAGGAGAGAGGGGAGGGAGCGAGGGGGCAGGATAAGCAAACGTCCAGAAGTGAAAGTGTGCAGCCAGGTCAGGATGGGCTGGGTGGGTGATTAAGCCATTTCATCAGTCACCTGAGGGCGGTTCCTGACCTCGGGCTCCCAGGCGGGCTCCAGGTACCTTTCTCCCCATAAACAAAATGCCATCACTGATAACAGGCCTTCCTCAGCCTCCACGCATCGCTCGGGCAGGACTCCGGCTGAGAAACCGCACGCACGGCCTTCTCATTAGGCGATAAAATAGCCAGAAGTGCCGCTGTGCCCCGCGCAGTCCCCGCGCCACAGCGCCGTCGGATCGCCCCCAGTCCGCCTCCGCTCCCTTTGTGCTGCGGGCCGCTGCCGAGGGCATGCTTCAGGTGCACGACCGGGGGTCGGTCTCTGCACTCAGTACAATTTAAAGAGATGCGGACAAAGGACCCGGCCCCAAATCTGGGGGATGTGGCAATTTTTCCTCACTTTTTTGGTTCATTTGAAGTATATTTACATTCGGTAACACCCTCAGATTTTAAGTCTACAGCCCTGTGAACTCTACTAGGTATATATCCTTGCATCCACCAACCCAATCAAGTGTCTAGTTCCATCTAGATTAACTTCTCTGTTCTTGAACTTCAAGTAAGGGGGATCATACAGATGTCCACATAGGTGTCTGGTTCTTTCACTCAGTGCAACGTATTTGAGGGCTCCGTAGGGTTGTGTGTATCCGCAATTTGTGTGTCTTCCTTGTATATTTTATCATATGGATATAGCTCAACCTGTTGGCCATTCTACTACCCATGGACATCTGGGTTGTTTCCAATTTGGGGCCATCGTAAACAGCTGCTCTGAACACTTGCACATACGTCGCCCTTCCTGTCCCGTGCAGTTCCAGGAGTGGAGTGGCTGGGTCGTGTGATCCCTGGGTGTCAAACTTTGTCAGGAGCTGTCAAACGTTTCAAAGTGGTCACGCCTCTGTCTGCCACCCTCCCATTGCTCCACGTCCTTGCCAACACTCGGTTTCGACGGGCTTCTCAGTTTCTTCCATCTTGTGCCTGCGGAAGGACACCCCGTTGTGGGTTAGCATGTGCAAGAAAGGTGAGTTTGTACTTAGTCTCGGTTGCTTCCACCTGGCTCAGGCTGTGGAAGACAAACGAAAAACCAACCACCATGGCTGGTCTCTGTGAGTTGGAACGGATGGATTGCTGTAAACACAGCAGATGTTACCTGAGGGCAGCCCTGCAGGGCAGGCGTCTCCCAGAGCCCTGGGTTCCAGGGTCATGCAGGGCAGTTAAAGATCCTGCGGGGCAGGGGGAGAAGGTGGGTCCTCTGTACTCTCCTTTCTCTCCACTGACCCATGTGTCAGCTGCCCAGCTTACCCAACACAGTCCAGAGCCCAGTCCCCAGCCACCTCCTGAGGACCTGGAGGTTGGAGTTGTCACTTTGTCTTCATTGGGTAGATGTATCGATGGCGAGTGGGCTGCCACCAACCGAGATGGCTGCCACCTGGCCAAGAAGGGGGCTGGCAGGTGCAGAGAAAGAATCGATTTGTCCCCACTGCAAGTGCAGGCTCGATCCTGCTGGGCAGCCCGAGCCACCTGGGCCTGCCCCACTGTGGCTCCACTGTCCTCCCTCACTCTCCTGAAGTCCCGAAGCACAAGGAAAGGTCAGTGGGTGGTCTCGGCCTAGGCCAAGCAGCCCCAGTCTCGGTGCCAGAGCTCGCGTGCCCATCGGCTGCAGGTTCCTTCACTCCCACCTGTGGCTCCCTCTCTGGGGCCCCCACACAGGACAGGTCAAACCAACTCAATAATAATACATTTTAAAATGATGGTGATGACGAGGAGGAAGGTGGTGAAGATGACAACCATTCCTTGATCTCCTACTCCGATGGTAGATTCCCTCCTTCACTTAACTGCAACAACCACGGTGTGGGAACTAAGGTCTCCATTCTGGGAGGGAGAACTGAGCTTGCGGTTGAAGAATTTGGCCAAGATAGTCCAGGAAGGTCAGGATTTGAGCCTCTCACTGTCTTTTTCTATTTGCCTTGTGGGGAAGCAAGAGGGTCCCAGCTGTACCCAAGACCCATGTGCTCAAAGAAGTAGGAGAAATTAAGCTGTATGTGATGCAGGGGAGCCCAGCACCAGGCTGGGGAGTTGGCAGCTAGCTCTGCCCCAGCTCACTCAGGGTCTGGAGAGTTCCCTCTCTTTTCTCCACGGTCCTTAAGATTCTTGTCAGTGTTAAAATCCCCAGAGCCTGTGCCTGTGTCTCGGGGATGCTGAAACAAAGATTTAGAAGATTCTGAATCATTGAGTGGGTTTGAGGGGAAGTGAGTGAAGAGTCCATGGAACAAAGGACCCAGACCTGATCTGATTAAGTGAGGCTGGAGTGAGGACACGGTGCTGGAACCCCTGTCTCAGGCCAGGCCTGATGTGGAAGAGAAGAACCCTGGGACGCAGCAGAAAGCTTAGAGTGTGGGCAGCAGGTCCCTGGGAGAGCGCGGAGGCAGCTCTGACCCAGCGGGAGGCTTCGTGGAGCAGGCGGACATCCTGTACCTTGCGGCCCAGAGGTGCAGCAATCTCCAGATCTGCCTGTTCTGCTCTCACCCTTATAAACAAGATCATGTCAGAAAGTTCAGCTGTCTGGGAGCACCCGTGCACAGGCAAAGAAAGTCAGCCCTGACAACTTCCCCAGGAGCCATGCCTGTCTTGGCAGCCCCATTCTACAGATGAGGAAACTGAGCCTTTGACACCAGGAGCTGTGAGGTTGTGTAGCTGGGCCTCTTCTCAGGTCTGTCCGATGTTAAAGGCCATGACCTGCTTGTTCTGTTGAGCTCTATCAAAATACCCAGCATGAGCCCTGGCTGGTGTGGCTCAGTTGGTCGGGCATTGTCCCATGCACTGAAAAGTTGCTGATTCGATTCCCAGTCAGAGCATATGCCTGGGTTTCGGGCTTGATCCCTAGTAGGGGTTGCACAGGAGGCAGCCAATCAATGTTTCTCTCTCTCTAAAAATCAATTTAAAAAATCTTAAAAATATATATATATATATACACAACACAAGAAACGCATGTACAGTGGGAAAATGAGAACTATCCCGAAAGGCATAAAGGAAGATCAGTCTCTATCCCTCCTCGGTCCTCCAGGCCCCCCTCAGGAGCAACAATAGAGAACATCTTGAATCCTTCTAGGGATGTGTCCTGCATGTTTATGCACAAGGATCCTCTTTTTACTTTTTATGCAAATAGCTTCATCTAACACACGCTTTCCTGTACCCCAGTTTCTCAATCAGCGGGCTGTTCGGGCGACAGTCCCACACCCGTGCACTGGGCATGTAGCCTGGGGTGGCGTGTAGCCTGATATGGGCGAGCCCTGACTTATAGGCATCACCCCAATACCAAGCATCTGTAGTTTCCGGCCTTCTCCCTGTAACTCTGGGCGATGTGTGAGAAGGTCTGCTGGACAAATTCCTACAAGGGAAGTTGCCAAATCAAAGGGTGTGTCTGTTTTTAATCTGAATGGATATTGCCAATAGCAATGTTCAAGGGTGTCAGACATCCCCACACCGAGAGATTACAGGGTGTTGCCAAGCTTGGTACTCTGCCAATCTGATAGATGTCTCATTTGCATTGTTAGTCTAAGCGAGGCGGGGCAGCTTTTCATATACTTTCAAAGCCAACAGCAATTTCCTTCCCTGTGACTTCGCAGTCCAGGTCCTTCAAAAGACACACCCTTGGCTTCATCTTATCCCTCTCCTCAGATCTCCGTGGGTGGGCCCACGGGAGTGGGCTGGGGGTGGAGGCAGTGGAGTGTCGCAGGGATCCTGGACTCTAAGGCCAGCGCTGTGCCCAGCTCTCCGCGGGGTCTTATGCAACCACCTACGGATGCCATTTCCTTCAAAAAGAGGAGCTTGGATCAGATAATTCTAAAAATCAATGACTCTCGTTATCGCCCAGACAGTTGTGGCTGGCAGTTTGCTATCTATTCAGAAGGAAATGGATCTGAGCTTCAGAAGAAAGAATTTAATTTAGATACTGTGGAAAACTTCCTGACGTCTCAGGATATTAAACTCTGGAATGAATGATGACGGTCTGGGGCAAATGTCTTTCTAATACAAAGAACTTCAAAAACAAGATGACTCACTTGTCCTAATGGGGAAAGTTTCATTGCGGTGCCGAGGTGGGAGCCTGGAGCAGCGAGAGGGTCTCGCTGGCCTGGAGAGTGACGGGTCTCACGTCCCCGAGCTGCGTGCCAAGCTGATTGTCGACGCCGGGCCAATTACCTGCTTCCCCCTGCAGCTCAGGCATTATCTAATTTCATGATTTGGCTCATTACACATGTTAGAAGCAGACACACTGTCAGGCCTAACTTAATGAATTACTAAAATTAGCATTATTGAAAAAATGAACTGCAAGGGAGACTGCTGATTTTAATCAATAGTTCAAGTGAGCGCGGTTAAAGAATGTCAAAACTCGCAAAACCGCCCAGAAACTCCGCAACGACACCCTGTGCCTGGCGTTTCCAGGGCGCCAAGTGTTCCCGGTCAGTGAGCTCTCTGGTGAAGGGGCACAGAAAGCTTTGGGCGCCCATGGGCATCATTGTGGGCAGTCTGCAAGGGGCCCGCCTCGGTTAACAACGCGCTGGGCATCATCTCACCTTTGCTTAATGACTCAGGGTCCTGTTAATAACACCCATTACTAATGCGGACAGCTCGCCTCACATTCTACAGAATTCTAGACCACTAGTATTATTTGGGGGAAACTCAAATAATCTAATCTTACCCTCTCAGTGCAGGGGAGCTCCTTTCAGCAGCCCCCCAAAAAACCTACACAATCCCTTCGGAGGGACTTCTAGTGTCTAGGGCATGCGAGTGAGTCCCCCGGCCCCCCCATCTCTCCCGCCTCCCTCTCTTTTTCCCTCCCAAGCTCTGGCCTTGGGGCTCAGGAATCGGTGGTGAAACAGGCAGATTGGGTCCCTGCCCTCAGGAAACTTCATGTCGATTGCGGTGACAGAGAGTAAACAGACTCCAGCATGGCCAAACATATAAGTGCCACAGGGATATGCACAGGGCCCCAGGAAAGTGACAGCAGGTGATAGCAGCGGGACTCGAAGGGGCTGTTCGTCTCATAGGCATCTCAGCAGCATGCATTTCCCTGGTATTAGGCTGTGAGTCTCCGAATCGGCTCTTCCTGGTCACGAGAACGCCAGGCCACATGCACGTGCCTCCTGGATACCCCAGCCCAGCCTTGTGGGCTTGCAGGGCCTGGCTAGCCCCTCCTCCCCTTCTCCCTGCTCCCCAGGCTCCCCCAGCACAGCTTGGACAAAGGGGACCCATAGGGACACACTTGTCATCACTGGATAAATGGACAGAACCCAGGAAATAGGAAGGGACGGCAGGCAGGTAGAATGAAGTTTGGCCTGGGGTTGGATCCCAGGTTTGGTGACCCCTAAGCAGGTGCTCCCTGGACAGGCCTGCCCCATTCCTGAGCCCCAGGCTCCCCTCCTTCACCCTCCCTTGCTCCCCAGGGCAGCCTTGGGGTCAAGCTGAGTGGAGAGGGAGCACTCTGTGACCCGAGCAGAAAGCAGTGTCCATGTGGGCCAGGGAAACGGCCCCTTCCTCAGTAACTGCTGACACCACTCCTGGCTCCCCGCCCGGGGGCCCCTCCTGTACTTGGCTGAGAACCTGGAAACTGACATAGCTGGGTTTACAGCTGGCCCTTTGGGTTTGGCCTCTGTCCTATGCTAGAAAGACATTCCTGGGACAGGCGAGTGGCCAGGGTTCTGAGGAAGGGCTCCCTATGGGGTGACAACTGAGGCACAGGAACCTGACGGCTAACACCCCTGAAATGCCTACCCTCCCACCTCTGCTCTTGGTCCCCCTCTGTCCCTTGTGAGGCTCATGGGAGCCAATGGAAGTTCAGGGGCCAGGGTCATCGCCACCTCGTCCCTCCTCCACCCCTTATTCTGAGAGCAGGCTGGCACCTTCCTGGGAAGACAGGCCTGCTGATAGCCAAGTTCAATAGAGTCAATTATCCAGCCGAGAGTGACGTCTGCTCGCCCTGCCTCTTCTCGGCAGGTGCCCTCGAGGGCTGACGCAGCTGGTAGCTGCAGCATTAGGTTTGCAACGTTTTCCGTAGTAAATGAATTGTTCTTTCGAGAGAGGAAAAAAATCCATGTAAAGGTGGTTAAGCTGGAGCTCCTGCCGAGGTCTGGGCTGGTGGCAAAGCTCAGACGGTTCATTTCCTGCTTTGACTTGGAAACCTGGAGCTGCGTTCCGCTCCTTACAGGCGAGAGACAGGCTGTTCTGGGAAACCATCTTCCCCGTGATTTATTGACCGGTGCTCTGGGAACCAAATTAATTGCTAAATGTTCTATTGAGTGCCTCGCCTTCAGCATTAACGAATCTGGAGAGGGGAGGTCAGGAGCTTTGTGACCAAAGGCTTTCTTGGAAGTGGTCCTTTTGGGAAGCAGAGCTCACGCTCGGGGGCCCTGGCTGACGGGCCAGAAACCTGGCTGCAGGATCGGCAGCTGCAGTTTTTGGAAAGAGCAGGGGTCAGGCTGGGCTTGCTGCTTTCCAGACGCCCAGCTCCGGGGGCCTCCGGGGGGCCCGGCCCTGTGTTTGTTTCTGTGTGTGGGCGTTGGTCCATCTGCTTGTCCGTTCCCCCTCTGGGTGGGGATGGGCTTGTGACCGAGGTGGGTTTAAGGATCTGACCCAACCATGCGCAAGCATGTCCCCAACACGGACAGGGCTGATCGGAAGGTCGCAGCAGGCTCGTTAACTTCCCACGCTGCCCTTGACCCATTTTCCACAGCCCCATGGACTCTAGACTCGGGAAGAAGGTCCTGCTCGTGGGGACATGTGCCACGCCAGTCCCCTTTGACTCTCACCAATGTGATGTGATGTTTGTTTCTAAGTCAATTAACTTTTTCCAAAAAAAATCACAGGTTTCTTTACAAAGGGTCAGAAGTGGAAAATCATTATTTCTTGCCATATGAAGTCAATGGTAACCATGAAAAGAGAGGCAATGGAACAAAACATTATTAAATTTGGCCGGAAACCTCACCAGAGGAAGATTCGGAGCCTAAGGCCGCTTTGTTCAAAAGGGTGGTTTGCGAGCACTCGGGGGGCAGCTGAGATATTAGATTGGGAGTTTTCTTGATGTACTTAGAAAAATGCCAAAGAATTGGACAGGAAATAAAACTTTTCCTTATGTGCTCTGTAGTCCCAACACCACACTTTAGCAGACTCGAGCAGAGCAGCCCTTCAAGCCCCAGAGGGGGAAAGTGAGGCACCAAGGGGAGGTGGGAGAGGCCCCAGGTTAAAGGGGGGCCCACACGTTTCCATTTCATTTCGGGTGCCTCAGTGTCTCTCCGTCCCCTCTGTTGGGGCTCGGTGGGACCGGGCGTCGGAGATGAGCCCTGAGCCCAGCCCACAGCGCCACCTCAGCCCTGTCCTGCGCTCATGTCTGCCGGAGCAAGCCTGTCCCTGGGCACTCGCTGCTGGTGGAACTTGTGAAGCTACCAATTCCTCCTCAAAAACCAGACAGTGTTTCAACTGGAGCCGAATCAGGGGACGGAGGGAGGGCCGCCATCGGGAATGCAAATTTCCTTCTTGTTAAATCATCCCCTCCGGCTTCTTGGTGGCCAGGACTGTTTGAGTTTTATCTCTCCCTCTGCCAATTGTCCTCACATTTTGCTGCCTGTTTGTGTGCCAGCGGGGGAGGGAGAGACAGGCCAGTGCCCTGTGGTCTGTCTCCTCAGGGGGCTGGTGAGGCGGCTGACAGAGCTGAGGTCGGGGAGGGCTCCACAGTCTATGGAGAAATATGCTTGAAGGACACCCCGGTATCTGCCATCAACAGCCACTCACCCCCTTACTCTACCTCCCAGGACACATCAGGAAGGCCAAGAGGGTTTACCATCTTGGGAGGTGAGCAGGGGTACACTCTGGGAAAATGTTAAATCACCCGGCGAGTGCCCTACATGGTGCGGGGTGGCAGGGCAAGGTAGGGCCAATGGCCCCAGCTCTTGCAAACAAAGAGCTAAGACATTCCTCCTCTCCTTAGACAGAAGTCCCATCGGCACTCTCCCCTCCCGCACTTTAGAGTGATGCAGCTCAGTGCCTGCTGCGGCTCGGCTGCGCTAGGGGTCTTGGTTGTGGCCATGCGCAGGTGGGGAGGGAAGGCCAGTGAGAAGTGATAAATTGCCCAGAAGTTATTAATGCCATAAAATGAAGTCATCGGAAGCTATCCTTTACTTTCTCTCCTGCGAAGCACTGAGGTTGGCCATGGGAAGGTGCAGCTAATCCCTTAGGAGCTCATCAGAGAGAGTAAGGAACGTGCAGAACTCGTTTCTCGGCTGACATATTAAAAGAAGAATGCATTCGGGCTGGGTGCAGCCCCTTGGTGGTCACAGGAAGGCCACACACTACACGGAAAGGCCATTTGCTGATGTCAGAAAGAATGAACTGTCCTCCCCAGGGGAAAATTGCATGTGGGAGGCAAGCCATCACCTGGGTTTGGCAACTCAGGTCAAGAACAGGGAGCTCAGGCAGGGCCATCACTTCTGAACTACGATTGGCAGGATGAAAGGGACCTCAGCAAGCAGGGAAGAAAATTCAAGTTTGGTTTCCGGTTTTCTGGAAAGTTGTCCCCTGGGCCCTTCTGCACAAAGCAGATATGGGATGGAGGTCAGCTCTATGATGGCCGTCACTGTCAGGAGCTGCTCAGGTCCACCAGGACCAACAGCCTTTACCAAGATGCCCCCGTCTCTGCTTCTTGCTGGCCCAGAATGGGTGCTCGATTCAACAGGTACAGCGTGGGATACGGATGTCATCAAAGCTGCCTCCTGGGGTGTGGCTGTGACTTCAGGGCAGCATGGACCACATCTCATTGCTCATGGAATCACCAAATTAAGTAGGCTAGGGGGCCAAGTGGTAGCCAGCTGCAGGCACAGCTGGATCCAGTCACTCCAGTATCATCACAGGACTCTCTCAGCTGCTTTTCTAAGTGCTGGTGCCAAGACTCTGCTCCTCGTGGCTCCCACTACCCCAGACTCCCAGTGGGAACGAACATCTTCTTCTTGGTCACTACAGCAAATGTCTCAGAACTAGCCCTGATCGGACAGCCTGGATCACATGCCCTTCCCTCAGCCAATCCCTGTGGCCAGGATTCTGCTGACTGAGTCAGGGCTGAGTGGCAAGACCTCCTTCCTGAAGACCTAGGGAGTCAGCCCCACTCAAACCACATGGCCCAGGAGAGGCCACCTGGTCCTCCAGGAACGTCAGGGCATGCTTACTAGAAGGACGGGGAATGGATGCTGAGTCACCTAAAGGAACATGTGTCCTCTATGGTCTTTTTCATGCAAGTCCTGACAACACCTTTAGGAGGTGGGTCCTATTATGACACATTTAGCAGATGAGGAAGTAAGGCCCAGAGAGGTTAAGTAATTTACTCAAAGATACACAGTGGATAAATTATAAGAAAACTCCAACCCAGCTGTAAAGTTCTTTATGATGACCCCAAAAGTTTTGCTATTGTTGGTTCTCTGCTCTCCTTTGTTTGTGGCTCTGCCACACCATCACAGTGCCAGACACACAGTAGGTTTAAAAATGACACTCAGTTGTGTCTATGGACATCTCTTTCTGGTGTTCGGGTGATTCTTTATTCTTCAGAATTTCTAAAGATGGCAGGGTGTTCCCAAGGGCAAAACATCAATTTTTACTGCAAATTGTTTTTGTTAATAAATGATATATAAGTTTATGCATCCTAATTAACCAAAAATTATTTATTGCAGCAATTAAAACAAAGTTGTGTAAATGACTGCGATTTTAAGTTCTTGAAAAAGCAGTGAAGTCCATTAGTGCTTCTCTTCTTTGCTGACACTCCAGGAAACCCTGCCCGCAGCCAGCTGTTCTGCCCCCCATGGAGCCTTCAGAGGGCACATTCAGAGAGTCTATAAGCCTGGGTCCCCTGGAGAACTGACTCCAGGCCAGGGGCTGCTCCATCCTGCCAGTGAGACAACAATCAGCATCTTCTGACTTGGATATACCGAGGAGGGAATTATAATCCACTAACCCACCAATGCATCTAGGCACAGAGCTATGGGGAGGGAGTACGTGGCCCCTTGCTTCAGGCAATCCAGAAGAGCCAAGCTCTTTTTGCCTCTAACTCTCACTACCCTTGACAGGAGTCTCTGTAGTTGGTCCCATGACTTGCCGGGCTAACTTAAAATGCCTCCCCTTCCTCCCAAGCCACCACTGATCCATCCATTGATCCACCCATCCATCTGTTCATCCTTCCATTTATCCAATCATCCATCTGTCTTAGGGTAAGAGATGGGATTCCAGATAGACCATACCACCTCAGAGAGATCTGTGTGGAGAGAAAGAACACAGGCAGGAGAACAGAGGGGTGGTGGTAAGGAGAAATGAAAGGTATTTTAAAGAAATTTGGGACCATAATTCAAGAAGTAAACATGTACAAGGACTCCTATCACCATTCTCTAGGGGAGTGGAGGGTGAAGTATGAGTATGGTTGCTAGGTAAAATGCAGGACACACAGTTAAGTTAGAATTTCAGAAAAACAACACATTTTTTAGTATAAGTGTATCCCAAATACTTCATGGGATATACTTATACTAAAAAAATATTATCCAAAATTCTAATTGAACTGCATGTCCTGCTCTGCCCGCCCTCCCTCCCTCCCTCCCTCCCTCCCTCCCTTCTTTTTAAATTTGGCAACCTTCAGCCCAAGCTTACAGACAACCTACCAGGTTCAGGCTGAGATTCTGTTTCTTGGGTGGGTCAATCTGACTCATTGAGACTCATTTTTCTCACCTGTAAATATCTCAGGGCATGTGACCCAAATTGCCCACCACAGGGGCCCTGTAGGTGGTGAAATGTGTGGAACAGAAGCATGGGAGATATATTCAGGGACCAGGGTTCGTAGCCTGCAGGACACAGTTAAAAAATGCTCTGCAAGTCACAGAAAACACATCTGTGGGCCAAATGGGACCCAAGTTCTGCTAATTTACAAACTTCCATCCCTCTAGGGATGTCCAGAGGATCAGATGGGGTAGAGTGTTCAAGCTGGTAGACCTGTGCACCAGGGTTGGGCACAGCAGTCAGAGCTGAGCAATGGCAGTCAAGATGACTCTCCATGCACAGGTGGGTCCTTATATCCCTGGGCTGTTCTCCTGCTCCCCAAGCTCCTCTCTTCCTCCTAGACTCTCTCTTTTTGTGACCTTACCCCTCCCTACCTTATCTACTGCAGAGATGTGGCCTCTGACCACTCTTAAATTCCAACCCCAATGCAGTGGAAGAAAAACTTGCAACTTTTAAAAGGCTCTCATAAAAGCCATGTTGAGAGTCAGGTTTTAGAATGGGGCAGACTTGAACATGAACTTGAAGATTAAGTCTGTGAGTACTACTAGCTGGGTGTCTGTGGGGCTTTCATATCCATCGTCCATGAAGTGGGTTCAAGGATCGGACCTCATAGAGCTGTAGTCAGTGGTCCCTGAATGTCAACTCTTTCAATAGACCTGGAAACCATGGAGGATTTTCAAAGACACAAGGGTCCTTGGAGGTGACTTCTTCTCACACAGGGTTCATTTGAGGAAAGTTGGGTTGATTTAGAGCTTTTCTAGCCCTTATCATCTGGAGAGAGACAGTCAGAGGGTGCCTAAGAAATTCCACTGCCAACTTGGTGCTTGTTTCAAAGCATTCATCCATCTACCATTTTTCAGGACAGTGACTCTAATCCACTATTAAAATGTGTTGGTCAAAATCCTTATGGTCGTAAGAGATGAAATAACTAACTCTGAGAGACTCAAACAGCAGGAGTTGAGTTATCCTATATAACCAGCAGTCTGGAGATAAGAGACAACTTAGCAAAATAACCAAAAACTCATGCTCTTCCGATCTTTCTGCTTTGCCATCCTCATGGTCACAATACAGTTGCCATAGCTCCAAGCATCACGTCCTTACACAATGACATCCCGAACAGGAAAGAGGGCGGTACAAGCCAAAGAGCCTTTTCTTTATGAATATCTCTTTTTCATGGGGGATAATTTCTTCCAGAAGCCCCCCAGTAGGTTTCCTTCTGTATTTCATTGTCTGAGTGTAGCTCATAGGCCCATCCCTATTCCAATCAGGACAAAGGACAACCCGACTGCAGTGGCTTAGGTGGATCAGCACTCTCTGTAGAGCTGGGCACTTTGTAGCACAAAATCAGGGTTCTATTCTAAGAACAGAGGGACCGTGACTGACTGCTGGGTGGACAGCCAGTATTTCTGCAGCTCACAATAACAATGCAGATGAAAATAGCTTTTGTTTGTTGAGCACTTACTGTGAACTAGTCACCAAGGTAAGCGTTGTGTATGCGTTAGGTCCCTGAAGCAGCCCCATTTCTCACCACACCCCAATAAGCTGCCCTGCCTCTTCCCACCTTTAGGGAATCAGGGGGTGCTCGGAGTACCTGGCGCTGTGCAGGCCTCCCCACAGGTGAACCTAGGTTCACAGACCATGTCCCATCAGTCAGCCGCTGCTGGAATAAAAACCAGAGAACCCGCCAGCAACCCCGCACCCTGCTCCATTTCCCGTGGAGTCACACGCTTCCAAGGTCAGGTCGGCTGAGAGATGCCATTCCCCAGGGCAGCTGGGCCCACACTCTGTCTGCTCAAGTGCATATTTCAAAGACATCCCAATACTCTGGGCCAAAGCAATGATTTTCAATCATCGGGGTCTTTCCCTTTGTCCCTGCCCTCCCAGAGCACTTAGAGTGACTGATGACAACTGTCCCTCCAGGGCCCCTGCAGGCTCATACATGCGAGAACTCTTGACTGGGGAGCGTCTCCAGGCAGTGGGCCTCAGGAGTGTCCAAGCCCTGTGGTCACGGGGAAGCGGCCACCAAAAGGAGATGGGACAAGTGAGAGGCCCATCTACACAGGAGTCATCAGGTGACAAGGGAACAGCATATGGGCACTTGGACCTATTCTGACACATGAAAGGGAGGCTTGAAAAAAACCCTTGGGGGGCGACACTGTGACAGGTGGGGGACTCGGCAGTGGGCTGCCCAGGCCTGGTCACCTGGTCCTGCCTCTCACCTGCTGGGAGCTTCCTCTAGATCTGAAGTCTGTCTGTTTCTCTCTGTCTCCTTTTCTCTTTGTCACGTGGACATATGGGTGTCCACACAGGTGAGTGTCCCTGGGCACGTCCCGAGGCCCCGCTCTGCAGGCAGAGACGTGGCTCTCGGGCAGGAGTAAAAGGCCAGTGTCCCTCTGGCTCTTGCTCTCACGCATAGGTAGGAAAGCAGGTGCCTCTCGAGCAGGGCCAGCTCAGTACAGATCGGCCCCCGTTTCTTCTGCCCAGTGTCCACCATCTGAAATGCAAAATCACCTTTGTCTGTTCCCAGTACAAAGAAAATCACGCAGGTCCTATTGAAAACGCTCCCTCTCCCTCTCCAAAGTTTTTATCTGAAGATTTCTGTCTAGACAATGATACAACCCTCTCCTCAGAAAGCACCTGAGGGTCGCACGCCCAGAAGACGGCTTGGCTTCCTCACTTGGTCTTTTTGCCTGAAGCTGAAAATGTCTGTGTGATGTTTTTCAGGAGGAAACCGTCCATCTCATTCTTTCTGTCTTTCTCTCACTTTCTGTCTCTCGCAAACACACACACACACACACACTCAGGCAAAAAGTTCTCTCTACTGGATTTAAAACTAGGCAGAAACTACTTCCCTCATTTAGGGAAGCATCAGGGGGGAAAACAGCCTATTTGCAGCACACAGAAAAGTGTGTGTGTGTGTGTGTGTGTGTGTGTGTGTGAGAGAGAGAGAGAGAGAGAGAGAGAGAGAGAGAGCTTATTCTGTCTCACAGTCTCTCTAAAGCTCATTTTCTGGGCAGAAATGCTGCCTCCCTTGAGAAAGAATGGGCGAAAACGTGTACAAATTCTCCAGACAAGAAGAAAAGTGTGCATGTGTGCAAGAGTGCCCGTCCTGGTCTCTTTCTCTGAGAGCAGAGACGTGGAGACAGTGCTGTCTCTCCCCCCCACAGGAAACCTCGCCGTGGCAGCTCCTCTCTGAGAAAAAACGCCCTCCTCTCACCCAGGCCCCTGCGCCCCAAAGCCAGCGCTCTCCTGCGGTGGGTCTGCGGGCAGCGGTCACCCCCACAGCACCCGGCCGGCCCTTCGCCTCTGGGGACGAAGATGCCCGCCAGCCAGGTGCCCACCAGGGCTGTCCTTCCGCACTCAGAAGTGTGTGTGTGTGCGTGTGTGTGTTTACACAGGCAGGGAAATCTATACGTGTCTTTTCTCCAGGTAGAAAACTCTGTTCTGAATGCACATGTGCACACAAGCACACACACGCGCACACACAGGCACACACACGCATACACGCTCACACAGGTGCACACAGGTGCACACGCACACAGGTGCACATGCGCGCACACAGGCACACACGCGCACACACGCACACAGGCACGCCTGCAAAGCCACACGCTCTCTGGGCTCGCAGGGAGCCGTGGGCACGTCGTGAGCAGGGAGGACAGGCGTCGTCTTACTCAGAAGAGTCCCTCCCGGAAGCTCTCGCCCGGGGAGAGAGACACACACTGGGGACAGTCCTGCCCTGTCCCCACACTCAGAAAGCCGAGGCTTTGCTTGGGACCTGCAGGAAAGCGAAGCCTGTCTGTCGGCCTGAATCCCCCGGGGATGGAGGATCACGGGCGTCTTCCAGGGGGAAATGACCCCGAGCACACACACACTCACACCACTCACGCTCACTCCGACAAAGGCCTCAGCCTGCACCCCCGGGGAAAGCGGCTCCTTCCTCCTGCTTCCAGGCCCCAGAACCTGGTCTGGATCCAGGCCTCCGGGGGAAATCTTTCCCTCTCGCTTAGATGAGGCCCCTGTGACGGGCTCTAACCAGGCAGAAATAGCCCCCCTCCACTTGATAAGGGGGACACACGCATGTGCGTGTGTGTGTGTGTGTGTGTGTGCAATGAACACGAGTGTCAGGTGCTGGTCAGTCTCCCTGCAGGCTCAGAAAGACCGGATTTTTGTCCAGGTAGGAAAAAACCATGTTTCCACCACACACATGTGTGTGTCAGTGGGCACAGGTGTGCACAGCCTGCTGGACCCCGCCCTTTTCCTCTGCTTCTTGGTTCACCGAAACATGCCAACATCTTAAGCAGGAGTCTTTCTCTCTCCTTTGGAAAGACTGTCACAGTTATGAACCCCCCTGGGAAACACAAATCGGGTAAGGAAACACACTAATACATGCTCACACACAGCAAGAGGGGTCTGTCTGCGTGTGGGTTTTCTTGGGGGGCACAAGCAGAAATGTCTGTTTTTATCTCATTCCCTTGCTGTAAGCACATCTATCTCACACACTCACGTCTCTCACTAACCATTAACCACCTGAAATATTGTTCCTCAGCTCATGGAAAATTCCATGTCTGTTTATGAACAAAAAATGCTCTCTCACTCAAAAATGCCCATCCCGAAGCTGCCTCCACTGTCTCCCACACCAGAGGTGCCTACTCACTCTGTATGTGACCACGCACACACACGCACACACAGGTGGAAACATGCACACACAAGCACGAGCAGACCTGTGCATAACTGTCTCCTGCAGACAGAAGTGTATGTGCCTTTTTCTATGCAGAGAAAGCCTTCTCCTGCTCTCACACGCAAAAACCTGTCTCTGTCACTCCACAAGTTCGCACCATCAATTCTCTGCAGTCCTTGGTTCTCAAGAAACCACGAAAGTGTGTCCAGGGAGGAACATGCTTGCTCGCTGATAAGTGTCTAAAGTCTCTGTCACCAGGCAGACACATGCCCCTCCACATACACACACACTCACAGGAGTCCAGACAGCACACCCCCCCATCACCTTTCCTGCACACTCAAATGCACGCGTGCACACTCAGAAACATGGCTCCTGGCCATCACATGTGCTCTACCAGGAAATCAGCTCCGCTCGTCTGCATTCTCAGCTCCCAGAAATCTGTCTCCAGGCAGAAAATAACTCCTCAGAAAAGCACACACCACTGGGGAGAGGCGGCCTCTCCCCAGGGAAGGGCACTCAGAGGAAACCTGCCCACCCCCCTTCCCCTACTGAAAGCTGGGTGTGCGCGCGTGTAAATTACTGCTTTTGGCCTGTCTACTTGCAAGTCAAAAAATATTCATCTTTTTCCAGGCAGAAAAGAGAAACTCCCTCTTGGTCTCTCTCTCTCTGTCTCTGTGTCTCTGTGTCTCTCTCACACATGCGCTCACACACACTCAGGCAGGAGCGCCTCTCCTTTGCTCACAAATATGATGCATCGCCTGAAAAACCAACACTTTATAACTGTCAGATCATGGAAAAATGTCCGTGTTTCCAGGCAGAAAGTATTGTCTTTGTCTTGCAAAAAAAGTCTGTGTCTAAAGCTCTCTGACACCCCCCACGCCACTAATAACATGCACATATAGAGTTAGCAAGAAGAGGTGTGTGTGTGTGTGTGTGTGTGTGTGGCTACCAGCAGGAAAAAAACTCTGTATTGAGCCAACTCCCAGTGAGCAGAAAAATATATACATTCTTTTTCCACAGAGGAAAAATACTCCCAGCACACACACACACACACACACACACACACACACACACACACACACGCTGGTTCTTCTATGTTTGTGCTACCTGAAAAATGAACAAACACGCACTCTAGTTCTCAGCTTGCATAAAATTGTGTGCTTGTCTCCAGGCAAAAAATGTTTTCCCTTATTTTCACTCAGAAAAGTCACTTTTTAAAAATTATTGGGAGAGGGTGGAAGTGTAAGAGGGCATAGAAAGGATAAATGGTGATGAAAAAATACAGTAAAATAAAAATTGAAAATAATAAATTTAAAAAATCTTATCTAAAAAAATAAAAATCATTGGGAGAAATGAACCCTCCCTCATACAGCCCACACCAGATAAAAGCACAGACCCTCCTCCTGCTCAGAAAATTGTGTGTGTGTGTGAACGCCCATGTGTTGGGGAAAAAATGCTCAATTTATTAGACTGTCTCTTCCTGCAGGCAAAAAACAATCATCATTTTTCAGGCAGCAAATTGTGTATGTCAGCTGCACACACGCGCACACATGCACACACGCGCGTGCAGACACATGCACACACCGCATACACGCACGTGCACGTGCGCACACACAGCAGGCTGGGCAGAGGTCCTCCTTCCCGCACTAAGTTTGCGTCACCAGCACTTCACAGTTCCCGGCTCACAGAGACACGGGTGACTCCAGGCAGAAAATGTTCCTCCCGCTCAGAAAATTGTCCCTCCAAAGCCTTTCATCCCTGGGCACAGTCCCTCCCCGCCCCCCGGGAAGCTGACACAAGACAAAACACACACACTGGGAAAAAGAAAACTGCATGTGCTCATATGTGTGTGGTTATAAGCAGAACATGTATCTCTGTTGATCTGTCTCCCTACAAGCACAAAAATATACAAGCTGTTTTTCCAAACAGAAAAAAATCCTGTTTCTGTCTGTCTCTCACTTTCTATCTCTGTTCTCTTTGTCTCCATCTCTGCCTCACTTTCTGCCTCTCTCTCCATCTGTCTCTGTATCCCTGTCTGTCTGCCTGCCTCTCTTACTTTCTACTTGTCTGTCTCTCTCTCTGTCTCTGTCTGATTTTCTGCCTCTCTCTGTCTCTGCCTGTCTCTCTGTCTCTCCGTCTCTGTCTGTCTCTGTCTGTCTGTCTCTCACACGCACACACACTGAGGCCCAGAGCTGGGGGCCCGCTGCGAGGCACCCGTGCCCCGGCCTCACTGTGCGCCCCCCGAGCAGCGCGGTGGGCAGAGCGCTGTGTGTTGGCGAGCTGTGTGTGTTGGGGAGCTGTGTGTGTTGGGGAGCTGTGTGTGTTGGCGAGCTGTGTGTGTTGGGGAGCTGTGTGTGTTGGGGAGCTGTGTGTTGGGGAGCTGTGTGTGTTGGGGAGCTGTGTGTTGGGGAGCTGTGTGTGTTGGGGAGCTGTGTGTGTTGGGGAGCTGTGTGTGTTGGGGAGCTGAAGGCCCCCCTGTCTTCCCTTCTCCCCCTCTCCTTCCCTCTTGGAAATGTCTCCCCCGTGGCAGCCAAGAAACATCCATCTCATGAGAAAAACACGCGGGCAAGCTGGCCCTCCACACGGGACACTTCATGGGGGGGACCCCGTGCCTCTCTCCCGCTCACAGGGAAACACGCGTGTCCGTGCGCACCTGCACGTGCGCGGCGTCCCGGGGACAGGAGAGAACCAGCCTCTCCCTGGGCGGAGAGTGTGGCTCGTGCCGGCGGCGCGGCGCCTCCCCTGTGCCCACGGGGCGCCCCAGCCTGGCTCCCCTCCCGGAGGGCGCGGCTCGCTCCGTCCTCGGTGGAGACTCTGTTTCCCTCTAGCGAGGCCGTCGCTCTGTCTGTCTGTCTGTCACACACGCGCACCCTCTGCCAGGTCCAGGCCCAGCGCGTGGGTGGCACACCCGGGCCCTGGCGCCCGGCGGCGGCCTTGGCAATGTACAGGGGCCGCTCTCTCCCCGCGCCCCGGGGCCCGGCGGGCACTCGCGCCCTCTGAGCCCGGCTGTTTTGTGCCCACTGCCCAGGGCTCTCCTGGTCCCAGGCCAACGCCCGGTTGCCAGTGCCCCCGCCCCCCAGGCCTGGGACCCCCTCCCCTCCCCTCCAGGACACCGGGGCGCAGTCAGGGAGCTCGGGGCGCGTGGCCAAAGCCCAGTCACTTCCGCGGGGGCCCCTCCTCCAGCCCCCTCTCGGGGGATTGCCCCCCCCACCCCACCTCATCGGGGCGCCAAGAGGGGAGGCCTGGCACTCTTCCAGGCCATGCCAACAGCCAGGGCCCTGCCCCCGGACCCGAGCGGGGGACGCGGGCCGACAGGAAGGGAAGGGGCCCCCCGCCCCCGCCCGGCGCCCCGGGGTCTGCGGCCCTCGCGGTCCCCGCGCCGCCGCCCACGCCCGGCGCTCACTCGCTGCGCAACAGCGCGCCCACGCGGCCGCGGGGGGAACTGCGGCCAACCGCGCGGCCGCCGCCCCCCCCAGCGCGGCTCTCAGCGGGTCTCGGGGACCCCGGCCCCTCACGCGGGGGCAGCCGCGGGGTCTCCGTGCAGCGTTTTCTGCTTTTTCTCCTCGGAGATGGTCGCCACCGGGGCTGTAAGGAGTCGTTTCTAGAAGCTTCCGCCAAGCTTTCCTTTCGGGAGCCCCAGGAAGAGGGTTGGCCCCCACCCCCCCTCCCCAGGGTCTGGGCTCGGGTGCTGCCTCTGCTCAGGGGTCTAACACAGCCTCCCTGCCCCCCCTCCCAAGAAGAAGACGCCCCGGGAGTCCGGGCCGCGCGTGTCCCTGGAGGGAACAGCCGGGCGAGGCCGCAGGCGGGCTCCCGGCCGCGGGGAGCCGGCGAGGGCCCCCCGTTGGGCCCAGGGCCCCGTCTGGGGGCCGCGGGAGAACCGCAGGCAGCGAGGGCCTCTCTAGGGTGCCCCGCACGGGCCTTCCTGCGGGGCCGCGTCACCGCGCAGCAAGCAGGGGCCGGGGGCCGGGGAGGGGGCGCGGCCGCACCGCCCCCCGACGGCTGCGGGCGCGCCTCTGCCCCAGGCGGACGCTCCCGGGCAGGGCGCTGGGCGGTTTGCGCCCCGCGTGCCCGGGAAGGGGTCCTCGCCGCAGGGGCCCGCTGACGCCCCCTCTGCCTCCCCTCAGCCGTGCAGACAGACCACCGGCTCTGTCACCCCAGCGAGACCCTCACCGGGTCACTGATGCCCCCCCGCCGGCCCTGGGGGTCTCAGTCACATTCGGGAGGTGAGGCGACGCCAGCCTCCCTCGCCCCTGCGCTGCCGGGCCGCTGGGCTCGCAGCTCCATCTTCACCTGCACCCCAACAGCACGCTCCGCGTGGCCCCAGCTCTCCCCGTGGCTTGCCCCAGACTCTGAAACCTGCCCGCTGAGGGGGTAAGAGGATCGTCATTTCTTTCACTGATGTTTCCTGAGGACGTGCTGCGGCAGCCGCTGAGAATACAGTGCGAGCGGGGCAGACCCCCTCTCTCGCGGCGCTTACGTTCCAGTGGGGCAGTAAACAACAAACTAGTAAGTTAACAAGTAAACAGGTAACTACAGAGGACAAAAGAGTACAAATTAAGCAAAATAAGATGGAGAGTAATCAGGAGGTCCTTTAAACAAGGCGTCAGGGAGGGCTCCTCTGAATAATAAGGCGGCACTGGCCAGGTACAGAATTGCTGAAAGAGTGTTCTAGGTGGAGAGACTAGCATGTGCAAAGGCCCTGGGGAGAGTGTGAGGAAGTGAGGTCCGGGAAGCAGACAGGACCCACTTGTGCTAGATGTGAAGACAAGGTGAACGATTGGGGTTTCAGTCTAAGTTTGGGAGGAGCCAGTGGATTTCAAGCAGGGAACAGCAGAATCTGGCTAGTGGTTAGGAGGTCCCTCTGAGACGGTGTGGAAAGCTGAGGGCTGGGGAGCAATGTGGACAGAAGGAGATCAGTCAGACCACACCTGCTGCAGTCCAGGTGAGAATCAATAGTTGGAGATGTTGGAGATGGGAAAATGTGGTCAGATTGGGGAGGTAAATACAATGGAATTTGCAACAGAGTAATGTTGTCCCACGTTTCAGATATTTAGCCTGAAGTACAAAGTGAGGTGGTGTGGTCTGCCTGGAGTGCCACCTCTTATCGCGGGGAGGGTCCTCTCCTCGTGGGCCCTCTTTTGTCTATCTAATCTACTGATGCCTTGAGTCATATGTATGGTTAATGCTGTGGAGCTCCCAGTTCTGTGCCTCGCTCTCTTCCTAGCTAAGAAGCTCCTTTGAGGACAGAGCTAGTAACGTCCTTTCCCCTTCCTCACAGCCCTTTTAAGATCTTACCCACTGCAGTGCCCCTGAGTAGTTCCTGAGCTATAGCCCCACTGCCTGGAATAGTACATGGCATGTAGTTGGCACTTAATGTATATTTGTTGTGTGATGAATGAATGAATGTATGAATGAATGAATGAATGAATGAATGCAAAATTTGATCTGTCCACGGACAGTTGATCAGATGGCCAAAGGTTTGCCAAGTCAGCTTCCCCTCCCACATCTTGCACTAAGTGGCCCTGACCCACAAAGACCTGTTGCCTTTAGGTTTCCTTCAGAACCCCTCTCACCGCTCCCCTGAGGGCTGGGCTGAACTCTGAGAAACTATTTCTTTGTGGGTGGTGCTGTTGTTTTCTCAACATTCCTACATGTTGACTTAAAGATCTTCAACTTCCTTATGGAGTGCCTGAGGGAGAGGGGCTGGGCCACAGCATGGGCTGTTGGTTCCAACTTTGAAATAAAATATTTAAACAGCTTGTCCCCTGATATTTAAAACAATAGTCTAAAATGCATTCTTTAATAGTCATCGATACAAATGCGCAGTTCCCAAAGTACCACTCCCCAGAGGTCACACGAAGAATGATAGCTCTGAGGCTGCGGCCGACTCCAACATGTCCTGGGCGGGCAGGACAGTTTTCCTGGCTGGGTCTCGCTTGAGAATCACTTGCTGGGAGGAGACTTTTTCTATTTGCCAAATCCTACCATGTTTAATTTTAGAAGTTCTAGTTCCATAATAATTTAAAAATGAGAAGTGCTTTTTTTGCTAGAACTCCCTAAGAGGAGACTTGATTGCATTACATGAAGGGGGAACAGAAGTAGAATTTGGGGGAGCATCACCTCCTTGTCATGAGTCCTCCCACAACACATGTGCCCTGGTTGTAGACTCTTATCTACAACATTCACTTGATGGAAATGGAATTATATTAACTCTTTACACTTTAGTTAGAATTATTAGCACTTGTTCCAGCTTTCCACCATGAATCCATGTGAACCCCAAGAAAGAAGATTTTTTTTTTTTTTGGTCCCAATTTCACTGTGACCAGTGAAGGAAAGGAAAGCTTGTGGTTGCTAAAGCTTGAAGGTGGCGTGGGAGGCAAGATATGCTCTGGACCACAAAGGTCTTCCAAGGTCTCTGGGAACCTTTGACAAATCCACACTTGGGGTCTGGAAAGCCATCCAGTGAAGTGTTGGGGCTGGTCCCCAGAAGCAAGAACTCCCCAAAATAAAGAGAGAAGGCTTGCTTAGGAAGCAAAGGTCCTACATTTTATTCTTGGCCCTTTCACTAACCACATGACCTCAGCCAAGTTCCAGGCCGGTAAAGGGACAGTCTGAATGCTAATTTCAAATCTTCCACTTCTCAGATGAGGACATGGGGGCTATTAAAAGAGGGTCCTGCTAGGTTGCCAGAGCAAGTTATTCTTTCTGACCTTCAGTGTAAACCCAGGGGGACGGTCTTCCTCACTGTTGTCTGAGTGGGTCGAGCCTTCCTTTGCTCCAAGGTCATCTGTTGGCTGAGAGCTGGAGGAAAGGTCTGCAGGCAGTGGCAGACCTCTCACCTGCTTTCATCAGAAACGAGGAAATCCAGGTGAAGAGCTGCAACAAAACACTGGTCTTTGCCCCACTCGCAGGGATGGAAGATTTTTCCTGGAGCAAGGGCTCCCCCTGGTTGCTGCAATCCAAGAAAAACTGGAAATTTTTAGTATTTTCTCTTGAAGATGAGAAGGAAAGAAAAAATTGGGAAAAGAAAGTAAGAAATTAATGAAACAGGGTGGAGAGGATAATTGAGTTGAGTTGAATCGCACCGAGCTGAGATCATTTAAGCCACAAAATCAGAGCAGATTTTTCACGAAAGTCAGATTCTTTCTTCCTCTTGTCCAATTGTTCAAGCAATTATTGAGTGCCTACTGTGTCCTCGGCGCTGTGCTTACATCCTGAGGCTAGAGAGGTAAGATGTGTCCTCAGAGACGCTCTGGCTTCCCAGCGACACCCGCATTCGGGTGGTTCTAGGAACAATGTGGAGCAGCTCATCTGACTCCCCTTCTGTCGCCCTCTGTGGTCCCTTCTGCTCCACTCCCTGCCCGGCCTACATCTCACTTTCTCCTTCCTAGCTTTCTCCATCTTCTCTGACCATGGTGCACAAGTATGTTTTTATTCACTGGATGTGTTATGTCGAGTGTCTCTCGCACGTTCCTAACTTAGACGTGAATGATTGTGTAGTGCATTGAACCTCTCTCTCTCTGTTCACAGTGTTCTTTTGCTTTGTTTTGGGACATGGGATTCCCCATGGAAAAAAATTCTTGTCCTCAAATTCAGACGTGTGCCCGCCAGGCCTCCCAGAATAAGACTGGAGGTTCCTTGGACACGTTGTGGGAGGACCAATTGTAATCATCAGAGCGGAGGCTCAGAAAACCACCTGGGCAAGTAGGATGTTTTCAGGGATCCTGGGATAGTGCCCAGAGAAGAACACAAGCAATTTAAATTTAGGGGGATTATGGTACTCAGGCTGTTTACTGTATGAATGAATGAATGAATGAATGGTAGATGGTGACAGGAGCTGGCTTAAAGGCTTTGTTGATTGGAAAAGATCTCTCTGGCTTCACCTTCCTCAAGTGGCAAAGCATAGTCCTGGTAAGTCTTATTTTCTATTTAGGCAGATCCATCCTTCTGTCAATAAGGAGAGACCCAGAAAGGCCACGATTTTTCATTGTCAACAAGAAACAATGAGTGAATGAATTAGGGTACAGGCTGGGAAAACAGGAGCTGGAATAGGACCTCTGGCCTCTCATTCTGCTTCCTGGCCCCAGTGGGCCAGTTGGGTACCCACCGTTGCAGGGATGAAGGCTTCTGGGTCTCAATACCTTAGTGATCTTTAGTGACCCCTTTTTTCGGAAGGGTGGGGAAAGGAAGAAGAGACAGGACAGAAAATGGAGGTGGACCCCCTTTCAAAATAGGAAAAATGGGTTTATAGTAACCTAAGGAGCACACTCAACAACCCACAATCTGTATCTCTCCATACACATTTGTTACTGGAACTGTAATATTTTTAATGCTCCGTGACCTGCTTGAAAAGTGATGCATCGTTAAATAAGGTGGGACGGGAAGTTCACACCCACAACCAACCACAAGCTGGTGGGTGAGCCGTCTCCCGCCTTTCATCAGGCTCAGCTCCTTCGGACGGGACCAGACACGGTGACTGCCAGGTGAACGAGCCTGGGTCCCCTTAGCACGGGAAGTCTGGAAGCCACAGGTAGGACCTTTTAAGATCAAACACACCATTGAGAGGGCCCCGCAGGCTTGGGGCATGAGACAAATGGATTCGTCACCTTTTCCCTTTGTGCAAAACAAGCAACTCGTCCAGGAAAGAAAATGTCTGACTGGTGATCGATTACGAAATGAACCCAGAAAGAAAAAAGGACTTTTGGGGTATGAACCCCAAATGGCATTCTTATGAAATGTTAAGCATCTTTTTTTTTTCATAAAATTAGTTTCCCACCATTGAGATATTGTGTATATATGTATATCTATGTGTATATCTATGTGTGTATATATATATCTCCAACAACTTGGCATCTATTTTAAAATCCTTTTAATGAGGTTATTGCAGAAAAAATTCAGGAAGAGACAGAGAGAGAGAGACCTTTGAAAGTACATTTAACAGGCCGTTGTTTGAGAGGCCGTGAGAGTCTCGGTCAAGTGTGATCTAGAAAAAATTGCCAAGAGAATTCATGTTGGCTCAGCAAATAAACTACCCCGTAGAAGCTGATTAATGTTTATTTACAGGCACCCGGTGTTCGGCTCCGGGGCCCGCAGCAGGACAACAGAGATAAGCGCGCAGGGCCCACTCATTAAGGACCCGCCACCCTCCCCGGCTGTCACTTCATTACCCCGGTTCATTGACTCGCTTTGAAACGATGATGGGGAACTGACGCCTCAAAGTGTGTGCCTTGTCACGACTGATTTCTCCTTGTTTGTGGAAAAATCGGGTGCCCATCCACCGTTGCCCGGATCGAGGGCCTCTGGTTGGGCCCCAGCCCCAGGCCCGAGCCGCACCAGCTGCTGTCCGCCTGCCCCACCTCCTGCCCCTTGGGAACAGGCCAGGGCTGCCGGGCTCCTGACTTTGGCAGAGAAGACGCACATGGCTCCCCCTGGAGTTCAGCAGCGGCATGGCATTGCCCAGCGGGGGCCAAATGCCAGCACCTGCCCCGGAGTCTTTGCTAGGACAGTGGTCACCAAATGCACTGCTGGCACGTCCCTTTCATGCGATGGAGTTGGTGTCATGGAGCAGCACCACTCTCTCCCTTTCCCTGGCTCCTCCTTGGCCGACACTAGGTTTAGAAGCACCTGGTGGGGCTTTGAATTTGAGCCATTTTCTCTCCCTTTGCTCATTTCTCCCAGGGTGGTGATGCTCTTCCCTGGGCACCATCCTTGGGGAGCCGATGGTTCTCTCCCCCCCTGGGCCTGGATGATGGAACCAAGGAAACCCAGGGTGTCCTTCATCAGGCCCAAGGGTGACCAGCAGCCACCACCCAGGGCAGAATCATTGTCATTCCAAATGCAGCACTGCCTCCCTCTGCAGTACAGCTACTCGGAAACAAGGATTTTCCAAACTGGGAGCGTCCAGCCATGTTCTACAGGCCTGGGCGGAGGCAACGCCGTGGCAGCCGCGGCCTGGGCAGCGGGCAGCGGGGAGCGGGAGCAGGGGCCGGGGGCTCGGGCCTGGGGCCCCGCCGCTCAGCCCAGCTGGTCCCGGGGTGACGTCCGCGCTGCGGAGTTCGTGCTGGGCCATCGAGGGCGCGGGTTTATGGAGCCGTGTCTGTTTTATTTCCCCTTGATTCTCCTAAGCTGGACAGTGACCACACCTTGTAAACAGCCTTCCGACAGCTGGCGGCTCCGTGCCTGTCACCTCTGCCGGAAGGAGGACAGTGAAGCAGCCACACTGTAAACACGGGCCTCCAGCTGCTGGTGGCAGGAGCCTGACGCCTCGCCCCTCGCCCCTCACCTCCAAGGTCCCGGCTCCTGAAGCCCCTCCGCGGGGAGCAGGCATTTTATTCCCCTCTAGAGCTCAGAGTCCAAGTGCTTGGGGCAAGGAGAAGGGAAGCACTTTCCTACAGGATTTTCCTGACTTTCTGAGGTGCGTGAGGACACACCCCACTAACGGGGCAATAGGACCCCTGATTCAGGGAAGACCAGGGCCACAATCCCTCTCATCAGTGCTTTGCTCACACCCAAGACCCCAGAAACAGTCCCTGAAAACCGAGGCCAGAGGCTCCTGTCCCCTCGGCTCTGATGGCTGGCAGCCTGCGAAGCGCTCTGGTGCCACCTGGAGCCACTTCTCAGAAGGCAGCCGAATCATCCAGAAACCCAAGTCCCTGTTTACAAGATCTGTCCCCAGAGCAGTAAGCTGCTCTCTGTCTCTTGTTCCTCAGCCTCCCAGCCCAGCTCCCCCCCAGACTTCCCAGGTGACCCCACTGACCCCACGTCAAGTAGGAATGCGCCTGGGGACCCTCTGTGGCATCTGAGCCAAGCCAGCCACACTGGCAGGGCCCCTTCCCCTGGCCCCGGCCCCTTGGGGCTTTCAGATGTCACTAAGCAGCAATTACGGAATTGGGGAAGGTAGGTTTCCTGAAAATTAGTTCAAGGCCGAGGGTAAGAGGAAAATTGCCTGGCAGAGACTTCTGTTTATGAAAGCTGTCCCTTCTCACCCCTTTCCCTCCAACTAATCAGCCATCCAGCTCTCTCCCCCTAAGGTGACAAGTGGGACCCTTCAAAGCCCTGGGCTGCTCACATTGTACAGACTCAGCCTCACCAGTGCCTCTCTGAAGGGCTCAGGTTTCAGCAGCCCCGAGGCAGGGTTCTGTCTAACTCCCCACTGGGAAGGACAGAGGGACCCAGGGCCTGGGGGTGACCTCTGCTGCCAGTCATCCATCAGCTCCCAGCCCTGTGGGGCCTCAGCCCAGGCATGCCAGTCCCTTTAGAGACTGACACATCCTCACTGAATGCCACTGTCCTCTCACCACGGGGAAACCAGGGTATCTTAGGAAGCTCCCCTAAGACAGCCCAAAGTGACCCCTTGAAGCTTTCCTTGAAAGGGATGATCTAGTCTGTGCCTTCGGTAAAGTCAGTGGTCCCACAGTTGCTCTGCTTGGGGCAGGATGAAGTTTTATTTTATTTTTCATGGATCTATTAAACATTGTACAAAATTGAAGTATAATCCTCACATGGCAGTGGTTCTCAACAGAGGGTGCTTTTCCCCTCGAGGGGACACCTGGCAACACCTAGAGACATTTTGATTGTCACATCTGGGGGTGGGGGATGCTATTAGCATCTAGTAGATACAGGCCAAGGATGCTCCTAAACACCTCACAATGCATAGGACAGTCCCTCACAACCAAGAGACACCTGGCTCCAAATATGCTGAGGTCATGATCTGACCTGACGTATAACCAAGTGTGCAAATCTGAAGTGTATTTGTTGATGGATGTTCACGTATAGGCACATTGTGTTAGCTTCCCGATGCTGCTGTAACAAGGTGCCACCAACATAGTGGCTTAAAACAACACAAATGTATTATTTTACAGTTCTGGAGGTCAGCAGTCCTAAAATGAAGGCGTCAGCAGGGCTGGTTCCTTCTGGAGGTTGAAGGAGAGACTCCATTTGCTGCCTTTTCCAGCTCCAAGGGGCCGCCTGCATTCCTTGGCTCATGGACCCTTCTTCCATGTCAAAGTCAGCAGAGCAGCACCTCCCGATCTCTCTCTGACTCTGACTTTCCTGCCACCCTCTTATAAAGACCCTCGTGATGACACTGGGGTCCCCTGGATAGCCCAGGATGATCTCCCATCTCAGGTCCTTAACTTTATCACATCTTCAAAGTCCCCTGTGCTCTGAAGATAGCGTATTCACAGGTTCCAGGGACCACGACATGGGCATTTTTATCCTAACACATACTCAGATCAAAATAAAAACAAGTCCATGATCCAGAGGGCTCTGGAGTGCTCATACTCCCCAAGGCCTCCCCAGTACTATTCCAACTTCTATTGCCATGGAAAAATTTGCTGATTCTTAGGGTTAATGATTTTTAGAGAAAATCTCTCTTTATTAAAGGCTGCATATGAAATGCTGATACAGTTATGAAGACACCCCAACACAGGACCCCTAGAAAGCCGCAGGGAAATTTTTAGGCTGAACATTTCAACCTGGCTTAGGAAGGACCAGAACTTAATTAGAGAGAGAAGTGGTTATTTTATAGCCAGAGATTCACATTAATCACAGAAGGGGAGGAGCAGGGGCATGGGATGCGAGTGCTGGTAATTAAATGTGTTCGCAGAGGAGCGAAGCACGGTGGAATTTCTAAGATGCTTAATGCAGTTTTTTAAGCCCCTGGCACTAATATAAATAGTCTTCCTGGGTGAGGATGACAGGGACTTGGCTGCCCCAAAGGTCTAGAACGATAGACTGAAGGAGAGCGAGTTGCAGACACTCACACTTTTTCTCCTTTCTCCCGCAGTATTGGAAAGGGACTTGGGACCAAGCACCTAGCTCAGAGGCTGGAGGGGAGGCCAAGGCTGCGGTGCAAGACCTGGCCATAACTGGAGCCGCCTTCCTCAGGGGAGACAAGTGGCCATCTAAGTACTTTGTGATACATTCTATTTAGTGCTAGGGTGTGGGTTCTGGTGGGCCAGCCCCCCCCCCCCCCGCCCCAGGCAACTGCTGATCTTCTACCCACAGTTTTCCTTTTGCAGAATGTCATGTAGTTGGAATCATACGACCTGAAGCCTTTCACATGGTTCCTTTCACTTAACAACGTCCCTAAGGTTCCTTCTGCATCTGTTTGTAGCCCACTAGGCCCTTGCATGTTTAAGGCACCGTGTAAGCATGATGGTCACTAGGTCTGAGGTGTAAAGATGTTAGAGGATGTCAGAGGCACAGGCTGGTCATCAAATGAGCAAAGTGTTTGCCAACCAAAGGCTTGGACCCCACACCCTGGCCTGGCCCTGCCTCCAGAAACCCTTTCCCAGTTCTAGGGGAGCAACAGCACAAATGTGTCACATGCTAATGTCTTTGTCTAGTGGTCAGCCCGAAGGCAACCCGAATTCCCCAGAGGACCGTGGGCTTACGCTCAGAAGAAATTTCTCCATTTTCTTGTGTCCAGAGACTCGTATTTCAAGACTCTCAAGAGCTCTATTTGGAAGCCCTCTTGGGGACTTGGGGGGATGGTGAGCACAGGGCCTAGTGTCCTTGTCTCTCCTCCCTTGTGAGACCCACATGGCCCAGCCACCCTGATCCCTGCTTGCTGTTTCCCTGGCTGACATGTCCAGTTGGCTGCCTGCCTTTATGAGCTCACCCTGGAATATACATATATTGTGTGCAGAGCCTTTTCAAATGTTTTTTTTTTTCTTTCTTATTAAAACAATAATAGCTGCACTACAAAACTATTAATCTGGCAATAAATTCTTACAGAAAATTTATTGCTATGGTTGTATTTCAGAAATTGACCGTATTATCCCAGAAGGAGGTACAATTAAGCATTTAAGAATAAAAGTCACACAGGATTTAGATGGCGCCTCTTGTCTGAAGGTTTCAAAGGCTGTCTTTTTTTCCCATCAAATGCTCTACAGATGGTCTCAGAGGTTGAGAAATGGCAGAGCCAAGTCCAAGGTCAACCATGAAGTCATCTGCAGACCCAGCTCGTCTCATTGTTCCTGCAGCTGTTCCGCGTGGCTCACGCTGCTGCTTTTTGGAAAGTGCTGGTTCCACTGTGCTGCCCTGCAGTCCACCTGGGCTCCTCGCGGTGGCTTGACCTTGGCCTGCAGTTTCCATGAGGGTCAAGGCGCTGCCAGGCCAGTGGGGAATTGGGGAACTAATATGAGAAGGGGAAATCTCATGGGTAGACATAGGGAGGAAATGAGAAAAAATGACAGTATAAAGGGTCCCATTTACAGAACCCTGATCAAAACGCCCCAGAGGGAAGGTGAGAGTGGGTTCTGGGGCAGAAGGCCAAGGCCCTGTCTGAGGAGGGCGTCGGTCGGTCCCCACCCTGGGGGCGCTTTCCTTGAGGTTAGGGACCTGGGATTGTGCACAGGCAGATCGAGGAGCTGGACGCCATGCGCGTGGGTTTCTGCACTGCTCGGTCCAGAGCAGAGCAGTGAGGGGGGCCCAGGGAGGGGGATGTTCCGAGGGGCGGTGGAGGGGCATCCGTGGGCCTGCCTGGGGCTGCGGTTCTGGGCGGATCTGTTCAGCCCTTCCAGCCGCGTCCCGAGCCCCACCCCACTGCACCTGCAGGGGGGAGAGGGGGCCCTGCCCTGGGCCGTCGGGAGCCACAGGCGCCGATGGGTGAGGAAGTGCCCAGAAGACGCTGGGGTTTTAGAAAGAAGCTTCGGGAACCCTTTTCTTCCCTCACTTCTGCTTCCTCACATGGCACCGGTGTTGTCTGCAGGGCAGCAGCTTTTTCCACCGGCAGGACTACCCAGCAGTATTGTGCAGTCTCAGTCACTATTTTATGCTTCGGTCCCGGGGCCGGCCGGCTGCTACAGCCACCAGCTGCTGTTAGGACCCTGGTTTCACAGATGGGGAAACGGAAGAGTCAAGAGGTGCTGTTAGCGACCTGCCCAAAGCCAGCCAGCCGCGTCACAGACAGGAGTCAGTCTAGGACTGGCCTGGAGCCTACACCCTTGGACTTCAAGAAGGCTCCAAGCAGCCAGAACATCCCCGGGAAAACAGCCCTCCAGTCTCCTGAAAACCTGACATTCTAGGAGAGGATTAATTATTATTAATTATTATTATTATCATTATTTTAGGATCTTAGAGGAAATATGTCCAATGATTCTCACAAAAGGTGGGGAGAGGCCTGGGCTGCACAGCTCTCTGGGACCCTAATGAAATTAAAAATAAAGAAGGAGCCACGATGGGAAGTGAGTGCAAAAATATTTTCTCCATATTGAGGGGTGGGGGGGAGAAGAGAAAACATCTTTTACTGGAGGTCGGGGAAAGGGCAGGACAGGCTCTCGCAAACATCTTGCAGGAAAGCTCTAAGGAGTGTCTTGGATGCATCGCAGACCTGCGCTCAGCAGGCTCCGGGAACGCCCGGTGGAATTAGCAGAGGAATCTGGGCCCTATCAGCATATGGCCTGGCAAGAGCTGAGAGCACACGCCCTGAAACCCAGCAGATGGGGCTTGTCGGAGCTGAGAGCTGCTGCTTCTAGCACGTTTCAGAGGTTTTGTAGGGTAACGATAACATCCCCCTTTCTGCTTTTCCCAAAGCGTCCATCTTCATAAATAGATAAGCACAATGTGGGTCCTCAACCCCCACTTCATAGAAAATCCAGGTTCAGCCCACGAAGCTGAAACACTTGCCCAGGTGGACAGGGGTGGAAGCAGGTACATAGCCGAGGGCTTCTGAGTTTCCAGAGGCTTCTCTGAGCCTTTTAGGCAGCAATTCTGTGTCCCTATTCTGCCTCCAGAGGATGGATGGGACACAGTGGTCCCTCCCTCCTTCCTTCCTTTCTTTCTTCCTTCCTTCCTTCCTTCCTTCCTTCCTTCCTTCCTTCCTTCCTTCCTTCCTTCCTTCCCTCCCTCCCTCCCTCCCTCCCTCCCTCCCTCCTTCCTTCCTTCCTTCCTCCATTCCTTCCTCTCTTTCTTCCATCCATCCACCCCATCATCCATCCATCCATCCCACCTTCTATCCACCCATCCCACTATCACTCCATCCATCCATCCATCCATCCATCCATCCATCCATCCATCCATCCCACTATCACTCCTTCCTTCCCTTCCTTCCTTCCTTCCTTCCTTCCTTCCTTCCTTCCTTCCTTCCTTCCTTCCTTCCTTCCTTCCCTTCTTCTCCTCCTCCCCCCTCCTCCTCCTCCTCCTCCTCCTCCTCCTCCTCCTCCTCCTCCTCCTCCTCCTCCTCCTCCTCCTCCTCCTCCTCCTCCTCTTCTTCTTCTTCTTCTTCTTCTTCTTCTTCTTCTTCTTCTTCTTCTTCTTCTTCTTCTTCCCCCCTCCCTTCCAGACACACAGCATCCCTTGAAGAGTCTGCAGGTCTGCAACCATGGCCATGTTCCATGGGGTGCCAGCATCAGACAGGGCCAGATGGGGCACAGCCACCCCCACCTCAGGACCTGCCTCTGGCCACGTCTCTGGTTTGCCACTTCTAGGTGGGTGACCCTTGATCTCTGCTAGGACCCCCATATTTGGGACAAGTACTCCCCCATATCTTTAAGGCAAAGGAAAACAGGAGACTGAGAGAACTGTCTGGATAATTTAAAGTGGGGAGTTGAGTTCCTGCACAAGATGGTGGGCACCACCCAACTATGCCCACATTAGAGCCCGAGCTGATCCTGTTGCCATCCTGAGGCTTGAATCTCCACAGAACAACTCAGGAGTTCAACTGGCTCAGACCCACTTGGACCATGTCAAACCCAGCTCGCCTGTTTGATTATGTGAAGGGTCTTCAGAAAAACATTCATGAACTCCAAATGCCTATCCATAGAAGACTGGCTGAGTAAGGGAGGTATTGCTTAGGATGGAATCTCATTAGCAGTTCAAATCAATGAACTACCACTCAGTTGACATCTATTTAAATGCACATGTAACATAAGGCTGTATAACAGGAATTGGCAAGGCACCACCCATCGCCCGTTTTTGTAAATAAAGTTTTATTGGCACACATCCATGCCCATTTGTTTACACATTGCCTGTAGCTGCTTTCACACTGGAACGGCAGAGCTGAGCAGCTGCAAAGAAGACCATATGGTCCATCGAGCCGAAAGCGTTTAGCAGCAGGCCACTTGCAGGAAAAGTTGGCTGTACTCTGCTCTGTTATTTTGAGATATATATAAACATAACATGTCCCCCAAATATTTCATAGGTAGGTATTTGGCCTGAAAGGTATTTAATTTCATGGCAGAGCTTGTCTTTGAGTGGGATTCTAAGATAGGGAATAGGTTATGTAAAGTTTGCTTGATCCTAAAATTCCATCTTTTCAGTTAAAAAAGAAATTTGGAGCAACATGGAGAAATAACAGTCGTCAAATTTCAGTTCAGGGCTCCCGGGTGTTTGTTTTGTTAGTCTTTGAACTTTTCTGTATTTAAAATGTTTTAAGTAAAAATTATCTCATAAAAGAACAAAAAGAGTTTCAGGAATGGAATAATTGCACCTATATTATAAAACTTCTAGAGTGACATTGTAATTGCATGTTTAAAATGATCTACTAGGGCTAGCTTCTTAAGTTGCCGAAGCATTAGCCTAGTTTCAGTCTGAATTATTTGGGAAGAGAAGATTTCGGTGTCAGGTTTTCTTACTCTTGTTTATTTTATGAATTCCCTTATAAATCTTTAGAAATAGTTTCTAGGTACGACCGACAAATTCCCTTCATCCAGGCCCCAGTGTTCCCCTCAGGGATCTGTTTTATTTTCCCTCATCCCAGAAGCGATGTATAGGCTCACCCAAGAGGAACTGCCCAGTTATGCAACCAGTGCCTTCCAGTGCGTAAATAAGCCGTCTAGGAATCCAGGCAAAACCGCCAGCCAGGGGCCCTGTCCCACTTACTCAAATCACACGGACAATTTACGTCCGTGAATTGGAATTTCAATTTGATCCCAGGGTTTACATGTAGGGGCCAAGGCACATTACAGAGGGGAGAGGGAGGGGAGCTGACGAAGTTGAGAAGAAGTGGAATTACAGTAATGAAAAGCAGATGCCGGGATTCTGGCAGATGCCAACCGAAGCCAGGTGCTGGCTCTGGGCAGGTGATGGGGAAGCATGGCTTCGGCTCCTGGGGAGCCTGTGGAGAACTTCAGGGACAATGGGTGGGCAGCGAGATGGGGGGTCCGCGGTGGCTCCGTCTCCAGATCTTTCTATCCAAAGAGCTGAGCACAGATCGGTCTGGAAATTTCAGCGGAATATACCCTTTTCTGTACCTGAATGAGGGATTATTCAGAAAATGATGGGCAGCCAAGTGGGCGTCTTTTGAAAACAGACTTCTGGAATTTCCCAGACTTCTTGCAAATAATCCACAGTACTCTGTCAGGGTGGAGAAACCTGAATTTCTTCCTACTCCATCTGGAATATATACAGTAAATTCTTTGTGACTTGGCAGGGCGTGCCTGGCCAGGGAGACCTCTCCTCTTGGCCCGCCTGTGCAGCAATGAACTTGGTGACCTTGAGGAGGTCAGGCGCCTCGGGGGGCCTCTGCTTTATGGGCTGTGGAGTCCGGGGGCTGGCAGAGGGCCGGGGGCCTCAGCCCTTGTCCTTCGATTTCCCGAAAGTCAGATGACCTTGGACTTGGCACATGATCGTGGGGGGTGCAGATGTGGCAGGTGGGCCGGGGGGGCTGCCAACTGCTGCAAGGACTGGATAGAGAGCGGAGGGGCTGGAGAGGCTGAGCAAATGGCCCAGAGAGGGGGCGGGAAGGGCCCTGTGCCCCGCGTGACTGCGGCCTCCTGCCTTGGGCCTCCGTGAGCGCCTCTCCCAGGGCCTCGTGGCTGCCTTGCCCGGCTGCAGGGGGCTGCTGTCCCTGTCGGACCTGCTCTTCTCTCAGGCCCAAGTGTCTGTCCCTAGTTCTAACCTGTCCAGGAGCTCAGGTCCAATCCTAGAAGGCACTTCACTTCTCTAGGCAGCGATGTTCATCTTCTCATCTCAGGGCACACAAACTAATTACTAAAATTCTGCAGCATACCAAAAAATATGTTTTGTCAATCTGATAAAAAGTAGGTATAACTTTGATTCATTCACACTGGACTGCTGCTGTTGTGTCGGCTGCTGTCATTTTTTCTACTTGAAAATCTAGGGGAAAGAGGTCAGTGCCCCTGACTAAGTAGTCAGGTGTTGCAGGTTTAAAAATTCTTGCGGCTCACGGGCTGAGAATCGCTGCTCTAAGGCATGGGCTCCTCATATGGGAAACAGGGGCGATCACCCCCATCCCGTCCCCCCGCTGCAGCCCTGCCTTTCTCCTCCTAAAGTTCCCCCCAGGAGACCCTCTCCTGCAGTTTTCTCTGGGGCTCAGGTCACTGCACACCCCCTTGTCCCCGGGGACCCGACTCCGGCCTTGAAGACAGTCCCCTTCTTGCACAAAGTGTGTCCTCTCTTGCACAGTGGCCTCCACGCCCTGCAGGGACTGTCCACCGGTACACGGAGGGCCTCCTCCCTGCACTGGGCACCCCCCGTGCTGGGGAAATGGCCTTGGCCAAGGAGACAGGAACGTGTCAGAGGGGAATGACAGCAGGAGAAATAAGCAAATGTAGGCAACGACTGGGGCCTCAGCTGGAATAGCAGGAGGATGCGAGGGAGGGACGGGAGCTTTGGGCGGCTGGGGGGGAAGGCCCCCAGCAGGAGGCACCCGGCAGAGCCCTGGCGGGAGGTGAGCAGCTCCCTGAGAGACCGCGGCCGGGTCTGGGGCGGGGAGCGAGAGGGGGCTGCCGGTGGGCGGGCAGAGGCCGTGGGGGTCAAACCCACACACGCCGGCATCGCCTCTGGAGTCTGATTTCCACTTGAGAAAGCTCTTGGCGCTGGTGGGTGGAGAGCGGACCGCAGGGGCAGGGCGAGGGAGTGAGTCGGCTTCCACCTCTGGTGCCCTTCGCGGGGGAGAAGGGAGCACGCTTTCTAATTTCAGCTCCGGCTAAATTAAACTAATTTAGCTTCATGGAACCTAAGAATTAATGGACGGTCCAATGACCCCGATGCCGCCGGAATGCGAGAGAATCATAAAGCCGTCCGCACGGAGCGGGTAATGGGAAATGCTGATGGGTTCTGACCCGCTTGGCCACAGCTGGGTTTTAATAAAATTAACACATTTGGGAATTCTGTTGTATTTCTCTTTCTCAAAACAACCGCAACAACAACAAAATGAAATGCAGCACCTTGGCTCCTACTGAGAAATGCGTGGTCTCCCAGAGCTGCTCCGAATCCCTAATTCTGTATTATCGGGATTTCTCATAAATCTCCCCCAAAGCAAAGCTGCAGCTCTTTGGGGGAGGTTGGCCCTAATTTAATTATTGAGAATTACTTGAGGATGCATGTTTTTCCTCACATTACTGAAAAATAATCATGGTAGCAATGTGGACCACATGGGTTCTGGGCCAGTGATGAAACAGTCATTGTGTCATAGTCCCACCAACTGCTTTGGACAAAGGGCCGAATGGGGGAAGGCAGAGGCCTTTTCTTTTCCACCTTGATGTTTTAGTTTTCTATTCACACAGTTGGCTCCAGCCAGAGGAAGGACAGAATAGGGCTAAGCTGGATGCCGGGACCTGGGCTTGGCCTTCAAGGCTGTTGGGGTCCCAGGTGGACATAGATAGGGCCCCTGACAAACGGGAACTGGGTCAAGGGACCCCAGCATTTGAACTGGTGCCTGAACACTGGCCAGGAGGACTCGGGCCAAGTCTGGAGGCCTTTTCTGATTGGGCCTTACTATTGTCTTAGCCTTGAATAGACCCCACAGGCCCTGCTCCCAGGCACTCCCACCTGCTCCCCTCAAAGTCCCCTGAAAGGTAACCACAGAGCCGGAAGTGGGAGGAGTAAATGCCTGGTTACAACCCTAAAGGGCTATGTCACTTCTGCCGGTCAGCTGCAAGGGGCTTCGTGTCTAATAAATCTTTGAGTCACCAAAACAAAGTGAGTAAAACCCATGTTTTTAAATACAAAATAACACATCATAAAAAGAACTATAAGGACAAATTAATTTCTGACTTTTTTGTGAGTAAAGTTCTAAATAATCGGAAATGTCAGATTATTAAAATATTTCCAAAAATGTTCGCAGCAAAAAATCTCTCATGAAGAGAGGATTGCTGGGGTGGGGCTGGGGCACCTACCCCTGGACTGGCCCAGGGCTCCAAGTAGTTACTCAGTAAACCATGCCGGATGGACTGCTGATGGAGTCTGAGTTTTTCCCTGGAAACAACATGTCGTCGGGCTCCAGCCAGAGGGAATGCAATTCACTTGGGCCCCTGAGTGGGCAACAATGAAGGCCACCACAGGGTGAGTCATGGGGCCTAGGGACACTGCTGTCCAGCCCCCCACATCTTCAAGGACAGCAGAAGGGGCAGGGGCCCTCAGCATTAGACATCTGCCTGCCAGAGACAGACTCACAGGGCCTGGAGGGCCACGTGAGCCCCTGCTGTTCGACATCACCAAGGACGGTGTCAGCTCTGTCCTGCGTTCAGACCGAGACGGCCCTGCGAGGAGCGTTCAGTACATGCATCTGGACAGAAGAAACTCTTTCCAGTTTTTGTGGAGTAGGACAATGTTTGGGTTCCTCCAAAGATCTAAGTCCAGTTGTCATGTCTGCACGTAAGAACTTCAGCTTGTCCCTGTGGAACTGTGAGGAATCGAACCATGAAAAAGTGCTAAAGAACCTTAAAACTGTGTGGTGTCTTCACCCTGCGCCTTTGGCCGAGCCCCTAACGGTCATGAAACACTGTGATCCTTGATCAACAAGGATGGAGGAGGAGCCCTCCCCCTAGTTAGTAACAGGAATGCCTGGTCAGAGAGGCCGAGCTTGGCTGATCCCCCCCTTCATTCACTCCCTTGCTCATTCAGCCCCACAGGTCCCCGCTGTCATGGACCCCACGGCCTACGTTGGGTAGACATGAAAATAAGGCAGCATGCGGAGGGGTCGTTGCCCTGGTGGTGGGCTGGCAGGATGGGCCGCTCTGGGCATCCCAGGACAAGCTCTCTCTGCAGGAGGGCGCTAACCAGGCAAGAGGAGCGAGGCCGGAGGGACTGGAGAGAATTGATCTGGGCAGAGGGAACAGTGTGAGCAGCAGCCAGGAGGCTGGGAGTGTATTTGAGAAAAGGAGAAGCCGTGAAGCGAGGGCAAGGGCAGGAAGTCTGGCCCCGGGCTGTGCTTTCAGAGTGGGGCAGCCAGAGCCGTCCCTCCTGCTTAAACATGCAGGTGATCAAACTGTCCCTGAATTCCAGAGAATTCCAAGTCCTGAATGGCCCTCTGGGGACCTCACTCTACTGAGGATGCCGCTGTGGGAACAAGACCTGAAAACAAGACGTAAACTGCGGAGAAGAGAGGTGTCCAGAGTCCCTGGGGCACCTTCGCTGTGTCCTGCCAGAGAAAGGAGCCCTGAAGGCCTGTACCTCTGTGAAAGCAAGCCTTTAGCCAAGAAGAGTGTCAACAGCAGGTCTCCCCAAGATTCTGCAGGTGCTTAAGGGGAAGATGAGTGCTGGGGAGCTGCTTCTCAAAGCCTGTGTTATGGCTGACACACCGGAAACCAGGAGTTGGTCCGAGCAGGGACAGCAGCAAGTTTGAAATTCAGCCCCAGAGGAGAGTCTCCTGCCCCCTCTTGTCCTGCCCTCTCCCGCCTCAGCATAGACAAACCCTGAAGGTCCTTGAAAACCAAGGAATAGCTCTGTGAGTAGGCTCATTTACATTTAATAGGGGCACGAATTGCAGCAATGACTAACCATGGCAACAAGTAATTATATTAAGCTGAAATTAAAAAACAGAATTAAAATTGAACACCTCAGAAACCTTGTTGGCAGTGGGGACAGATTCCAGCAGGGTCGGCTCCATGAGCAGGTCCAGGGCCTGCGCCCAGAGGCACCCACGCTGGGCCTCATTCTGGGCTGTCGCTGTCTTGAAATTCGTGACCACTGTGGACCGATGGGCCTCACTTTTATGGCACTGGACCAGGTTAGAGACTTTGGCTGCCACACCTGGCCCATCCCTCCTTTGAAACGATCTCTTTCCATGCACAGCCCTCCCAGCCCGTTTCCAGCAGACGGTTCACAGCAGCATCTTCTCTTCTCTTGGTTATTATTTGTCTGGCCTTTTAAATGAAGGTATAACCTGCAAACAGCAAAGCTCAAATCACCTTAATCAATCACTTTTTTAGGTAGGGATGGATCCTTGTAAGGTGTTAAACATCTCTGTTCCCCCCGAAAGCTCCCGGTGCAGGCGCTCAGTCAGTTACGCCCACCAGCCACCCCACCCCCAGCACTGCAGGCTCGTCCTTAGCAGGATTTTATCTCAGAAAGATTTTATTTAATTTCCCAACTTCTCTTGGAGGTTATTCAGGTCTTTGGGAATCTAGAAAATGTTAAGGAGACAAATAAAAGATAGAACCATTTTCAATAACTGTGGTTATGGCAAAAACACCCAAAGTTGAAAAAATATCTGAGTCCTTTGGATAACGTAAGACATAATTCTATTTTATGGCCCATGTCTGCAATGAGATCTTTGGGTCTTTTACAGGATGCTTTTAGGGATCCAGAATCATATATTTTTAAAATGATAGATCATCTTTAATTATGTTAATTGTTTCATTAATGTAAACTTGATATAAAGTAGCTTCTTCAAGTGCAGGGCTGAGGAAGGTGAGGAGATTAATGACCTAATCAAGCATTTGGAAGAAACTGGCGTGGGAAGGGCACTCTAAGAACTTTCATTTAAAAACATAATTATATTGATTAGAAAGATGCATTCCTTTGTTTCAGAAACGGATCTTACAGTTTGAGAGCATTTAGCTGAATTGATGGAATTCTTTTTAAAATGTGATCTTCTTGATTGTATAAAATGTAATTTCCAGGCTTTTACTGCAGTAAGAATTGGGTTTCTGGAGCCTTCTGTCATTGTAATATTGATTTGGGAGTGACCACGGGTGTTATTGGAAAGGAAAACTTAGAAATAAGAGAGGTTTCTTTTACGACATTTTAATGGCAGCGCCCACCTTGCTGTAGGGCAGGTGAGTGTGGCCTCCAGGCGCAGGGGTTGAGGGGGAGCCATGGAAGGGGCTGGTGGGGCTCCTGGAGAGATGCGCCCGGACTCCAGCTCCTTCCTCGATATCTTTTTCCAGAGAAAGGAGAGCCTTCCTCCAATTTTTAAAATCTTCCTTGTAGTGTCATATTTATGTTTTGTGGGAGGGCTGAATGTTTCGAAGCAAGTCATTGGAGTTGACAATTAGGGATGAGCTGGGAAGACAATACTCTGAGGTAAAATTCTGGAGCAAGTCCCCAAAGTCCCGCGGCTGACTTCACTGTGTGCCTTCCAAAGCTCAGTCCTTCCATCCTGGGGGTCCCCTCTGTCCTGGTTATTTGTCTGAAGGAAAGACTACCTGGGAGGAAAAAGGCTGCAGGAGTGAAGATGCTTAGGGGCATCGGGAACGATAGCTGGATGAATGCCCAAGGGAGCAAACCCGAAAACAACCGAACCCCCCTGCCCAGGCCGCCTGCGCTCCTGCACCAGGCCCCCGGGGGAAGCACAGAGATGGTCCAGACGCAGGGAAACACTTAGAGACAAGGTGGCAAAACCTGAGGCCCCCAAATTGTAGCTACCTGAACAACTGGAAAAAAGCTACCCTGTCAAATCTGCGGGATTCTCAGGGGAGGACTGCCCCCCTCGATTTGGATTGAAATCTCGGCTGCTGGACAAATAAAAATGCAAAGGACAAAGAAGAGATCAAAGGACTGAAGCAGGTCCCACAGCGGGCGCTGGGACACATGACGGCCTATCGGGCGGGGGCCGGGGCACAGCCGTCATAACCAACATCGGGAAGTTCTCAGAAAAACATTCCTGCAAAGTCACGCCCTTTCCTCCGTAGCCAGCGAGGATGCCGTTCCTGTCACTGTGACGGGGACACTGGATCTGGCCCAAGGCGACAGAATGAAGACAAGGAGGCCCTCGTTCACCCGCCCCGCAGGCCGCCCACCCCACCCCAGACTGGCCGCTGCCAGTCCCATGGCCTCCCTCCCATCCCACCTGAACGTCCCTTGGCTTTGTGTTGGCTCCATCGGCCCGGCAGCCTCAGCGTCGCCGGGGAAGTTGCTGAGAAATGCCTGATCCCAGGCCCACTGGATTAGAAGCTGTGGATTTTGACGAGCCTCCCAGAGGGTGACAATGAACAGTCAAGTCTGAGAACCTCCACCCTGCTGCATTTTAGGGCTGTTAGACCAGTCCACAGCCAAGGAGAAACATCATTGCTCACACAGACAGCTAATTCAAACTTCACAGGATGCGCGGGAACTTGTTTTCTAAGAACTGCGTTATTTAAATAAAAACAAAGCGTATGCTCTCTCTTCCCGGTCTCTAAACCAGGCTCAGCGCTCAGTGCACAACCATAATGCTAAGTGCAGCTCTGAAGCCCTGTGCTGGGCGGCGTCTCCCCGGTGGCTCCTCCCTGGGGTGTCCATGGTGGCAGAGGGTGAGCTCCCCTCCGCAATGCGACACCTTCCTTCTGCTGGACCATTGAGGTGTCTGAAGCAGAGTTCTCGTTGATCAAACAGGAAATGCCGTCTATGGGGTCCAGTATCCTTGCAGGGCCTGAGAAGGACGGGCCCAGACAAAGAGGAATATAACGCTTTCATTTGCTCCAGGCGCCTGCACAGCACTAATCCACAGAGCCTGGCCATAACCACGTAGGAAAGAGCAGGCGGTGGCACTGACATCTCCGTGTGGGGACAGGACCCTGAAGCACGATGGGGACAGGATCTGCCTGGGTATGAGTTTTTGCTGGGGAAGGGGGGGGTCCCACCTTCCACCCAGCATGCTTCTTCCCTGAACCAGACCCAGAACTCGGATGGATTAGCTCAGATACGAGAAGTTTCCATGGGGCCATCTTCTTCCACAGCATTCCAACAGCTGCCAGAGTGAGGGGGGCTTCGCTCCCCCAGCCCGGCTGAGTGTCCCCAGCCTCACGCATCACCCCCAGGCTGTCAGGGTTTCATCAATACTTTGGTATTGCCTATGAGTCTGATGAAGCCAGAGGGATTTAATTAAATAGATGATTGGTCCTGAGAATAGAAATGCAGATGGAAGTGCAATGAATGTGCTTTGTTGTTTGTGGACATTCATCGACTCTAAATGAACAGCCCAGATTGATGTGCGGGTTTAGTCCCTCAGGGTTTTTGCTGTCTGCATTAGAGTGGCCCTCTACAGGGTGATTTCGCCCTTACCCTCAGCCTGGGGACATTGGGCAATGTCTGGAGCTACTCTTGATTGTCACAACCAGGGGAGGGTGCTCTGATATCTTGTGGGTGGAGGCTACTGGTCCCAGTAAACAGTGTCTAGGACAGGCCCCACCATGGAGACTCATCTGGCCCAGGACTGAGAAATGCTGGGCTGTGGCTTTAAGCTGGCAGCTGGCACAATTTTTCAACTTGGCCATACCTTGCAAATCATAATAAAATAACACACCAGAAAAATAGGAGGTAGGAGGTGGGGGTCCCAAGCACTGGGAGCCCAGATGTGTTGATAATTGAAGCCCCTCTTGGCCGGAGGGAGGGTATTCCTTCCAAGGGTTCATTAGCTAATGTCTCTCGGCTGTATTTTGGGGAACCAAGCAACCAATTTATTTTTCGAGCGGAAGTTTAAACCCTAACCTTAGGCAGACTGTATTGAAATATGGATTCGAGGTGAGAATCTCTTGCTGCTCTGGAAGCAGGCTGGCCACCGGCCGAAAGATGCTCACCCTTCTTGCTCTAACAGTTCGGTTCCTTTGGGCAGATTTGTATTGAGCGTCGACACTGTTAACCGCCACGGGACCGCTGGTAGGTGCAGGAGGGGCCCAGGCAAAGCACAAAGCAGGGTGTCAGGGGGACAGTGAGGAGCTGATGAAGGAGAAAGGGGAGAAGCATGGGTGCGGGGAATTCTCTGCGGAGACAGAAACCCTCCAAGGATGCTAGGTTTCTCCCCTGTGTGCAATTACTGCTGTGCCCAGGGGAAAAATCTCTGAAGTCACATGGGCTAGAAATTTCAATGGAACTCAGAGACAGTAGAGTCTATTCTCTTTCCTTCAGCCTGCTCCCCAAGATGCTGGCACCAAAAAGAAAACAAAAGATCTGCAGTGCACAAGCCCCCAGGACCCTGCATCCGGTTTCCCGGTTTCTTAATTGGAGAAATAGAAGTGATGGAGCTGCCTCCTGCCTCTGCCTAAACGAATGGTTGTGGTAAGCTGTGGAAAGCGCACCGGAAGACGCAACTATTCCCGGCCGAAACGGACCGCCTCAGGCTCACCTCATGAAACGCGTCTCCTTTGCTCCCTCTTGTAATCGGATTTTCACGCGCTAACTCTATTAGTGTGAAAATGCCGCCTAAGTGCCCAGGAAGGGGTGCATCATAATGGGAATAACATTTACTATGTCCAGCATGCCTTCCTTTGATCGGGGGTCAGGAAGAAGGCTGGGTGGTTATGGCGCAGCCCTCATGGAAGCCTGGGGCCCACGGGGCGCAGCCAGCCTGAGAGAATTACTCGCCTTTCGAAAGCTGGGCAGAGCCAGAGACTCTCACGTCCAAGTCCCTGCGGCTGGGATGACCCATTTTCTGGGGAGCTCATGTGATGACTTTTGATCCTTACAGCAGTAACTTGGTTCCAGTTGGCTCCTTAATGTTTTACAGAAATAATAAATGCATTTCCAGTACTTTATCTTTGCCCACAAGACGGGTGGAAGGCTCAGGCTGGCGTGGGTCCATGGAGTAGGATATGTACCAGATACTCACCGATTTGGTCTCCCTGTTGGGAAGGACCTCGTCCCAAGGCAGGTAAACAGCAAACAGGAATTTCTCCCCTTGCAGATTACTCACCATCTGCAACAACGTCTTAATCAAACAGACAAACAGACAAGGGGTCAGTAATCTGAGTTTGGTAATTAAATGGAAAAAGAACAGCTTAGCTCAACCGTCGCACAGCAATATATTCTGACATCTAATGATGTATCAGTGAAGGAAGGGGCATGCAAGGGGTGGCGGGGTGGGTGAGACCTTAGCTAGCGGCCCTGGGCCGGTCTCTTTCCAGGGTCTGAGGAAGGGCCCCGTCCAGGTAGGCTGGCTTTCGTCGGCTGGGGTCCCTGTTGGGGCCTTGGGCAGGCGGTCCAGGCAATGTCATCTAAGCAGATTGTAAGACATTCAATGAAAATGAAATGTCTGGGTATTTCCATTTCTTTTAATAAAGGCAAATGTGAAGTTTCCTGAGACGCTTGCCTGGAAAAAGAAATTGGTCTCGGTTTCCAAAGAGGAGGGAGAGGGGAAGTTCTGGTAAAACACCTTGTACCAAGTTTGGTGCTGGCCTTGGGGGAGATGAAATTCCACGGGGGAAATGGGAAGAAAAAAGATACCACCGCCCCTGGGGCTGTCACCTCCACTGCCTCGGGGAGTGGAGGGCTTGACTTTAGGAGCCAGGACTGTCAGGACGTGAGGTTTATCTAAATAATAGGCTTTATCAAATCTGGGAGCAGGGTGAAAGCTGTCACTCTGAGAACGGTTCTCCAGCAATTCTAACTGTTGTCCGCATCCCAGATGCCAACAGCCAACCTAGAGAGTAGGAGCCCCAGGAAGAGTCCCCACAGGTGTCCAGGCGTCCGTAGCTGCAGCCCAATTTGAAGGGCCTTCTGGTTGTCTAGCTTCTCTCATTTTTCCTTCGCCTTCAGAGATAATCACAAAAACAATTTCATTTGTCTTTCATGCTGGGAGAGAGATGTCGGGTTTAACGGCCCTGAACGGCGTTTGCTACCTCGGTGTTTTTCCTGAGAGGGGATTCTATACCTTTTGCCATTGGTGCCTCCCCCAAAGCCCTAGTGACCCTGTTCTCACGGACACTCGCTCCGCTCCCACCCGCCTGGTCTGTGGGCACTGTGCCCGGTGCCCCTGTCCTGACCCTGGGCCAGCCGGCCCCGTTCCCCCGGGGCTGGAATCCCGCTGCCTCCCGTTTTCCAAGCCTGCGCGCAGTAAGCCCGCGTCCCGCGCTCGCGGGTGACTGTGGCGCCAGCTCAGCACTGCGCGGGCCGGGCGGGGCCGGGGAGCAGAGAGGGCTGGAGGGAACCAGATACAAGCAAGCCGCGCGGGGGGGGCTGGGTGCCACTCAGACCATGTCATCTCAGGTCAGGTCTCGTGTCCTGTTCCGCCAGAAGCTCACCTTGACCCTGGGAATTGGCTTCACGGAGTCACTTAGGAAGGCGACCCCAGAAAGCACAGGGAGAGGCTGGAGAGCCGGATGGGAAAGGGAAGGGAGACAACAGCCCGTGTTCAGAGCAGGTCCCACAGGGTGCGAGTGGGGCTGGGAGACGCGGCGGGGCTGCTCGCCTCTCCTGACGGGAGACGCCGGGGTGTCTCCCTCCACACCTCTGCCTGTGGCGGCCTGAACGCCAGCCCCAGGGCCGTGAGCTCTGGGCCCTCAGTGTTCCCTGTGCAGAGCTGAGGGTGTTCAGGTGGTGACCCTGGGCGTGGAGGTGAGCCCGGGGGCAACCACGGCCCTCTCACATTGAAGGACAACCAAACAGTGTTCTTCAAGGCTACTCACTCACAACAAGTGCACAGATTGACTCTTGAAAGAAATGGGTGCCCTCCGCCTCCCTCCCTCCCTGCTTCCCTCCCTGTGGTACACTGTGGCCCAGGTCCGGCTGTCACCTGGGCTCACAGTGGGGAGACCCCATCCCAGCCCTCACTCAGTTCTCTGTTCAACAACTGGGTAGTTAGACCAGAGTGAGTAGTGAATTCCATAGACCTGCAAGAATAGGACCTTCCTGTGAATTTTTAAAATACACATTTTATTCTTAAACAAAGTATCACCAAATATTGTGGGGTTTTGTGTGGGGTTTATTTATAAAAATGCATGTGTGGAAATCACAGGCCTGGGCATGTGTGTCTGTCTCGTGTACCTGTATCTGTGGGGACACCTTTTAGTCCCGGGGACCCCTGTACATCATGGGGGACCGAGGAGTGATTTTCTTTGCCTTTCAAGAGACCTTCTGCCCTTGGAATGCAGGCGCCACTGATCCATCTTTCAGGCAAGTTTAATAACAGCCTGTGAAAGCCCCAGGGGCTCTTTCCCTCCCTAACCTTCCAAACCTTCCAACCGGATTTACAAGTCAAGGAATGCAAGCAATGAATTAATGACCTCTCTAAATACAAGCCCGAAGCAAGAGCACGGAAAGGGGAAGAGAGAGGTTCCCGCATTCCCACCCCCTCACTCCCCACCCCCGCACAGAAAGGTTACGGAGAAATGCCCCTGAATTACCCTCCCTTCCGTTTCAAAGCCCAAACTCCACCTCAGCTCCCATCTTCCAAGAAGACGCCCTCTGCTGGCCTCTCTCTCCTCCGGCGCGCCCGGGGAGAGAACCTCCCGGTCCGCGGGGCACAGCTGAGGACAGCCCCCCTCTCCTCTGCGGGCTCCCCGTTGCCTTCTGGATGCAGACTTCATTGTTTCCGCCCTTCACCCCCAGTCTGGGAAGGTAAATGTGCACACGCCACGTCACGGTGGCGACGCATTTCACCTCCTGGGTCTCCTTCCTTTGGGCTCTACTGTGGTTTCACCAGCGCCATCAGAACCATCCTGCAAACTTCTCAGGGAAATTTAAAAACACAAAACCAAACAGCTTTTCGTGGCTGGTCTACCTGTAAGAGGCCTGGCTCGGGGTGCCTTGACTTCAGGGCAGGACTGGGGAGATGAAATAAGACGAAAGGGAGAAACCCTTACCCCTCTCTGTTCAAGGCCCTGGCTTCACAGATACATGACATAGAAAACCACTTTAAAGACACACTCAGAGGGAAATTGGTGCCAGGTCTTCCCCACGTCACACTACAGTCCGGCTGGCAGGCGAGCCTGAGGCTGAGGCTGAGAGCAGCACCAGCAGTCTGTGGGCTTCGCCCCCTCAGAATGAAAGTTTCGAGCTGTCACAACAGCAGAAAAGTTCCTGGAGCAACAGTTTGTCTAATCTATTGAATCCAGATTCTGTGAACCACAAAAATGTCACCCCAAAGACCATATGCAGAAACACGTTGGCTCGGGACCTCTGACGTGGAAATCAAATGTACAGTGAAGACAGGGAGGCGAGATCTGGGAAAAGCCAGACCCGGAGACATGGCAGCTCCAGGCTGGGGCCCCTTTGGGAAGGGGGTTCGTGCGTCCTGGGCGGGAGGGGCCGCGGCGTCCTCAGTGAAGGACGGTGACTTCTTAAGACTCAAGAATCCCGAGTATTTTTGAATCAACAGAGTTGGAGAGGGCAGGATTTCTGTTTTAATCTGCAGTGTTGCAATGTCGCTTTGTAGCTTTTCCTGTTATCTAACCTTGATAAGTACGTGTCGGGAAGGCTGTGGTCTGCGATGGGAGCTTTGTCACGAAGCAAAGGTCGGTCCTGAGGAACGCCTGCAGCCACAGGGCGAGGAGGGCGTCCAGAGTTCACCCTGATGCAGATGGGCAGGAGACCCTCCACGGGCCGTTCAGGCTGGCGCGACCTACCTGGGAGGGTGGCCGTTCAGGGTGGGGAGGCCTGGCCAGCGGCCGGCTCCAGGGGGCCGCTCTCCTTTTCTTGCTGAAGTCCCTTCACAGTTTGGTCTCTCGTTGCCTTCACTGAATGCGGAAAATGTGCCCACTTCTCAGCTTGTGGTGAGGATCACAGGGAAGGGGTGTGAAGTGTGTTAAGAGCTTGGTTTTCTTAGCAATCCCAGCGATGATTTGAACAACCCCTCCCCTTCATGCCCTGGGGCTGCTGGCCTCCTGGTCCTGACCAGGCTGGTCCTAGAAGCCAGGCTGTGTGTGAACCAGCCACACGGGTGCCGAGGCCGGGAGAGGCAGTGGCTGCTGTGCTGGGCACTTCGCAGGGTCATCTCCTTGAATCCTCACGAGGTAGGGCCTTGCCGTCTTCACGCTGTGGATGGGGAAACTGAGTTACAGAGGAGTTGAAAGATCTCACCTTGGGAAGGGGACTCAAAGCTAGGATTAGAACCACTGTGCCTGCTGTCTCAAATGGTGCCCCTTGGAGCAGCCCCCAGCCACAGGTGACCGCTAACATCTAAATGAACTAAAGTTGAACTTAAAATTCCATTCCTCAGTCACACCAACCACATCGCAAGTGCTCAGTGACCACGCGTGGCCAGTGGCTGCCATGTTGGCAGAACATGTGGAAAGTTCCACTGGAGGGCATGAGTCCTTCCACTTGAAAACAGGGTAAACTGGGTAGTGATCATTCACATGTGAATAGAGAATTGTGGGCTCCCGGAAGGAGCTGCCCAAGCAATTCCCATTAGCCAGGGGGCTGAGATGTCTGTTCCCAGGTCACCCACCGTTTGACAGCCAAGGCCGTGCGGGAGGGGGCGGGTGCGTCGGGCCTGGAGCGGGTCTCGGTGTTGGAAGGCGCCCTCCCCGAGGAGCGCTGAGGGATGAGGCCGGGCAGTGGTGCCAGGCCACCCGCTCAGGCTCTTCCTCCAGTTGGATTTCGGTCTTAAAAGCTGGGGTGTGCCGAGGCAGAGGGCAGGTCTGCGGTGAGCCTAGAAGCTCCAGGCTCTTGTTTGGCTTCTTGTCCTGGCTCAGCCACCAACTTGCTGTGTGACCGTGAGCAGGGCCTTTGACCGTCCGTGCCTCCGCCTGCCCATGTGTAAGTGAGAAAGTGGGCAACCAAGTAGCCCCTGGGAACCCCTCTCGGTCATTATTTATGAGGCAAGGGCAGAGTTTTAAGCAGGAACTAGACAGACATGGCCAGTTTATTGAACGTTTGTAGAAGCCCCTGCCACACACCAAGTTCTCTAAGCAAACCCAGTGTTGAATGAGTGGGTGACTGGGCCACTGAATCCACCTTACAGTGTAGTCCCTAGAAACAGCCCGAGTTGGGGATTTTTTTGCAATGAGGACATGCTCTCCGGGGACACCTGTCACTGTCAGGAAGTCAGCGACGGGCAGGGGAAGGAGCTAGTCAAAGAGGTGAGTGCAGGTGAGTGAGTCTCCAGCCGACCCCACAGGGAATTCTGAAGATTAGTTACTCCAGTTCACTCTCCACCCTGGACCCCAGGCCCCATGGCAGACGGTCGCTGACTGTGGCCATCCGTTCATTCGATAGTTCAACATGGGATGCTCCTGGTGAGGAGGGTGCAGCTCTCAGGCACCTCCAGGCAAGGGGCTCCCATTGCCAATGGGAATCTTCCGCAGGAGGGCACAGGTGTGAGTACTGACAGCTGGGGGATGGGTGGCAGGCAGGTGACAGCGACCTGGGCCATTGTTTCTGTGGCTGAAACAGAAGAGGGGCCATTTCATTCATACCGTGGAACTGTTTTCAAGTACAGGTGTCCTTTGACCCCTTCTGGTCTTTATTGTGGTCCCTCAAATAGCTGCTGTGTCTTCCCCAGGAAGAAGTGAGGCCATCTGGTCCCGTCTTTAGTCAGCGAGCTGACATGAGCACACAGTGGAAAATCCCCTCTCGCTAACCAAGCATGTCCGCGTGGTTCTGAAGCAGCCCATCCCTGAGGGGGGTCAAAGCCTTGGTATTGAGGGGTCCCTACAACACAGAGGCCCTCGTGCACGTGCACTCCGCCTGGTGCAGAACCCCCACTGAGTTTCCCACGTGAGACACGCCCTGTGCACATGATTCCTATCTAATTCGCCCGGTCGGCCCTCCTCATGGGCCAGGGGGGGTGGAAAGAATGTTTCCTTGCCAGACTAGGGAGAAAGGAGATGTTTTGAGAAGACCTACTCTTGTGTTTCATGACCCAAGTAGACTTGTGTCTGTCAACATCGGAGAGGAGCCTCCGGCTTCCACATTCCATCTTCAGGGCCTCAGATGTCTCCAGTCTCTTTGCAGCAGCCAAATTAGGCAGGACAATGATTAGGAAGGCGAGGCGGCATGTGCGTCCCCTCTGTGAGAGTCTGAGTGAGGGCTGGCCCGCTGGGCTCCTCCGTCTGTAGCACGTGTGGGTTGGAGGTAGTGCTGGACCCCGGGCTGGGAATTCAGATGGACCTGAATTCAAAACCTCCACTCTGCCTGTTATTGGCTGGGGGACTTTGGGGAACTGATCTAACCTCCATGCCTCAGTTTCCTCACCTGTCAATAGGAATAACTATATCAGTCTTGCCACAGGACCAGGGGAATTTTTCTTGTGCAGCGTGAATGGTAGTAGAGGCCCTGACCATTGCTAATGACCGTCACGCTGCTGGCTTGTGGTTCTCCGTGGCTCAAAGGCAAAGCCTGAAAGGAGGGTCCTTACTCCTGGACAGCAGTTTATATCATGGGTATTTTCTGGAACTTTCTCATCTGAGGGTACGGACATTTCAGCATCCAGTTAACCTTGGAGCAGAGCCCTCTGCAAAGCAGGGGGTGGGAGACCCCACCTGGGAACTGGGCTTGTCATGTCTCCTGCATGGGAAAGTTTTGGGGTGATTTGGGGGCCAACACAGCTTTCTTGGTGGAAATGCAGCCCCTCCCTGGAGCTGGGCAGCCAAGAGAACACAGGCTTAGGCGGCTCACATGCCTCTCCCTGAGGCCAAGAGGCTGAGAGGTCAGCGGGTGACTCCAGAGCTCAGAGCTCTTGGACGCCAGTCCTCCTGCTGATAAGATGTAAATGATGTAAGATAGTTCCTAGAGATTTGGACTTACAGCATTCCCACGCCAAGCACGGCCTCTCCCAAGTGCTGGAGTCTGTAAGTCTCGGGAGATAAAATAACCTTGCTCCTCTCTTCTTTGGGTTAAGTTTCTTCCATCTTTGGACCTGTTTCTACCTCGCTTCTCAGCTCACATATGTTTGCCTGGATTTAATTAGGATGAAGTGTCCATGATTCACCACGCTCTTTGGCAAACGAAGTAGATTCGTGCAGAAATGAGGGGAGGTGGGAGCCACGCTCGCTCGCAGGCCTGGATCACCTGGGGTGCCTGGCAGATCCGTTTCCGAGGCCCCAAGGCTCCGGGCTGCATGGGAGCTAGCCTTAAGGAGCCCAGTGGGGAAGACGGCCTCCAGGGAGTAGGCGCTGGCTCTCAACCAGGGTTCCCTGCTACAGGAGCGTCAGCATGGTGACTGCAGTCAATCATCGTTTATTGTGCACTTGAGACTTCCTGAGAGGGGAAGAGGGGAATGGCAGAGGTGGTGGGTGGGTCAGTTAGTTGGTTGTGAAATCATTTCACATTGGATGTGCATATGAACACATCACGTGTACGCCTTAAATACATCCCACATTAACTTATCAATCAAACCTCAATAACGCTGGAAAAAAAAATTAAGCCTCTGCTCTCCCTGCAGAAGTCACACCCCACACTTCTGTGCTGCTGACCCATGTAATCCTTCTGCAGGAAGAAGGCCATTAAAACACTTCCAGACACCCATCTAATGGACCCAACGATTGAATCCAACCACGTGCCTCTTTAGCTCAGATATCTTGTCGAAATGTGGCCTAATGAGCATTCGTCTCTTGTTGCAAATGAAATATTTTCAAGGTTGCTCTAATTTGGAGAACACAATTGATGGCCAGCCTTCCGACCTAGCCGGGCGTGGGAGGCTGCGTGTCTGTGACTAAGCACAGGTTCCAGCCAGTGGCAGGGCCACGGATTGCTGACCCAGAGTCCGGTTTGAAAGTGAGGAGGTGCTGTTAGAATCTCTAAATGTAGGAGGATGACACTGGGGAGGTAGCTTTTTTAATTTACCATTTTCCTGAACACATCTTTTTCTGCCCTTGGAGTCAGAAAGTTCTTAGAGGATTCTGAAGCTAATAACGGCGTAAGATGAGGCTGGTCCAGTCCACAGGACGTGGCAGCCACTCTTCTTTTTGAGTTTGGGGAAAAGATCGCCTTGGTGCCTCTTATTTCTCACTCCTGACTTCTTTGGATGGACCTCCCAGTTCCCCACCCCCCTGTGGATAAATGGCTCCATGCATCTGGGTGAAGCCTGGTGTGTCCAGGCTTGGAATTCCAGGGGTGTGCTCAGTGGAGCACCTCCATCCCAGAGAAGACGGCTTGTGGCAAAGCCATTCTCAAGTGCAGGGTCAAAACTGTGGAGACGTGTGATGCCTCCACAGGAAAAAGTTCCCAGGTGACTAGGCATCAAGATCTCCCTAGGCCACCACAATCTGGAGCCCACAGTGCATGCAATGGGCACAACTATCGAGAGTAGGGTGCCAGCTTCAACTCTGGATACAAAAGCAGAAAGACAGTCTGACAGAGACAAGATTATGTGTGTCCCTCTGACACCACACAAACCAATTGCTGGATCCGTAGGGTGGGTTCCTCCCTCCCTCCTTCCTTCCCTTCCTTCCCTTTTCCCTCCTTCTCGGCTGGAGTATTGCAGCTGGTTGTTTATAGCTGAAATAACTGCCTAATTATCCATTTCTCTCTTTGCTTCATAATCCACGGTGTCTCACCTGAGCTAAATGCTTACTCATGCAACACAATAGGAAGTAGAGAAAGCCAAACACGTTCTAAAATTGCCTATTAGGACTCAAGTTTAAAATCACTTCTGGAAGGTTCTGCCTCCTTTCTCTTCACACCGGCTGCCACCCCCTCCTTCAAAGGTCCAGGGCCACGAGCTGAACTTGGACGTCTGCAGAGGCCAGGCCCCGGAGCTCGCTCGGCGCCTTAATTACTTTCTCATCAGAAAAGAGGGCAGAAAAGAGGCACCAAGACATTCTGTGGACATTTTAATTAGGCACCAAAAGACAAGAGCAAATCCCAGATTATTCAAAACCCAGGATGAAATTGCTTGCCCACAATACCTGTTGCTGCTGAAGAAGCCCCAAGGCTAGTGGGGGTGGTGCGCATGGAGTGAGAGGCGCCTCCGGCCCGTCCATGTGCATCAGTCTCACTCTCTAGGAGCCAACACTACTTTCAAAAGATTGTTGTAACCCAGTGGAGAGAAACATGTGTTATTTTCATGTCATGTTAATGTGTTTTTTCCCTTGCCACTAATTATGCTATTTCAAGAAAATAATTGGAATTGGCTAGAAGAAATTAAGAATAGAAACTTGCAAATTATATAACCTAATGAGTCCAACTTTTGGTAATGAACCTAGTTGCTACTTAACACGCATCATCGGGCCCGCATCAAACAGAGGAGCCCTCCTCATTCTTTTCATTCAACTGCACCGTTCTTAATAATTCATAATTAAGGCTGGCCCAGAAATGATAGTCTCCATGGTAATATTGATTTATTTGCTTTTTGCATCTCTGCCAAATGTTGGAAATGACAGAATTCTGAGTCACCAAAGGCGAACGCCATCAACCAAGATCACAGCCTCAAAGGCATAGCATAGAGCTTTACCCAAAGTCCTTCCCTCTGAACTCCCAGGAACGATTAGATAAAACATGGAATGTGGGGCTTATAGGCTCACCCACTGGTCTTACTGTGAGATAGATGAGCTGGGGTGGCTCCTGGGAGGCCAGAAGCTCGTTAAGACGTGTGTCTGTGATGTGACAGCACAGGGCTGACATCTGGAAAGGCCCTGGTCCCCGCCCGCCCCATCTCCAGCTCCCTTTCTGCTCGAGACCACCAGGCCCTGCCTCTGCGGGGACAAGGAGCTGAGCGAGCACAACACTGAGTGTGCCCTGCTTGCTCCGAACTCCTCCCTGAGCCCTTTAATTGCAGATACTATAGACTCGGGGATGTGTGCTATTAACATAGACTCAAAAACCCCTAAATTGCGCTCAAACTGTGACCACTCATTTTGCCTGCTCTTCATAAAAATGTCATTTGCTCAGGCTGCCATGCTCCCCGAAGACCTGCCCTCTGAACCCCGACCTCTGACACCAAAGGCAATGAAGTCAGCTCGGATACGCGGGCCCAGGCAGAGCTGTTCTTCTCAGGGCGTGTGGCAATGAAACAGTGACCCTTACTGTCCAAGTAATAGACTCAATGAAAGTCTCTCTTCAGAGATGCGCCCGGGAGGCGGGCAGAGGAACAGCCTCGGACTTTAAAGGCCTGTAAGGGGGCCGGAAACGAAACCCGGGGCGGCGTCCACACACCTTGAAATGCTGCCTACAAAATCTGACTTTTTCGTGAGCCCTTGAGGATGTTCCGCTGTGGCCCTTCCCTCTCACACCTCCCAGCCGCTGGGCAGCAGTGTTCTGTTGAATGGGGGTCTGACGTGTGCTGAATCACGTACCAGGGGCTTTTAAAAATGGCTAAAATTGTCCAAGGCATCACTTTCCAGATGAAGTTGCTGAAGCATCAGACAGACAAACAGGGTGTCCCACTGGAAAGGCGGGTTCCACTCCCCCCCCCAGGCCAGCGCATAGCCAGGCGTGGCCGCAGTGACGAGCTTTGATAGCAGAGGACAAGCAGACAGGCCCGGTTCGGGTCCAACTGCCACCGGCCAGCTGTGTGACCTTGGCCAGGGTCACTGCCCTCTCTGACCTTCCGTTTCTTTAGCTATAAGATGGGGTGATCCACCTGCTTCGGGGGTTGCTGCGGAATTCAAAGGGGGGGGAGGTGGGAGGGCAGAGGTGCGTGATTAGCCCCGACGCACCCGCCCCTCCCTGGGCCAGCTGTGTGACCTGCAACAAGGTGTTGCCTGTCTGCGCCTCGAGTTCCATATCTATGAAATGGAGGTAACGGCAACATCAGTCCCATGGGGTTGTATTAAGAGAATTGATAGGAAGTGGTTTTTCTTGTTTCTCTTAATGTTTTGTTGAAAAGGATTGTCTTTGCCTTTCCGAGAGGGACTCAACTTACGTCCCTAATGTCATGGGACCTTTGTAGAGCTTCCTGGATGCCCCTGAAATAAATCCTGAAGGACACCAAGATTGTTAAAAATTGCATCCATGGTGTAACTTAAAATAGCATGCGATTCCCAGAAAAATGGAGACAAATGAGATGTTACTCTCAGATAAATGGATGGCAGTGCCTGTGGCTGTCTATGCAGGTCGCACAGTAAGGAAAGAAGCAGGGCACTCTGTTCATTCGCTTAGATACCTGTTGTGCTCCTACTGTGTGCAAAATGGGGTGGAGGGAGCTGCCTGTGGAAGAGATGCCCTCGATCTTCAGGGAGCTCACAACTTAGGGGGGTGATGATACAGCAGGACACTGCATATGTCAGGAGAGGAATGGGGAGAGCTGGGAGCCCAGAGGAGGGGTGACAGGCTTCCTGGGTGCAGGGGAAAGGGTGAGGGACAGACTCAGAGCTAGAGGTGGAGTCTTGGGCAGATGGAGAAGGGGCCAGTCCATTCTGGGCAGAGTTTTTGGGTAGCTGACTCCTATGAGCAGGGAGGTAGAAGAGAGGGTGAGATGGGGGCAAACTCAGGACGAGCCTGAAGACCCGGCTAAGGACTTTGGATCTCCCACTGAGGCCAGGAGCAGTCAACAAGGGCTGGGAACTGGAGCAGGATGCCAGCTCATCTCCACCGTGGAGTGCTCCTTCAGGTGGCATGAAGGGCGGACCAGACAGGGGAGAGACTGAGGCATGAGGCCTTGAGAGGCTGAGAGACCTCTGGATGGGCTGCCCTTGGCGCAGATGGAACGCCCCCTTCTCCCGACTTGGGTACAGGCCAGCAGGTGCCCCTCACCCTCCGATGAGAGAGCACAGAGGGCACAGCGGGCTTCTCCCGCCATCAGCATTCTCCCGACGGTGCTGTGCTGGGAAGTCCAGGGGAGGGGGGCCAGGAGGATGAGCCTTGTTTGTGTGGGAAGAGCCTGAGGACCCAGAGACGATCTGTGGCCCCTTTCTTCCCTCCTCTGAGCTTGACTTTCTGGGACTGAAGAGAAGGGTGAAGAAGCCCTGGTGCAATTGCCCAGGAGTTTCTTGTCTTGTAGGATCCGCCTTGAGGATCCTTGGAAACCACGCCATGGCCCTGGAAAGCGTGGCTGCAGAGAACGGGCGCTGTGCTGATCTACTCAATTCCGCCGACTGAATTAAGCGACAGGAGCATGCGGAGGGCTGTGTGGGTCCCTCTTGGACATGCGGCATTGAAGGTAAGGAACTCGTCCGGGGAAAGATGGGGTGAGCCCCTTCAGTGACCCCAATGTGGCCGCTGACCTCCAAGGGGTCTGCGGAGAGCCTGGTCCCTGTTCCTCTCGCTTCACCTTTTACACTTTCATTTAAAATGCTGTCGGTGGCCTGGCTCAGAGATCTTCGTTTTTCTACTCAAACAGCTTTCTTGAAGTTTGGAAAATAGAAAAACACTCCCCTGGGTGTAAAGGACACACATTTCCAGAACGAGTAACCTGGCAAAGTGAAATTAAAAAGCTGGCTGGAGATGACACAGTTGTCAGGCACAAGTGTTTGGTGAGTAGGATTCTGGGAACCAAGGTCAAAACAAAGTTTCCTCCACCCGTTCACGGGGCCAGGTAGCTGATCGGACTCGGGCTTCCGCTCTCCTCAGGTGCCTGCAACACCTGCTCAGCTTAATATCTGATGCTGTCCTTTCTCCTTCTCTGTCTCCCTCTCCCTCTCTGTCTCCTTCTCCCTGTCTCCCTCTCCCTCTCTGTCTCCCTCTCCCTCTCTGTCTCCCTCTCCCTCTCTGTCTCCCTCTCCCTCTCTGTCTCCCTCTCCCTCTCTGTCTCCCTCTCCCTCTCTGTCTCCCTCTCCCTCTCTGTCTCCTTCTCCCTCTCTGTCTCCCTCTCCCTCTGTTTCTGTCTCCCTCTCCCTCTGTTTCTGTCTCCCTCTCCCTCTCCTCTGCCTCTGGCTCCCTCTCTGCCTCTGGCTCCCTCTCTGTCTCTCTCTCTTCCTCTCTCTTCTCCTCCCTCTTTCTTCCTCTTGTTGAACAAGCAGTCCAAACACACATTTACCATGTATCTCTGAAACAGCTAAGATGTAAAGTGTCAACAACATCTGAAATATTTTTTTAAATCCACAGCATCCAAAGCAACCACCACACAGGGCTGCACACATCTCCGAGTGCACTGTTGCGGGCACTGATGCACCCCACTCACGATGTGGGCCCCTGAGGATGGGCTTGGCTACAACACGGTCACCAATGCCAGATGACAGAGTGACACTTGGAAGGGGAGCGTTTCTCCAGTTCCAGAGGAAATGATGATCCCTCTTGGCACGGAGACGCTTGGATCTCCTTCCTCTCCAGAGGACAGAGCTGAAATGAACATGCAGCTGGGGAGGGAGGGATTTATGACTTCACCGCACATGAGACGTGATGCACATAAGTAGTTAGCACTGGGCTCCTCAAATGGGTGTGGACACTCACCCTCTGGTCCTCAGAAAGCTTTCAAAAGGCAGCTGGATGGGGAGCCAGAGACTTTAGGGGGAAAAGCCTCCCCTGTTTACCAGTTTGATTATTCAGAGGGCAAGTCAAATCACTTTTAAGCCTCATTTGTAAAATGAATTAATACTGCCTACATGTGGTGTCAAGAGTACATGGAGTGTGTAAGTGCAAAGTTACCACATGATGTCTGCCTCATCCATCCATCCATCCATCCATCCATCCATCCATCCATCCATCCATCCATTTATCATCCATCCACCCATCATTCATCCACCCACTCATCTATCCATCTATCCAGCATCCATCCATCCACCCAACCCATCCATCAACCCATTCATCCATCCATCCATCATCCATCCACCCACTCATTAATCCATTCATCCTGGGCCTTGTAGCAGGTTTAGTAGCATCCCTGGCCTCTGTCCACTCTATGCCAATCTTCCCCCTCCCCCCGTTGTGACAATCAAAAATGTCTCCTGGAGGGCAGAGTTGCCCCACCTCCCTTTGAGAACCCCTGAATTAGGGTGCATAGATGTTATGTCATATTATACAGCTCCAAAAGGAGAGGGAGACCTTTGCTGATTTAGAATCCAGGCAGGCCCAGAAGGGGCCCCTTCCTGAGGCAAGGCCCCTGGAATCACCAGCAGACAGCAGAGATGGAGGCCACAAGCATAGCGCCCCTCGTGCTGGTTGGCTTTCCAATTGCAATATGGAGAGACATGAGAAAAGCTGATGAAGTGAGGAAAGGGGCCAGAGCAGTGTACCCTGTATACATTTCACGTGTGCTCTGCAGGGCCTGCTGAGGCCCTCTGGGCCCCGAGAGGCTGCTATGAAGCTGCCATCTCGTCCACCTTCTCGTGGCCCAAGATGTGGGCCAAGGCTCCCTGACGACCAGCCTTGTTTGGGATCAAGCGAGCAACATTGGGCAGCTGTGAATCAGTCATTTAGAAAAGGCCCGCCCTGAGTCGCCCGAAGCCCCAGGATTTCAGTATGCCCAAGTAATTCCAGTTGACATCAAATTAGCAGGTTTTGCCTAAGAGCATTCATTTTTGCAAGTGGTCTTCACTGGTTTTATTTACAAAAACTCAGAGTGGCCCCAAGAAATGGACCAGATTAGCTGGCAGAGCTGTCCATGTTGGAAAAAGTCCGTTTTCACGAATATTGAGTTGACGTCTGCTTTTCCATAAACCCAGGCGTGGGAGACATCAGGCTGAAGGCTGCCACGGCCGTTTTCCATCTCCCTCTCTCTCTTTAATGCGTAAATGTGAAAAGAAAACACATATTTCCTCCGCTATCTGCCCCTCCTGGATCAAGGACTGGAGCTCCGCTTCTTGCTGGCTCAGCTAAAGCTGGGCCCAGACCTGGCCCGCCTGCGAGCCCTGGAATGCAAACCAGGTGGCCCGAGCCCAGCTCTCTCCCCATGTTCTTCCCTCCCCCCAAATGGGGAAAGGGGCCCTCTTAGGTCATAAAAAACGTGGCTTAAAGACAGAACATCTGGCAAGAGCTAACTGTTTAATGGGAAATTCTTCAAGCGTCCTCTGCATGCCAGACCCCCCTCCCCCCCGGGGCAGCTCGGACACCAAGAGATGCTGCAGCCCAACCTGGGAGGCAGGGCACACCAGGACCCGAATTTCAGACCCAGCCTATGCCACGTCTCCAGCTGGGCAAGCCACACACAAACTCCCCTCAGCAGAGCAAGACATGCCCTTGGTTCAGAGCCATGTAGACCCACGTCCAAACTCCAGCTCTGTCGCTGACAGATGCCTGGGACCTTGGGTTGAGCTCCTGCTATGTGGGAACAAGCTGATCTCTCCAGTGGGGTGATTGAGATTTGGAGGAGATGTTTTATTTTTAATTTTTTTTATTTTTAAATCTATCTTTATTGATTTCAGAGAGAGGAAAGGAGAGGGAGAGAGAGAGATAGAAACATCAATGACAAGAGAGTCATTGATTGATCAAGCCCGCAACCTGGGCATGTGCCCAGACCAGGAATTGAACCCCGATCGCCAGATCCTAGGTTGATGCTCAACCCCTGAGCCACGCTTGGCAGGGCTGGAGGGGATATTTTAAAGCATTTAGCACAGGGTCAGGCTTTGCCATGTTGTGACACGTTGTTGTAGCCATTTGTAACACGTGGCCCCTCTCAAGGCCCAGGCTTTGGCACACTGTGACATGGATCAGTGCCCCCTCCCTCTGATAACTCTGTCCCCCTCACCCAGGCCTGGGGGAGCGTAGAGGGGCCTTCCCTGGGAGTGTGGGCACCAGCAGGGAGGAGAAGGCCAAGGACATGCAGGCCCCAGGTCCCAGCAGAGCCATCTGCAGCTGCAAACTTCTCAGAGTCCTTGGATGCAGAGGGATCTCTTTCCACCAGCCTCCTGAGCTGCTCATTCGTGAGGCAACAGCACCCCCTCTGGTCAGAAAGCAGTATTTCCTCTAGAATGTTCTCTGGGGTTTCAGTGTCAGCACCGGAAGAGTAAGACTGAGCGCCAGTTAGTGTGTGGCCTTGCAGGGGCTGGGTCACCCAGGGGAATAAAGCCGCCTATTTCCCTCCCTCATGTTCGTGGGCCTTTGCGGTTCCTTTGTTTCACCGCTGACACCCGCTTATTGTTCCTCCAGAACTTCTGATGATGGGGTGTGGCCCAGAAGTGTCCCCCACATTCATCCTTGTTGACCCCCTTCCCCAGTTCGTCCCAGTTCCCTCTGGGCAGCACTCACTGGACAGTCGTATGTTGCTTGCTCTGACTGCCTGCAGTCCCAGGGCCCGACTGCACCCAGCTGCACTGCCACCTCCTGGGCACAGCACCCCCTCCGGGAAACTGCTGTCCCGTTGGTTTGGAAAAGCCCCAGGGGCTCTGCTTAGTTGTGAAGGACGCCCTGGGCAGCGTCTGAAGGAACAGAAGTACGAGTTCCTTCCTCTTGAGAACCCCAGGGCCCTGGCCAGTCACTGACAGGGACAGCACAGTGGGGTGGCGTGGCTCCTTTAAAATCCAGCTCCGTGACCTCAGGCAGGCCCTGTCACTTCGCAGGGACCCTTTTCTGTCTCAGGGGGGCTTGGAGATGCGGGGCAGAGGGTAGGCGAGTGGCAGCCTTTCCCTGGCTGGCCCCCAGGCCTCACCTCCGGATCCGGCAGGACACTTCCAGCAGCCCAGGACGGCTTTGCTCCCCCGTGACAGCTGGCGGAGAACTGCTGGCCTTCCTTAGCTCTTCAAGGATCGCTATTAGGAAACACCTTAGCAATCATCCCAGGGTGCATCCCAAGTAGAGTATTTTGAAGGCAGTTACCTGAATTTTGTGAATGAAAATGACATGATTCAGGCCCCACAGCACCACACAGGACGGGATAAACATGAAGGCATCCCCCAACAGGCAGCTCACACTTCCACCGCTCCCACACCCCCGGCTCTGTCCCGAAACTCACTGAACGCTCCCAACAATCTGTTTCACAGTTTGAAAAATGGAGGTTCAGAGAGGGTGGGCAGTTTGCCAGGGTCACACAGCACCCGGGACTGGAACACAGGCAGCTCCAGTGCCAGCTCTTAGCTGCTATGCTTTGCGATGATAATTCTCTGTTTATTATGTGGCTTGAAATGTTTTTAATGACTATGTGGGATGGTTCCTATGCATTATCTTTCCAAGTCGTCTCTACAAGAAGGATGCATCATGTCCACTTTACAGATACAGAAACTGAGGCACAGAGAGGTCTCCCCAGCTAGAAATGGCAGAGATGGTTTCCAAAGCAAAGCTTGACGGGCCCCTATGGTCCACTTAGCTTCTAGGTGACATTGCCCTGGGAGACAGTGCAGAGCCCTGGGCCATAGGCTTCTCTCCTTCCCCGCAAACCTCCCACCCCAGAGCCAGCAGCATCCCAAGGCCCTCTTCTGGCTTCAGCTTCGGCTCCTCTTTGAAGCCGAGCACCAGCCTGCCCTCCAGCCCACCCGGATCTTAACCCGGCTTTGCATCAGTGCTCAGATGCGTCAACAGACATTCCACACGGGCCCCTGCGGAGCCTGCTGGCCCCAGCTCGCTCACCGTGCCTCCTGTATGTCTAAAATAGCCCGTGCTGTTACCACAGGCCCGAGATCAATGTCTTAGTCACGGAGCATGCTTTGTGCCCCTGTGATATTCAAAATCACCGGATGGAGTAGGGCTGCTGGGGGGGTGTCGGCACAGGTGTGAGATCCCTATAAGGAGTGAGCGGTCCCGTGGGGAGCCAGAGCAGGGCCTCTCGTGGAAAGACAAACTGGGTGTGATCGGTAACAGAAGGGACAGACAGCAGGGACAGGCTCCGGGGACCATGGTGAGGAGCCTGGGTTTATTCTGAGCTTGTTAAGATGCCACCCGGGGGGAGAAATGGGAGCTGATCTCCGAAGCCCGAGCCCAGGCGTATTCTTAGCTACCTCGGGGCAAGGTCCCCCGTCATGGCCTGTCCCTACCCCAGGTTCTCCCACAGGGCCTGGGCTCTTTGGAACGTGAGGTGGACAGATGACAGGAGGGGCCAGGGGCCAGGAGGTGATCAGGAGAGAGGACAGGCTGTTCACGAATCACCTCGCCTCACACTCAGGAGGCTCTGGGAGGTCAGCTGCATACGCGGAGGATTCAAGATTCAAGGCCACTCTGGTGGTTGCAAAATTGCCCCAGCCTCTACCACCCCAGCCCCCACCTTCGCAATGTGACCTCACTGCCTCTCCCGTGAAGAGGTAGAGTCAACAGGTAGGCTGCCCCCTCTGGCCCTGGGCTGGCCGGAGCCTTCCTGCGGCAGGTCCAACGAGGCAGGAGGGGTTGCGCCAACTCGGAACCCCGGTCTCAGGAGGCATGTGACAATCCACTGTCTCCTGCCTCTGCCACGGGAGGCCCAGGCGAGCCAGCTGGACACCCAGACACGAGCTGGGCCAGCTGAAGCCCCCAGGGCCAGGGCCCCCCAGGAGCCCAGCCCAAAGTGGTAAAGAGGTAAGTAAATGATTGTGGGTTTCAGCCACTGAGTTTTGTGGTGCTTTGTTTCACAGCAGAACTCACTGAGTCCTCCTGAGGGCCCTGGGGTCATGTGCAGAGGACCCCGGGTCACCTCATAGCGCCCACTTCCACCTGCATGAGGTGCCCCCATTTCCTTCACTCCTCCTCCTGGGCCCTCCTGCCATGTCCTTGCCCCAGAACCTCCTTCCTCCACCGTCTCAGGAAACCGAAGGCCAGAGCCACACCCTGGCCCCCCACCTGGGCCCAGGTCCCATCCCACATCCCAGCTTTGCTGGCTTCAGTGGGACCAGTGCAGGCAGACCCCCTGGGGTCCCATCAGACCTCCTTACAGTCCGTGTCCCCCGTTTCCCACCTGGAACACGGGTGCTGTTCAACTGGCGCTTCACGGTGGTTCCCTGGTGCTGCGCGTGGAGTGTGGGTAGCTGCCCCCCTCTCCCGTGGATGCCGCTCATCTTGTATAGACTTAGACGTGCCCACGGACGCAGAAGCAGACATGGAAACGGACACGCATGTAGAGATACATATGGCCAAAGTGAAGTGTAGTTACATTGTCACACGGCCCCGGTTGATAATAGTGGGAAACGATGTCACTGATGATAATGGGGACCGTAGCCAAATAAGCCGCTGTCACGTGCCACGTTCGCTTAGGGAAACTGACGTCAAAGGAGCCTCACCCTGAACACCTTCCTGTGGAGCCATGAAAGGCTCCCGTTGGCCCCAACCGGGGGGAGACTGAGGGACAGCCCTGCGCTTCCTGCCCCCCTGGGGGCCGGGCCTGGTGGTGCTCTGCTGGTTCATGGCCTCGCCCTTGCTGCACCCTCAGGGTAACTGGCAGAGACAGGCCCTGGAGTTATTTGCAGACGAAGAAGCCAAGGTTTAGAGACACCATCATTGATTTAAAATTTGCGCACGTACTAGGTGCCTGGCCCCGGGGACGCAACCGTGAAGGAGAAAAATAAAGTCCCTTCCCCAGCCTCAGAGAGGAAGTAACTTGTTCCAGGCCGCACAGCTCTCAGGGCCTGAGCTGGGACTTGGGCTGGGTCAGCCTGACCTCAGAGGCCTTGCTCTCTTCTAAGAGTCGCCGGCTATGGTCAAGGATCCCTCAAAGGCAGGGACATGGCCATTCACACCTGAGCGGACCCCCAGGTCACAGAGCTGCCCCCTCCTCTGTCTCCCCCGTTCTCTCAGGATCCTGCTCACCTGACTGCAGCCCAGGACCTTCGAGGTCCCGCCTGCTCTTCCGCGAGGCCCACCTAGCCCAGCTCCCTGCAACCAAAGGTGTGCTGAGATACTCGACAGCCCCCACGACCAGCGATCTCCTGGGAAATGAGCCTTGGGTGCTCGGAAGTCACATGCTCCCAAGTCCCCTGAGGTCACGGGGTGGGAGGCGCTCCAGGCACCAAGGGCTGTGCTGTGTTTTTTATTTTTGTTTTCATTTAATTCATAAATATTCCAGTACATTGCACTAGGAAATAAAGAGAGATCTGAGAAGTGAAGCTTGTTGCATACATTACTACTAGCACACTGGTAACCACGATGCTCTAAATCATCAGAGCCAACCGATGCGTACGTGTGTGCATGACATGTACACACTGTGTACATATACATATTTTATTTGAAAGAAAAGCGATATAATTCATGCAATGAGTCAAAACTCATCACATATGTTTAAATTCATGAGTTCATCATGACACCGCTGGTCACCATGCCAGGAGGCAAGGGTAGGTTCCCCCTTGGGAAAGGGGTGGATGAAGAGAGCACCTTCCCTGTGAGGGCTCCCCCAGGGGTGACCACAGAGGCGGAGCTGTGGGGGAAAAGCCCCAAAGTCCTGCTGGGGTCAGTCCTCAGACAGGTGGGGGGGATTTCAGGGACCCCGGCCACCACTCAGGTGGGCCTGAGGCCCAAACAGCAGATTTGATCACCTACATGGCTCTACCAGGGTCTGCACACCTGACCTTCACCCTGTAGTCAGGGCGGCCACAGAATTTGGGGGGCTCTGTGCAACTTGAGAACCTGTGGCCCCTGGTTTAAAAGTAGTCAGATTTCAAAGTGGCAGTGGCAGAGCATTGGAGGGGCCTGGGCCTTCGGTGACTGCCCAGGCCACGCGCCAGTGAGCTGTCCTGTTCCAGGCCACTTCCTTCAGGGGTGAGGCTGGTGACCCCTCAAATGCAAGGCCAGAAAGAGCCTGTTCCCAGGCCCTGCTGGTTCCCCACCCTGGGCTTCAGGGTTAAGAGGCTGCCGGGCCTGTCTTCTGGAGCCACGTGGGAAAGGAAAATATCCACCTGCAGAGACCCACAGAGTTGGGACCCCCAAATCCACAAGCCAGCATCAGAAATCTTCCCTCCATCACTGGAGAGCATGTGTGCCCTGCTCAGGGTCCAGGATCCAGGGCCCATGCTGCTGGGGGCACACAGGGGCAGGAGGAGCCTTGGAGCCAACCCTCCGTCATGGGCCAGCTGGAGTGCTTTCGAGGAGACATCTGTGATAGGGGGTGTCTAATGGCCCTGCCAGCCCGGGGATGCGGATGTCCCGTGCTGAGGGCGTGGAGGCCGGCGGCTGCACCTCGGGCGGGCGGCCCAGCCTCGCCAGGGCGGAGTGGGCAGCACGCGGGGGACAGGCGGGGCATGGACGCACGCGCCACGCAGGCCGTCAGCGAAGACGCCGCCCATCTGCTTCCAATGAACGGAACTGCCTTGCTCGGCTGCTTTCTTAGCTCATAAAAAGCCGTCCTTTTGTTTTCTTAAATGAAGTTAAGAGTTTTTAAGTCACCGCCTGTTGACTTCGGCAATTCACGTAGCCCAAGCTTGAGGCCCAAGTTTCCAAAGTGCCTATGTCGGCCGAAGTGCATGTGCCTAAAGTGGGGCCCCAAAGGCAAACAGGAGTGCTGTTCCCCGAAGACGGTCATCCCGCTGTCCACCAGGCCACGGCTGCGCACCCCTTGGGGGCATCGGGAAAAGCAGGGGCGCTGCCACCGGGAGGCCTGAGGACCTACCTGGGCTTTAAAATCTCCCCAGGTGAGTGTAAGAAGCCGCCAGGCTCAGAGCCCTGGGAGGGTAAAACACTTAGGGACGCGGTCCTGATAACAATGGGGGTGCTCAGGGAAGTCAGGTCTCTGATTCCAGCCCTGACAGAGTGGAGGCTGCTTTAACTCAGCCAAAGTAGGAAACCGTATTATTTCTGTTCTAGTCCGTAATCAGCAATCACTTTATAAATTGTTTTTCAAGGAGTAGGCAATTCGCAGGTTTAAAGAATTAAAAGCTTTCTCCCTGAAATGTGCCCAGATTCCTGATTGGGGAGCGAGCCAGCGTTGCCTGGAGGCAGGGGCGGGATTCGGGCGTCCAGGGGACGCTCCTCTTTGGAGGCCCCGTGAGCGCTCCCAGGCCAGGGCCGAGGAGCCTGCACCTGGAGGCTCCCCGCAAATTCTCGCAGAATGAGCAGCCCTGGCTCCAGAAGGCAGGAGCCGCGAGTCGGGGCTCCTGGAGGCGAGAGGGGCCAGCCCAGGACTCAGGATCAGGATCGGGGCTGTAGCTTAGTCGCTACTTGCTTCTTTCCCCACGTTGCCTGTGACGCGGGCACCTCAGCCTGCGGCTGGCTGTGCAGCCGGTCACGGGGACTGTGGGAGCAGTTTGCTGGCCCAGCCCCAGGTTCTGCTTTAGGAGCCCAGGCTGGGAATAATCCGAGTGTCTCGCTGAGCACAGCCAGGTGCCTGCTTCTCACCTCGCGGCTGGTCCTCAGACAGGGCTCCTGAGTCCCAGCGGCCTCTCGGGGGGATGGTCTCAAACTTGACTATACACTGAATCCCCTCGGAAGCTTTTAGAGTTTTCTGGCTGCCTCCAGGTCAGTTAAATCTGAACCCCTGCGGTGGCAGGAGGTCCTTGAGTCCCAGGTGACTCCACAGGCAGCCACATGGGAGACCTTCAGGGCAGCCAGAGCCGCCGACGGGAGGGACCAGCAGGGGCAGGCAGCCGACCACCCCAGAGGGTGGTGGTTCCTGTGAGGTGCCCTGGAGGGGTCCTGGGGGAGGCTGGGCCCCTCGCTGACCAGGGTGGTGGAGGAAGGTGACATTCCGGCTGGTGGCAATGGGGGAGAGGCCTCAGCGGGGTTGTCAGATAAAACACAGATGCCTGGGAAAATTTGGATTTCAAACCAATAGCACACGTATGTTTTCTCCGCACAGGCCCCAAGCGTGACATGGAATATACTTCACTAAAATATTTACTTGTTGCTCATCTGAAACTCTAGTTGAGCTGGGTGTTCTGTAGTTTTACTTTCAAAATGTGGCAACTCTACAGAGGACCCCCTTAGAAGAGGGGCCCCAGGCCAAGCGGGTGGCTCTGCAGGGAGGGGCCTCGCTGCAGGACAGCGCTGCTCTGAGTGGCACGTCCCCCACCTGGAGAAGGCGCAGGCGAGAGGCTGACATGTGGGGTGAGTGAGGTTCACTTGCTCAGGCTACAAGCACTGGTGGGGGGGACGCGTGTCAGTTCTCTCCGGGGAAGCCCAGGGCTCTGCTCGGGCCCAGGTGAGGTGGGGCCTGCCCCCAGGTGCTGGGGTGCTCACTGTCAGGGACCCCTCCTCACCCTGGCTCCAGGCCTGCAGAGCAGATGCCATACTTCCAGCTACCCTTGAGGGTTGCAGTCTTGGGTTTATTTCGGGAAAGGCCCTGGGTACTGGGGAGAGTGGACAGCCCCTGCCCCAGCTGCCAGCGAGGAACGCTGGGCTGACACCTTGATTTTGGCCTCGTGAGGCCCCAAGCAGAGGACCCAGAGCCCACCAGCACTTCTGACCTACAGAAGCTGTGAAATATAGCAGGTCCTCAGATAATGTCATTTTGTGCACTGTCGCTTCCTTACAATGTTGCTGAGATGCTGTGGGAGCTTACCTCTGGTTGATTCAATTAGCCTAGGGCCCAGTTGGTTTCATTACGCGCTGTTTTGCTTCAAGGCACAGAACCTGTGGGCGACGCTGCGCGGGCACTCGCCGCAGCGGGCGCTGTTCGAGGCTGCGAGTTTGGGGCCTGTCCCACAGCCATGGGAAATGAGCACATGCTTTGAGTCCTTGACTTCTGCTGCGTCTCACTCCACGTCTCTGCTGACGGGATTCTACTGGGCTCACCCAGATAAACCCAGAGAACCCCATTTTGAGGTCTATAGCCTAAATCACACCTGCAAAGTTCCTTCTGCCGTCTCACATAGCATCTTCAGGTTCCAGGGGTTGGGGGGGCCATCTTCGTGGCCATTCTGCCGACCACAGACCTGTAGACAGAGCAGAAATCTCAGCCCAGCTCAGTGGTTTTCCCATGCCTACACTCCCACCCCACCCCAGTCGGCATACAGAACCTTCCAGGGGCCCTGCAGGCTCCTGTGCCCTCACCTGGTCCTCTGTCCTCCCTCAACCCTCAAAGGTGCCCACTATTCTAACTTGTATTAGAAGTTTTTGAAATTTTTAAAGAGGAGCCATACAGTAGGCACATGCCTTTGTCTCTAGTTTCTTCCACTTAACATTATGTCAGTGAGATTCATCCCTGTTCCTGCATGTAGCAGTAATTCACTATTTTTCACTGCTGCATAATATTCCATCACATGAGTAAACCAAAATGTATCCACTCTCTAGAATGGAGACATTCTAGAGGATGTCTGTGGACACTGAGGTTGTCATCTGTTTGGGGTTCCAGTGAGTAATGCTGACACATTCCTTGTTACAAAGAGTTTGAAGGCGGCACATGATAGGAGTGATACAATGTTTCAGAGTTAAGAAGGCAGGTTTTTGTCTCAGGATGCTTGGCATTCTGGTCTCTCTTTTGCTGCTCACTGTCTGTGGCCTTGGGCTGTCCCATGACGTCTCTATGCCCCATTTTCCTCTCTTTACAAAGAATAATAATCCTGCCTGTCTCAAAGGTGAGAATACATTAGTTAAGTGTCTATTGTAAGTAGTCAGAAAATACTGGCTGTAATTATTATGAATCTCAGCACATGACAGAATTGAAAACAGGTAGGGACTTAAAAATGGGCAAGGCAGAACATGGCTAGGGACACACAGCCGACTCAGGGGAGCGTCTTATGCCTGGAACGTGCACACTTCTAAGAAGTGGCCAGAGAGCAGGCTGAAGGCCCGTGCTCTAAAATCACAGCCTGGGGACCCAGGGACACGTGCCCGTGCCAAAGGGGGCTCAGGAAGCTCCAGGAGAAGCCAGATGTGTCTTCCTGGACTGTCATAATTACAGGAAGATTGGAGGGGACTATGATTTTTATTTTTAAGCGAATACACACAGTTTAGAGTAGACTGAAAAATCACTTGCATTTCTAAGATAAAACCAGGGGCTTCAGCAGCATCTGGTGCTTGCTCCCCCCTCTCCGAGCCGCCCCAGGCCCCCTGCTGCATGTGTGTGTGGCTGGGTCACCTCTGCCTTTGGGTGGAAAAGTTGGAGGCTCCACTTTTTGCTCTTGGTGGCCACTAGAGGGCAGCGCCACGCGTCCATAGATTGACAGGTCCCAAAGCAAAGAGAAACAATGTTACCACTCACTGGTTTTTGAGGTTTAGCCTGATCTATTTCTCTCTTTTTAAGAGCTTTATTGAGGCATAATTGATATTATAAAGAGCTCACATATTTCACGCATACAACTTGATGAGTTTGGACACATGCAAACCCCATGAGCCTGTTACCTCCATCAAGGTAGAGACAGGTCACCATCCCCTCCGGTGGCCTCTGCGTTTTCCCAGAAGAGCACTCAGCGGGAGACCTACCCCTCGGCACACTGTGAAGCGCTCCACTCTGCATTCTCTCTCTTCTTTCACACCTGGTACTGGTCACCTGTGTCTCCTCTCCTTTTCTTGGTCAGTCTAGCTAAAGGCTTGTCAACTTCATTGATCTTTCAAAGCATGTTTTCTTGCTTCATTGATTTTTCTGTATTTTTTTAGTTATTTGTTTTCTTAATTTCCATTCTTATTGTTATTGTTTCCTCCTGTCTACATACCTTGGATTTAATTTCTTTTTGTTGTGGTAAAACATACGCAACATAAAATGGACCATTTTAACCTAACGTCTTTAAGTGTCTGTTCTCAGGTATTAAGTACACTCGCATGGTTGTGCAGCCACCACACCGCTCATCTTCCCCAACTGAAATTCTGTCCCCATTAAACACCGACTCCCTCGGCCCCCCTCCCAGCCCCTGGCTCCCTTCCTATTCTCTGTCTCTACCCATCCGCCTCCTCCGGGAAGCTCCCCTAAGTGGGATCCTGCGGGACGTGGCCTTTGGGGCGGGTTGGTTTCGCTGAGCACACGGTCCTCCAGTGGCCTCCGCCTTGCGCGAGTCAGGGTTTCCTTTCTCAGGGTTTCCTTTCGTAAAAGCTGAATGAGACTCACTCGCGCACAGGCCAGGTTTGTTCCCCCATCCCTCCGCCCGAGGACGCCTGGGCGGCTTGTTTCTGAGCTATTATAATGCTGCTCCGAGCACAGGCCTGCAGATAGCCCCGAGGCCCTGCTTTCCCGTCTTTGGGGTTCATAGACGTGGGCTTGCGGGGCCGCATGGTGACTCTGCTTCACGTTTGGAGGAACCGCCGCCGTTTCCCACGGAGGCCGCACCGTTTTGCATCCCTGCCCACAGCGCCCCGGGTTCCGATTTAAGCACATCCCACCAACATCCCTTTTCTTTTTTTATGGACTTTACTGGGGTGACATCAGTTAATAAAATTATATAGGTTTCAGGTGTACAACCCTATAAGGCATCATCTGTATATTGTATGGCGTGGTCACCACCCCAAACGCTTATTTTCTTTCTTTTCTCACAGCAGCCCTCCTGATGGGTGCCGTGGGTTTAACGCGAACTTTCACAGCTCCGCAAGGCAAAGGCCTCGGCATTCGCCACCGGTACAGTCTGCCACTCAATTTTATTGAGACTTCATTTTACTAAACCTTTGAAAAACGATCTTTCTATTAAAAGAAACGATTATATCATCTCATAGTTACAAACTTAAATGTATTTTTTCTTTTTTTATTAAATGTGTTGGGGTGACGGTGGTCAGTATGAACATGCAGGTTTCAGGGGTGCGTTTCTATGTCACAAGGTCTGTGCATTGCGCTGTGTGCCCACCCCTGAGCCACATCTCCTCCCGTCGCCATATATTAGCGCCCGCTTCACCCCCCCGCCCTCTGGCCACCACCACACTGCCGTCTGCGCCCCGACTTCCAATTTTACACCCCACATGAGCGAAGTCGTACGTTCCTTAGCTGTCCCTGACTGACTCGGTTTGCTTAGCATAACATCCTCGAGGGCCATCCACGTGCTTGCAACTGGCAGCACCTCCCCTTTCTCGTGGCTGAGTGGTGTCCACTGTGTGCGTGTCCCACGTCCTCTCCGTCCAGCCCCGTCTCAGGACACTTGGGTGGGCTCCGCGCCCTGGCCACCGTGAGTCATGCCGCAGTAAACTCAGGGGTGCGCGTGTCCTTGTGAACGCATGTTTTCGAGCTTTGCGGGTATGTGCCCAGGAGAGGGATGGCCGGGCCTGTGGTATTTCGAGGGGCCGCCAGGCTGCTGTCCACGGTGGCCGTGCCAGGCCCATTCCCACCAGCAGGGGGGGCTCCCTCCTCCCCACGCCCCCCGCCCTGGTTGTTACTGTCTTGTTGACAACAGACACTCTGGCAGGCGTGAGGTGGCACCTCACGGTAGTTTCCGTTTGCGCTTCCCTACCGCTGGTGCAGTCGGGCATCCCTCCATACCTGTCGTCTGTGCGCACGTCGTCCTGGGGCGGTGTCGGTCAGGTCCCCCGCGCTTTCATTGGATTGTTTGTTTGGTGTTGAGTTGGATGAGTTCTTTATTCTGGAAACTAAGCCTTTGTCGGAGCTTCTGTTCACAAAGCCACCTGCCCCCCGGTTGGCTGCTCTGCGCAGAAGCTTTTCAGTTGGATGTGGTCCCACTCATTGGTTTTTGCCTTTACTTCCCTGGCCTTTGGGGTCAAGTTCATAAAATGTTCCCCATGAGCACGGTCCATAAGCTTGGCGCCTGTGTTCTCCTCTGTGTAACTTACTGCCTCGGGTGCCACGCTCAGGTCTTTGACCACTTGGAGTTGAGCCCTGTGCCTGGGGACAGGCTGTAAGCCCGTCTCGCTCGTTGGCATGTGGCTTCCGGTGCCCCGGCACGTCTATTGAAGAGACTCTTCCTCCAGCGAGTGTCGCTGGCTCCTTTGCTGAATGATCTGCCCGCAGCCGTGTGGTTTCGTGTCCGGGATCTCGCCCGCTCGGCGGGTCCGTGTGTCCGTCTGCGTCGGCACCGCGCTGTTCGGGTCCCCGTAGCTCAGTACGCCTGGAGTCGGGGGGTGCGCAGCCTCCAGCTCCCTTCTTCCCCTCAGGGCTGCTTTGGCTCTTGGGGGTCTTTTGTGGCTCCATGTAAGTCTGATGGCGTCTCATTCTGCTCCTTTAACATGGCGTTGGCATTCGATGGGGACGCCTTGAACCCGTGCGCGGCTTGGGGTCGTGGGGCCGTTTTAACCATGTTGATTCTTCCAGTCCGGGAACACGGGGTATGTTTCCATTTGGGGTTTTTTCAGTCTCTTTTAATACTGTTTGTAGTTTTCAGCATTTAGGTCTTTCCCATTCTTTGTAAAGTTCATTCCTGGGTATTTGACTCTTTTGGTCACAATTACAAAGGGAATTGTTTTTTTCATTTATTTTCTGATGTTCTGTCGTCAGTGTAAGGAAGGCAGTGGGTTTTTGTACATTGATTTTGAATCCTGCAACTTGACCGTATTTATTTATTGTTTCTAATAGTTTTCTGGTGGAGTCTTTGAGGTTTTCTGTGTATAGATTCATGTGGTCCACAAAAAGCTTCTTCCTTCCCCATTTGGATGCCTTTTACGTCCTTCTCTTGCCTATCGCTCGGCTGGGGCCTCGGGCAGCACGTGGACTAGGTGGTGAGAGTGGGCGGCCTTGTCTTGCTCCTGACCCGGGAGGAAAGCGCCCAGGTTTGCACCATCGAGTGTGACGTCGGCTGAGGGTTTATTGCACGTGGTCTTTATTACGTTGAGGTGCTTTCCTTCAGTTCCTATTTTAATGACTGTTTTACTCACAAATGGATGTTGTATCTTATCAAATGCTTGTCCTGCACCTCTTGATAAGATCGTGTGATTTCCACCCTTTCTCTTGCTTCTGTGGTGAGTCACACTGACTGAGTCACGCTGAACCACCCTGTGTCCCTGGGACGACCCCCCCGATCGTCACGGATTATTTTTTGGACGTGCTGCTGAATTCGGTTTCCTAGTATTTTGATTAGGATTTTTGCATCTGTATTTATCAGAGATACTGGTCTGTAGTGGATTTCTGTGTTGTCCTTGCCAGGTTTTGGTGTCAGGGTTATGTTGGCCTCATAAACGTGTTAGAAAGTATCTTCTCCAATTTTCTGGAAGAGTTTGAGAAAGACAGGTTTTAAATCTCCTTTGAATGTTTGGTAGAATTCACTGGGAAGCCATCTGCTCCTGGGCCTTTATTTTTTGGGAGGTTTTTGATGGTTGTTTCAATTTCCTCGCTGCCGATCTATTAGATTTTCCAGTTCTTCATGATTCAGTCCAGGAAGGTTATATATTTCTAGGAACTTATTTATTTCTTCTAGGTTATTGAATTTGGCGGCATATAATATAGTCTTTCATAATATTCTAGTGTGATCCTTTGTGTATCTGTGGTGTCTGTGGTGGCTTCTCCTCTCTCATTTCTGATTTCGTTTATATGGGTCTTTTCCCTTTTCCCCCTAGTGAGTCTAGCCAGGGGCTTGTCAATTTTATTAATCTTTTCAAAGAACTAGCCCTTGGTTTTATTAATTTTTTGTATAGTCTTTTTGTTCTCTATTTCATTCCATTCTGTCTAATTTTTATGATTTCCTTTCTTCGGCTGACTTTGGGCTGCTTTTGTTCTTCTTCTAGATCTTTAAGATGAGACGTTAGGTTGTTTACCTGGGGTTTCCCTTGTTGCTTGAGATAGGCCTGTGATGGTGTAAACTCCCTCTTATTACTGCTTTGGCTGCATCCCAGAAGTTTTGAAACGTAGTATTGTCACTCACATTTGCTTCTATATATCTTTTGATCTCACCTTTTATTTCCTCTTCAACCCGGTCATTTCTTAGTGGAATGTTGTTTAATCTCCATATATTTGTGGGTTTCTTTACTTCCTTTTTGCAGTTGATTTCTAATTTCATCACGGTCAGAGAATACTCTTGGTATAATTTCAATCTTGAATTCGTCCTGCTAGTTCTGTGACCCAGCACGTGGTCTGTCCTTGAGAAGGTTCCATGTGCCCAGGGGAAGAAGGTATAGGCTGATGTTCTGGGACGAAAGGCTCTGTAATGTCAACTATGTCCATTTGGTCTAATGTGTCATTTAAAGCTGATAGTTCTTTATTGATTTTCTGTCTGGTTGGTCTGTCTAGAGCTGTCAATGGAGCATTAAGGTCCCCAACTGTGATTGTGTTTTGACCTGTTTCTCCCTTTAGTTCTGCAAGTACTTGCTTTATGTATTTCGGGGCTCCCTGGTTGGGTGCATATGTATTAAGAAGTGTTATGTCTTCTTGATGTAGTGTCCCCTTTATCAGTATAAAGTGTCCATCTTTGTCTCCTGTTATCTTTGTTGTCTTGAAATCTATTTTGTCAGATATAAGTAAGGCTACACCTGCTGTTCGGCGGATGTTATTTTCTTGGAGAATCATTTCCCACCTTTTCATTTGAACCTACCTTTGTCCTTGCGGCTTAGATGTGTCTCCTGCAGGCAGCACGTGGTTGGGCTTCGGTTTTGATCCACTCTGCTGCTCTCTGCCTCTTTATTGGTGAATTCAGACCATTTACATTTAGGGTAATTATTGATTATGAGGATTGCCTGTGGCCTTTTCATGTTTTGTTTTCTGGTAGCTCCGTGCCTCCGTTGGTTCTTTTACTTTGTACTTCTGTCTGTTGTTTTTGATAGGTGGTGTTTCATACGTCTTTCCTTTGTGTTCCCCTTTTTTAAGCTACGTGTCCTGCTTGGGGATTTTTGTGTGTGGTTACCATTAGGTTTATAAAAGCTAAAGTTACATACATACAGTAGTCATGGGTTTTTGTTTTTTTCATACATCTGATGTTCACCCTCCTTTACCAGTTCAGACCTTCGCCTCCTCCCCTTTTATGTTTTTGTCGTCACAAATTATCCCTGTTTGTGCCGTGAGTTTTTTGGTGATCTTACTGGTAGTGCTGTGACCTTATGTGGTAGAATAACTCTCTTGAGTATTTCCTGCAGTGGAGGTTTTCTGGTGATAAAATCTCTCCGCTTCTGTATGTCTGGGAATGCCTTTATTTCCCCTTCATATTTAAAGGATAATTTTGCTGGATATATTACTCACTGCTGATCATTTCTCTCTTTCAGACATTTGAATATTTGGTTCCACTCTCTTCTGGCTTGTAGAGTTTCTGCTGAGAAGTCGGATGAAATTCTGACCAGGTTTCCTTTGCATCTCACTGCTTTCTTTTCCCTAACTGCTTTCAGAATTTTTTCTTTGTCATTAATTTTTGACAGTTTTAATACAATGTGTCTTGGAGAGGGCCTCTTTGGATTGAGGCCGTAGGTGCTCTGTTTGCTTCTTGGATTTGAGGATCTGGTTCTTTCCATAGGTTTGGGAAGTTTTCACTCAGTATTTGTTTGAATAGACTCTCTGTTCCCTTCTCCCTCTCTTCTTCTTCAGGAATGCCTACTATTCTAATATTGCTTTTTATGATGGGGTCAGAGAGTTCTCGTAGAGCTCTTTCATTTTTCTTTATGCTCAGGTCTCTCTCTTCTTCCCTCAGCATCATTTCCAGATTCATATCTTCAGTATCACTAATTCTTCCCTCCATCTGGTTGGCTGTGTTTTCTATGCTCAGTAGCTCACTCCTAATCTCCTTAATTGCATGCTTCATTTCCAGGATTTCTGATTGGTTCTTTTCTAATGTTTCAATCTCTTTGGTAAAGTACTCCTTTTGTTCATTGATTTATTTTCTGAGTGCACTGAATAGCCTGTATGTATTTTCTTGCATCTCGTTGAATATTTTGAGAACTGCAATCTTGAAATCTCTGTCATTTATATCACATATTTCCATGTGACCCAGCTTGCTTTCTGGGGAGTTTTCATTTTCTTTTTGATCATCCTTGTTACTGTGGTTATTCGTGGTATTTGCTCCTCTCCTTTGTCTAGGCATGAATGTCCCCTCTACAGCAGCTTCCTCTGAAGAGGTCTTTCTACTATTTTCCAGTAGATGGCACTGCATTGCAAGATTTTTTTAACCTCTGTGATCTCCCAGACTTGACCTCCATGGGCTTCTGTAGGACAGCACAGCCAAGCTGCTTGGGGCTGGGGCTTGTTTTGCCCTCACAGTAATGGTGACCCCAGACCAGACCTCTGTGAGGTCCAGCCCCAAGCACCAAACCTGGGGATTGGCTACATAGGGAAACATCGGTTCCACTGCCATAGCTCTTGGTTTATAGATAACATGTTCCAAGACCCAATACTGAGGGCAACGGGAGGCGAGTTTGGGGAGCCCAAGGGGCCACAGGGCTCTATGGTTCCATTTCTTTGTCAGAAACACCCCCACCCTACAGTGGGCAGCTGTTCAGCAGAACCCCGTGGTCCGCCAGGCATCTGCTGGCTCAGTCACTGTTCTTTCCCCTTGCCCTGCTGGGCTGCTCCCTGCAGCGCTTTTCCTCCCAGCTGAAGGAAGTGCCTGCTCCCTCCTGCTTCCTCCCCTCTCCCAGCCATGCCCTGAGCTCCTGGCTTCAGGGCTGCGTCTGCGGGCTGTCTGTCTTTCCTCCCTTCTCACCTCCCCACTTATTCCTGGTTCCCAACCTTTAGATGTTTCAGTGTATGGGCCTCTCAGGTGTGCCTCTGTGTTGAGTAGGGGATTCTTTGTTCAATTATAGTTGCTTAATTTGTTGAAATTTCAGAGGGAGAGGCCAAGGGTACCTCTCATGCCACCATTGCTCTGACATTACTTTAAATGTATTTTTATGGAACACAAGGCACTTCATAAACAGATGGTGACAGTGATCACCAAAGGCTGGAGGTGGGGAACATAGGGACAGATTGGTACAGGGTACAGAGTGTCAGCTCTGAGATGAATGAGGTCTGAGGAGCTCATGTATCCCATGGTGACTATAGTTGATATACTGTCTTGTATAATTGAAATTTGCTAATGTAGTAGGATTAAATGTCCTCACACCTACCCCCCAAAATAAATATGTGAGATGGTAGATATTAAGTAACTAGACAGGAGGAATCCTTTCACAGTGTATACATGTATGAAGTCACCATGAGGTACACTTGAAATACCTTACAATTTTATTTGTCAATTACACCCCAATAAACCAGAAAAAAAGGGAGAAATGGTGCTGAAGTCAAACCACTTGGTGTTGGACAAGAGCTGCCCTATCATGACCCATCAGAGCCTGTGGGCAGTTAAATTTCCAGGAATTTCTAAGCTGCTTGTTAGCATTATTAACAATGAAAAAGTTCAAACTTATAATGAAATAAGTTATATTAAAAAAACAAAATAATTACTAAAAAGCCATCACTTCCTAATTATCCAGCTACAGCTAGTTTGCTGCCATCTGTTCTTGGGGTCCCAGTGTCCACTGTGCTGGTGGGAAGACATTCTGTGGGAAGACTCGTGGTTGCTGCGGGGGGAAGTCAGTCCTCGTTATATTGTTTTGTTGATTGTCAAGAAAGTGATGGGAAATGTTGATGATGCAAATTACCCTTTCCCATGTGTCCTGTTTATAGCGGCTCCATTGTGAATCACACAGAAACCTGGGGAGGAGATTCTCAGGATTTGAAAATTATCTGATTTGGCAAGGAAATTCTCCTGCCATTGTCGAAGGAGTGACATTTTGACACAGGTTTTTGCTATTTCACTTGCGAATCACTAGTTAACAGAAATCAAGATATCAACCGACATTCAGTGGAAACTGTAACTGCTTGTCAGTGATATGAGCTGAACTCTAGCTGAATGGGCTGGCCCTCGAGCTACCATTCACAGCCTGCTGGTGTGACTCCTGTTCCTGTCCGCAGTGGAATTTTAAAAGCTGATGATGAATTTTGCAAGAAATAGAAGCTATGCTGAAGTTACAGGTATATGGAGCTCACAATAGGGTATTGTAGCTGTTACGTGTGGGTTGTTCGCTGCTCACCTTACATCAGTGGAATTGGTAAAGAGCATCACACACGCCCACGCATGCATGCGCCTTGGTCCTCTGGAGGGCCGCTTGTCTGGCCTTGGCCAGTGTGTTTACTCCGTGGCTTCCAGGGCCCACAGGCAGCTGGGCTCCCATGGCTCTCGGAGGGGAGAGCTTCAGAGGGACTGTGGAGGAGCGTAGCCCCGACCTGGGCCCTGCCTGGGAAAGCTGAGCCACCACGTCTGTTTCCCAAATCTGCACATCACACCCTAAGGAAACAATTCCCAAGAGTGGCCCGAACAGTGGGGCCCGTTTGGAGGGACTGGTTTCTGCGTCTGAAGCTCAGGACAGGTATCTCCACTGTGAGTTAAGACTCTAAGGCAGGCTCTGGGAAGCTCCTTATACAAGATCTTACTGCAAAGAACCTGCAGTTACATTTCTCTTGGTGCATTGCTCCCTCCAGAAAACCCACCCAGGGCCCAGGGCCCAGTGCAGGTGTGGGTAGCCCTGCGTCACAGGCAGACGAACCGAAGGTGGTTCTTCAGATGAACTGTGTCGGTGGGGCTCTGGTGGCCACCATCTTGGCACCGTCCCCTCCTGCTCCAGAGCCATGGCACAGTCCCTGAGCCCAGCCTGGACGGGGCTGTCCTATGAGGTCAGCCTGGACCGGGACCAGCTTGCCCTGTGCCCTGGCTCTCCTGATTTGAGCCCAGAATATCCCATGTCCCTGTGGATCTGCTTCCTGTTGCTCCAGGAACAGATGACAAACCCAGTGACTCCAAACAGCACAGACTGTCCTCCTCCAGCTCTGGGCTCAGAGGTCCTGCGTTAGCCCCTGGCTGGAGTCATAGTGTCGCAGGGGCGCCCAGCTGGAAGCTCTGGGGAGGAGTCACAGCCTGGCCTATCCCAGCTCCTGGAAATCGCCTTCCTGCCTCCCTGTCTTCAAAGCCAGCAGATGCAGCCCCTCCAGTCTTTCTCTGGCTCAGACCCTCCCAGGTCCCTCTCACAGGAGCTTTGGCAGGTCCGCTGGGCCAACCTGGATGAGCCAGATGACCTGTCCATCTCAAGGCCAGTCACTTAATCACACTTGTGTAGTCCCTTTGTCACCTGTTCCAGGGACTGGGATGTGAATATGGCGGGGAGCCCTTATGCAGCCAACCACACCCAGGAACCCATCCCACCTTGGACACTGCAGTATGGCTGGTGACCGATCAGGGTCCCACCTTCCCTCCCTCCCCTTGCCGGCCTCATTATTCCCCTACAGCCACCTGTCCCCATGGCTCTGGATGCAGGACACAGCCCTCCTCCTTGACCCCAGATAGCTAGGAGTGTGGGTCCCTATTGACGAGTGACAACTGAATGACACCAGTGTCTTTCACCCATTTAAGGACAGAATGATTCATCTCAACCTGGTGGTGTAACCTTGTGAAAATTAATTAACCTTTTGAGGCCAAAATGGTCTCTGTCAAAAGAGAGGAATAGCCCCTTTTGTGTGGGATGCAGTGACAGGCTGTGCAATCCCTCCCTGGGGGCTGGAAAGGCCCTCCTACACGGGGCAGTGTTTTCATCAAATCCCCAGTTACAGGAGTATTTGCACACTCCATTCATTTCAAAGACAGCTTCTTGGGCTCACAGTGGCTTGTAAATCAGAGCAGCAGGACCAGGACCATTTGGAGCAGGAAAGGGGCTGGCTGCGCCGGAGATGACACGTGGCCAGGAGAAGTGGACCCAGGTGGGGCTGTGGCCTGTGGGATCCTGCTGGGAGAGGACTGGCCAGTGTGTCCTCTGTCCAGTGAGCATAAGTGCTGTCTTCACAGGGTGGTGGGAGAGTGTGACAAGTCCCTGGCACACGATAGCCACCCAATACGTGGAAGCCCATATAGCCATAGCCTATTCACTCAGATGCCCCCTTGAGTCTAGGAGGGTTTCAGAGGGTCCCAGTGGCAGGACAGGAAGGTGGAGAGAGCCTGCAGCGCACCCCTGAGCTCCCAGGCCTGGTGCAGGACTTTGGCAGGAGGGCTGTGGGCCGGCTCAGAGCCTCAGGCCTCTCAGGCTGGGGTCACACGCCCCCAGATTACAAACCCTCAGGGGTCCTTGTCCATGTGTTGAAACTGTGTGAGCTCAAAGGACACACCTGGGGCTCCTTATATCTTATAACCAGAAAATTTTAAATGCCGTCACTTAAGTCATCACAAACACATCTAGAGTGTGGAAACTGAAACATGGCATTTCCATGAATTTTGAAAGATGAAGCAAACTAATTCGGACGTTTAGGCAGGGCACCGAAGCCCTGATGGCAGGGGCTCGACCTGCAGGGCGCGGGGCCTCAGGTGTCACAGACCAGGAAGGGGAAAGTGGAGCCGCACTCTCCGGAGCATCCACCAGAGGGCAGTGTGACCACTTTCCAGGACGGACCATTGTGAGTAGGAACAAAACTCCTGCCCAGCAACAAAACCACTGCTGTTTATATTTTAATTGTTGATATTATCATCATTACTTCCCTCTGCGGTTCCACTATTTGGGTAATTCCCTGCCTTCAATGCTCTTTCTAGTGAGCCAGGCCTTTGAGAACACCCAGGGCAAAGGAGATCGTTTCTGCTGAGGCTGTAGAAAGCCATACGGGACTGTCACTTTCAACTTAAACTGGATACTCTGTAAAACGACCAATGCTTGAGACCATGGGAGCAATCTGTCACCGAGGAACGGATATATGCACAGTCCGCACGGGGGAGTGGATCTACAGATCGAGGCCTGGGACACAGCAGGGCACACTCAGCGGCAAAGAGCACACACCCCGCCGAGCCCAGCTCAGGCCTTGGTTCCCTTTTGCCTTCTCATCTGTGGGATCTCGGCTCAAGGGTTCCTCCACCAGGGAGGCCTCTGGAGGTCAGACCGCTTTGCCTGACACGCTAAAAACCGTTTTTTCTGTCTTTCTGTGCTTTGTCCTAACCTGTGCGATTCTTTGGTTGCCTCTGCAACGCTTGTGAGCACCATGAGGATGGGACTGCGTGTGGTTTGTTCCCAACTGCGTTTCTCGCTCCTTGGCCCACACACGGTGGGTGCTCGCGGACCATGTATCTGCGGGCGCAGGAGTGGGTGGGATGAGTGAAGGAGTGAATGAATGAATGAATGAATGAATTCCACGTCAGCTACTCAACAGCATGCGGTGCTAGGTGGATGGTTCTCTGAGCCTCGGTGATTAGGTTTTAGAACTGGGGACAATTACTGCCAGCTCCCGTCTGCATGGGGAGGAGTGATGTGGCAGCTGAGACGCATGCTGAGCTTGGCACTCTGGTAGCAGACCCTCAGCACAGGCAGTCCATTATTCTTCTCAGTTTCACTGTAATTCTAATTTATTTTTAACCCGTGACTTCTTCTAGCCCATGTAGGTACATACAATAAAGCAACACCCCAGGAATCAGCAGCGAGAAAGGTGAGTGAAGTGTCACATTTCTTTGCGTGGTGCACGCGGTGCCTGCAGCTCTGTGGCTGAGGTGGGCTCTGCGGCTGAGCGCTGGTCTCAGCTCTCCCGCTGCAGCCCAGGGTCCCCGCCACGTCCAGGATTAGGTGAAATTCTGGGCCACAGTGCTGCCACCTCCTGGAGGGTGATAGTAACAGCGAGTATTGGTGTCTGCCCTGTGCCAGCTCTCCTTCGGCGTCCTTCGCTTGGATTCCCCCAATTCATCCTCAACAGCAACGCAGGGTGTTTGGCCCTGTCCACGGCGCCTGTGCAGGTGAGGCGGCCACAGCGGCAGGAGGCTGTGGAATGAGCCCCAACGCCCAGATGTAGAGTGGTTCCACCGCGACAGCCGCGCCCACCGGCTCTCACCGAAACAGACTGTTGAGGCAAATGCAGTCGTATTGTGTGTAGAACACAGATCTCAAGGCATTTCTAAGAAAAACCAGGAATGCCTTCCAAAGGCAAAGCAAGAGGCCTGGAAAGTAAAGCCCCAGGCCCCCAGGTCCCCTCAGGAGACCCTGATGTCTCCTGGGCCTTTAGGAAACATGTTAGAGACTCAAAGTAATTCTAATTTTAAACCTTAAAGCTTTAGACTATAAAGCAGTCTTCGAATTGTGATTTCTCACTGCAGTGGAGGACTGGTATTTTTCTTGTAAAATATACGGTGTCCAAAAGCAATGTACACACACACTGAATAATTATAAAGGCAGTGTTTATTAAAATACATTTTATTTTCATTTAACAGCTATCAGCTATTAAATGTGTATACATTTTTGGGGACACCCTGTCCAAGGTTTTAAAATTCCTCAAGGAATCACTGTACTGCACCTGCAGACACCTGCAGACACCTGCAGACGCCTGCGGGCACCTGCAGACACCTGCGGGCACCTACTAGATGCACGAAGCCAGAAACTCAAGGAAGAAAAAAGCAGAACAAACAGACGAAAGGCAAGAAGGGCCACCCAGATCAACACTGTTGCTTTTAGTGTATTATTATTATTTCCCCACCCACTTGTCCCATCATCATTATCATTATTAATATTTCTCACCCTCACGCTGCCCTGCCCATGGCCGGACAGTGTGTGCCCACTTAGGATCCGACGGACGACCTCCCCGCCTTGCCCTGTTCTTGCCCCTGGCCACGGTCACTAACGAGCCCTCCGCCCAGGGGGCAGGCTCACACCTCCAAGCATTTCTCTCACCTGCCCGGCTGCCTCCACAGTTACGGACGCTCTTTGTTCCCACGCTCACACCTGGTGTCGCCCGATCAGGTGTGACACCGCACCACATGCAGGCGTGTGGTTAATCTCCTGGCCCCCGTGGCCCTTATCCAATCAGAGTGATGACCAGTGTCAGTGTGAAGACCTCCCGCAGCCCCGCATGCGCTGGCCCCCGCCTGACACCGACTCCTGTCGCGTCACGTCGCCAGGCTCCCCTTCACTCAGAGCGGTCAGAGGCCACGGCACCGACGGGAGAGGGCGGCACAGGGGTTGGGGAGGGGGAGGGAGGCAACCGGAACGGATGGGTCAGGGCACGAACGGAGCCCAGGTGGGCTGGAGCACAGGACGGCCTCCGTGAGGTCCTGGCCACACGTCTGGGGGGCAAACGTGTGTCCTCCTCGGTCACTCGGCTGTGCTCTGGGCTTATGCAAGGTCCAGAGACACACCTGCCTCGTCCTTCACATGGAAGCTCTTAGAGTAAAACTTTTAAGATCTATCTCATCCATCATTTATCATTTATCTATCTATCATCTATGTCTATCTATCATCTATCTGTTTATCATCTATGATCTATCATCAATCTATCATTACCTATCAACTTTCTACCACTTTTTGTATTAATAAGAAGTATAATAGAAAACCCCTTAAAATTGAAAAAATAAAAAACAATTCTAGGAGACATTTTGCCTGCAGCTGCCCTGGGTGCTGGGGCCCCGGGCCCCGAGGCGCCTGGTGCACTCGCTCTGTCCTGTTTTGTGTCCCGGCATCTACAAGTCACACAATTTCTTCTTGGGGGAGAAATTGAGACATTCAGATGCAATCCTTCCAATGGCCACTAGAGGGCTTCCCTCTAAAAATAAACCGGGGGGAGGACAAGTAACCCAGATACTCTTGTGGGTTTTGGGTTTAGGTGTTTCTCTGGCTTCCGTAAATGTGTTTGTCTTTTTCACCATCTTCCCCCTTCCCCAGCAACTCCCAGGGTTCGAGTCCCCGCTTCTTGCCGCTGCCCAGGCCTCTCTGCCACCGTCACAGGCCGGGGGTCAAGGCCACTGGGGTGCATCTTCGACCAGGGGACGCAGGAGGTGGTGGTAAGTCTCTTTCCTTTCCAGGCCTTTGACCTGCCGTGGCTGCGCGGCCTCATTTGCCTGGGACAGCCCCAGGTGCACTGGGGGCTGGGGGCACCGAGACGGCACCCGCTCTGCTCTTGCAGGTGCCCGGTTTGTAAGACAGACGATCTGCTCACTCCCCTGGCTCAGCCTCTGGGGTGTGGGCTTCCTTCCCTTCCTGCCTCCCTGCCTCCCTCCTCCTGCTTCTCGGTCCCCCTACCCCAGATGGCTTCTGGGGGACCACCCCTTTGGAGGTGTCAGGAAGGGGAGTGATGGGCATGTCTGAGCCTCAGACACAGCAGGCTGTTTCGGGAGGACACCCACAGGGCAATGGCTCACAGACGGGGGTGGGGCTCTCTGAGGACTGGACATTCAGGGCATAGAAGAGCTAGCCATGGGGACTGTTGGGGGCACGCAGGCGGGGGGGGGGTGCAGAGGGCTGAATCCCAAGTTTGGGGAAAGCCTGGAAAGAGTGCCTCCGCCCTGCTGCTCACCCCAAAGCCCAGCCTGGGGTGTCTTCCTATCAGTGCCCAGGAGAAGCAGGTCTGAGGAGGGCCTGGGTAAGGGGGGGCAGAGCCCCCAGGGGCCTGGGCTATTTCATCCGTCACAGCCACCTGGAGGCTCGGGGGGGGGGCACTGGGCATGGAGCAGGAGCCCCTCGACTGCATGAGCTGCAGGAAAAAGGTGCAGACTCTGCGTGGGAGGGGGGAGGCTGGAACAGAGGTGGAGAGACGGACAGGCAAGAGGAGAGGGGCAGGGCCCAGCTTCCTGTTTCTATTTTGGACCTTCTGTGGAAATGCCTTCAGGCCGCGTGGCCCTGTGTGGCTGTCCCTTGGCAGGCGTCGGCAGTGCATCCACATGTCGTTCCTCCTAGCCTCAGACTCCACACAGGACAGACCCCTCCTAGCCTCGGACTCCGCGCAGGACAGACCCCTCCTAGCCTCGGACTCCGCGCAGGACAGACCCCTCCTAGCCTCGGACTCCGCGCAGGACAGACCACTCGCTACTTACCCATCCCTCTGCCGATGGACAATGGGCTGTTTCCGCTTTTGGGCTATGACAAACAGCCTTTTGTGGGTACGTATGTTGCCACTTCTCTTGGGTATGTATCTACAAGTGGTATATACCTGAAACCTGCAGAGAGGTTTTGAGGAAGCTTAAACTCACCTAAAATACAGCGGACAATGGAAGGGAGAAGAAATGTTGATTGTATATGAAAAGAAATGTGGACACGTATTGACTAGAATGACAAATTGGGTGAGTTTTAGAAAACTCAAAGGGACCCAGTGCCTGCATGTGGCCACTGTAGGCTCTTAACAGCCTTACTGTCAACATCAGATGCCCTCTAAGGGGCGCCTCCAGGAACTGGGGAACCCTGCCCAGGCTTGGCTGCACGCTCCCCAGTGGCCACTGGAGGGCGCCTGGGCCCCTCCCTGAGTCTGAGATTCCTGAAAAGAACGTGGTTTCTAAGAGCTTGTTGCCAGCGCCGCCAGCAGCGCTGACCCGCTGTGCTCACCCCAAGACTTCCCCGGGGGATGCCGGCAGGTTTAGCCCCTTAACCTGAATCAGCACCTGGACCAAAGAGAGAGCAGTGGAGTGTCCCTCAGCTGCAGGCAAATCTCACCCAGAGCAGCGTGGCCCGACCTGGTCTCTGTGGCCACTCGGTGCCCCTGAACCTCTGTCCACCTCTATAAGATGCGGAGAAGCAAGGGCCGGAAGGGCCCACGGGGGGGCATAGGACGGGCACGCAGCCACAGCAGGCGCTCCGGGACGGCCACCATCGCTGTCTGGGTTTGTTTGCCTTTTGACTCAGTGTTTGGGGCCCTTTGGAGAGATTCACAAATTTCAGCAGCAAAGGAGCCCTGAGTCCAGGTGGGGCCTCAGGCTCCTGACGACCCAATGAGATGGGATGGTGCAGAGAGAGGAAAGCGAGTGGGCACGGGGTGGGGCTGGCACGGGGGAGGCACAGGCTGCTCTGAGGGCCCTCGGCGCTGGTCACAGTGCCAGGCTCCTTGCCTCCTGGAGCCCCAGGCCCAGGCCAGGAACCGCAAGGGGTGTGGGTGTGGCCGAGAGCCAGCTCCTGGAGCACGAGTGTCACTGGAAGATTGGACACGTCCTTTCAGTCCCAGAGCGCTGCAGGCTCGCTTGTGTCGCCCCTGACGGGATTGGATGTGGAGGATCTCTGTCGCCAGCTTCCCAAGGGGAAACAGGTTTCCTGAGGCTGCCAGGAGGGAGGCGCACATGCGCGCACACACACAGTCACACACTCGCAGTCACACACACAAACACACACACTCACACACATGCAGTCACACACACATGCTCAGTCACACACACTCACACACACACACTCACACACTCGCAGTCACACACAGTCACACACACACATGCTCATGCACACACACACTCAGTCACACACAGTCACATGCATACATGCTCACAGCCACACACACATGCTCACACTACATACGCAGTCATACACAAACATGCTTACAATCACACACACAGTCACACACACACATGCTCACACTCTCACACACAGTTGCTCAGTGTGCCTTCCCCAGATTCCACCTTCTTTTTCACCATCCCAGCCACTATGAGTAACTTGTGGTGACTTTTTTAAAAAAGAGATTACTTTTCTTTTAAAAAAAATTTATTGAGGTGTAATTCACTCATATGAAATTAAACTTTTTCCAAGTGAACAATTCCAGTGGCATTTCTATGTTCCAAAACATGTTCATTACCCCAAAGTAGAACCCCTATCCTTGTGGTAAGTTTTTAATGGGTTTTTATTAATTATTTGTTGAATGTCTATCTGTGTGGCACTGAGAATTTCAATAGTGTGAGCCTCCATGGACGGGCTTCCCTGACCCATCCTTGGGAACAGAGGCAGCGACTGTGTTGATTGGTCAGACTGGGCCATAGCCTGCCCCCAGCATTAGGGAGGGGCCTTGGCTCCACCACAGTTGGGGAAGGAGCTGCCCAGAGGAAAATGGAACTTTCGTGACCAGTGAGGGGGACAGAGGCTGCAAAACATGTTCATGGACTGTGAGTGGGTCTCGGAGGGCAACGACCAGGGCCAGGGCCTGTCCCCTAAAATCCCAGTGCAGTGATACACTGGACAGACGTGTGGCACTGACTGTGATGTGGTGTGTGACCAACAGAGGGTGTACACAATGCTGGGGACATGGATTTGGGGGAGCCAAATGCATGGGGAGGAGATGCAGGAAGCTGAAGGAAAGGCTGCAGAACAGAGGCAGTGCTTCAGCTGGGTCTTGAAGGATGAGTAGGAGTCCGCCAGGGCATGCCTAATGGGCTGAGCAGAGAGCAAAGGTACTGAGATACTGACTGGGCTTTGAATCCTGACTTCCCCTTCCTAACTTCCCCGAGCAAGCTGCTTCACCTCTCTGAGCCTTGGTTTCCTCTAAAAAGTGGGGGATGACACTAGAGCTGATGGAGGGGGACATAGGATGAAGCTGGGGACAAAGTAGTGGATGTGACAAAATCCCTGCTGTCCGAAGTTTGTAGTTTCTCATCTGTGAGGTGGGGAGGATCGCAGGGCCTCCGACTGTCCGCCCGTTGAAGGAACGTGCGCTCGGCACAGCGCCACCTGGCGGTAGCCGTTAACAATTGTCGTTACTATTGGCGCAAAGTTCTGAAGGTGGTTGAGGTCCGGAGGGAGGTGCTGGGAGCAGGGGCGTGCACCCCAGGAGGGCCGCGGGTGGGTAGGATGCCGCTACATCCCAGAGCCAGCACTGCACCCAGCTGCCATGTGGCCATGGGCAGCCGCTTCCTCCGGCCGGGCACTTCTGCACGTGAAATTGAACAAGATGCACCCCCTGCTGGTGGGGTTGCTGGGCTCCACCGGGAGGACCCCTGGGGCCCTGAGCGGAGCCCCCAGGAAGCTCTCAGCGATGGGGGGTGCTGTCCCTTCGGGCCTCTGAGGACTGTGCCTGTTGCTCTGGTTACCTGGACTTCTCCCGATGACCTTGGTGCTGACTGAGCCCATTTCAGGCCAGGGGCTGACTGTGCGTCAGTCAGCAGGAGCGTTGAGCCCCCCAGACCCCGGAGCCCCTGACCCCTGGTGGAGGGGGGGCTGTGATCGGAGGAAGTACCCAGTGGACTTGGGTTGGGGTACGGCTGGCCCAGCCCTAGTTCTCGCGCTGGTTGGTGGCTGCGCATACAGCACTTATTAAGCTGAATACTTGTTTGATCTTAGTTTTGAAAAAGGCACAAACGCCCATCACTGGCTGAGGAGAGCGCACCAGCGAGCGCAGGCAGCCCGGCGGCCGCAGCGACCGTCAGGGGCCGGGCCCGCGTTTCCCCGCCGAGCGCGCCGGCTCAGAGAGGGCGCGCGGCGGCCCGGGGCCCCACAGCGGCTCTGTGCCGCGCCCCCCCGCCCGCTGTCCCTTTAAGGGGCCGGGCGTCCCCGCCTCTGAGGTCCCGCACCGCGGTCCGCGGCGCCCGGCCGGGTCCGGGGAGATCAAGGTCACCGCGGCGCCCCGGGCGCCCCCGCCGGCGGAGGGGCCGGCCTCTCCTGGCGCCCCGCCCCCGCCCCGCCCCCGCCGGCCCGCGCTCCCGCAGCCCCGGCCCGCGCCCCCGCCCCGCCCGCCGGCCTCCCGCAGCCCCGGCTCCGCGCTGCGCCCGCGGCCGGGACGCGGCCTCCACGGCCCTGCGGCGAGATGCGCGGCCGGGGCGGGGGGCGCGCCCGCTGGCCGGCGCCCGTGCGCTCGCTGCTCCGCGCCTTCGGGGCCCGGGACGCCGCCGCGCGAGGCCCGCAGCCAGGTAAGCGACGCGCGGGGCCCCGCGCCCTGCCCTTGGCCGCTGCGGGTGCCGGGGTGCCCGCTGCTCCCCCGCTGCCTGGCGGGCGCCTCTGGCCGCAGACACGGGAGCGCGCCCTGGCCCGAGCCCGGCCGGGGGCTCGCTGTCCGGGGCCCGGGACCCGCTGCCGGCTGCGTGACCTACGCACATGGCACTTGGCTTCCCTCTGCCTCAGCCTCCGCATCGGTAGGTGGGGCGGGCTTATGCGTGAGTCGTGGGGCGGCAGCGGGACCCCGTAAGCCCTGCTCCCTGCCCGGCGGGAGTTCCACGCACGTCTGTCGCGCGGGCCTCCACCTGCGCGGGCAGAGTGGCCGGGGCCCCGCAGGCAGACACCTGGCACTGGAGCGGGTCCAGCCAGTTAAAGGGACAGGATCTCCAGGGAAAGGTGGGGGAAGCTGGAAAGAGGTGCGGACCCACCTGGCCTGGGGGGGGGAGCTGGGGGTGGGCGGGGCAGAGGCCCCTGGTGAGGAGGCCTAGCCCCCTGGGTGCAGCTGGTGAGCAGCCGGCGACCTGGTGGGTACAGTTGGTGAGCAGCGGGCGACCTGGTGGGTACAGTTGGTGAGCAGCGGGCGACCTGGTGGCAGGAGAGTTAGGCAGGTGTTTCCAGACCTGCGCCTGGTAAGAAGGTCCTGGGGGCACTTGCCCCAGGCCTCACGTGGGCCTGTCCCTGGGCTTCCTGGAATCTGAGTTGCTTCCAGCACCCCCGGTGATTCCGGATCCGGCCAGTCTGGAAACTCTGGTTTCCACAGTCAGTGGTTCTTATCAGTGGCTCCCAGCAGGGGTGACTCTGCCTGTCCCCCTGCCCCCCATTTTTGTTTTTTCACAACTCCCCCGGCTACTCCTGGCATCTATTGGGGAGAAGCCAGGGATGCGGCTGAACATCCTAAGATACCCAGGACAGCCCCTCTGCCCCCAAGAAATAAAGCAGAAGGTCAAGAACGATCTACTGCACCACATCAGGGTGTGGAGGGTGGGAAACCATGCTACACGGAGTCCCAGGGCCCGGAAGGAAGGGGTGCTCCGGTTGCTGGGGCAGCAGGTGGCACTGAGCCGGCTGTGTGCCAGGCTGCTCGCCGTGTCCCGAGGGCCAGCCGCTCACGGCTAAGTTCCTGGGACTCACAAATGGAGCACCCGGGGCTGGCACAGAAGACACGGCGGGCGGCCCTTCTGTTGCCCCCACCAAGTGTGAGACCTTGTGTTGGGCTCCGGGGTACAGCGGTGATCCCAGGACAGGCACCCTCTACTGGGCACGAAGCTCCCTTACCAGGGCCGCCCACAGTGGGTGCACGGAGCTGCCTGCGCCTGCCGTGCTCGGGTCCTGAGCTTGCAGCAGGGTGACTGGGTTGGGTTTTGAGAAAGGACGGTTCACACGCTGCCCTTCAGCAGCTCGGAGACGCACTCAGGGCCACTGCAAGTGTGTGATCTGCCCTGGACATCGGCTCCTGCCACACGTGCTCCTTTCCACGGTTGGGTGTTTTTCAAATAGTTCTGTGGCTTCTGTCTGGGCCCGAGGAGTGGCAGGCTGGGCACAGCTAACCCACTTTGGCCAAGGAGAAAGTGGCCCTTTAGGCGGCGGGTCCTCAGATGTTTATTAATCACTGAAAACGGGGCAGGCGCTGACCTAGATGCTGGGACGTGGGGAGCAAGGAGGTCCACTTCCTGGCCTTGGGAGCTTTTCTTCTAGGTGGGGGGAGGAAGACCACTGACTGGAAGCCAGTAAAATAAAACAAAAAGAGCATTTCTGTAGAGAAATGCTAGGAGGAAGGTAAGGTGAGGCCGGCTGGGGAGGCAGTGATTGAAGATGTGAGATGCTTGGCTGGGTGGCCAGGGAAGGCTTTGCAGAGACTGATGTTTGGCTACAGACCAGTGGGGAGAAGCAGGGAGCCATGTGAGGATGGGAGTGAGAGCATCCCAGCAGGAGGAAGAGCAGGGGCAGAGGCCCTGAGGTGGGAATTGGCTTGGTGGAATTAGGGAGCAGAGAGGGTCATGAGGCTGCAGACCTGGGAGCACAGGGAGGTGGGCGAGTGGCCCTGGACTCCAGGGTAAGCCGTGGGCATTTCACATGCATAGTCCGAGGACTCTGGCAGACTTTAGGCTGAAGGAGTTGCCTCATTTGTTGGATGTGAGAGAAAGCTTATCTGGCATCCTGGGGCAGCAGCTCAGTGGGGAAGGGAGGGGCCTGCTGCTCGGAGTGGGTGGCACAGGAGGGTTAGGTGGCTGAGACAATAGGACCTGCTGGAGCCTTGGGGCCTGAGAGCCAGGATGCCATGGAGGTTTTGTGTCTAAGCCCCTGGAGCGAAGGCTTGGCTGCGAGGAGGGAGGGAGGCTGCTTGTGGGGGAGGGCTTGGTGGGAGGAGGCGGTGCCAGTTCCGAGAGGCCTATTGACATCCTGAGGGTTGTGGAGTGGGCATGTCTGAGTCTGGAGCTCAGGGCAGTGGTTAGCTGGGAGCCTCCCCTCTGAGGTTCCTCAGGATGGTGCTGTCACCTCCAGGAGGTCACTGTAGGGACTGACGCAGAGTGGGGCTCAGTTTCCCGGTTTCAATGTGGCATCAGATAAGACCACAGTCCAAATACCAAATGCTGGTTTGAAGCAAGGGTCCAGGGACCCAGAGTAGAGCCCAGCTATGTGCCCACGACTCTGGGCATTCTGACGGCCTGAACTTGGTGAGGTCCCCTGACCTCTGTCGGCCTATCCCAGGAGGATTTGTCCAGCTGCCACCTGCAGCTTGGCTCCCTGATTCGTGTGCCACTTCCCGGAGTGCTCTGGGTGGGTCCCGATTCCCAGCCGTGGAGGGACTGGCTGCTGCTGTGGCCAGTGCCGCTTTAATTTAGGAACAGTTCACCAGCCGTTCTTCCCAACCCTACTTCTGATTGGAAGCTCTGGCTCGCACTGGGATATTTCTGCACCAAATGAGTTTTTCTTTTTTTTTTTTAATTTTTGGAAGGGAAAGGCGTGATCGATGATATCACGACACATGTCAGCTGATGCTCATAAAAAGTTGTGGCTCTGGGGGCTGTGCGACACAGTTGGCAGGATGCCTGTGTCCCTGGCTCAGCTCAGGGCTGGGCCAGGCTCCCTGAGGGCAGTGGCTCTCAAGACCCTCGTTGGGTCTGTGCTGCCTGATTCTTCTGAAACTGTTATGACCACCAGCTGGACTTGGCAGGCTCCTCCGGTAGCACGTGACTAGACCTATGGAAGCAAAGGGAGCACTTGTCAGCTCAGGAAACTGGGTGTCCCATCCCTGGGGCCCCAGGAACAACAGCCGGCATGCCCTTGTCTGTCCTGGTCTTGGCTGGGTCATGCTGCCCATCTTTGACCCCATCACTGTGGCCTGAGAATGTGGGGAGCTGGATGGCTGAGGCCCAGCTCACAGGCCCCATAGGCCAGGCCTGACACCCCAAAGAAAACCAGGGGGTGCCAGCAGAAGACGGAGAGTGGGTATGGGGCACAGCCAACAGCAACCCGTTTCCAGCTGTGCCCCCACAGTGCGGGGACCCATACCTGTTCTCACCTGACCTGCACATCGGACCGTGGTCTGGGGTCACCTGCTGGCCGCAGCCTCCTCTCTGGACAAGTCCAAGCTGAGTGGAAGGCTGTAAGTCACCTGCCCGGGAGCCTGGCGCGTTTTTCTTGTCACTCGCCCCTCACCCAGGCGTATCTGCCGCCCCGTCACTGTAAGGGCTGCTGTCTGCTGGCAAACTTGGCTGATGGAGGTGGTCGCTCTGTTGGTCCTCATGCGTGGACCACGCCTGACCTACAGTTGGCTCTCCGTAGTCGTTGTCTGTGAATGCGTAACCTGTTCTGTTCAGAATAATTACACAAAGTGTTCCCTGAATACTTTCTCCAAGTGAGAAGTGAAGCCTGCAGACACGGCCGGCATCCCCTGGAGCCCGCTCCCCCCGCCCTCCTTCCTCCTTCCCGAGGCACCTGGCACCCCTCAGGCGTGCCCGCCAGGCTCCTGACACGTGCGCTTGGGGCTCGGTGGGACTGTTTAGGACCCTTTCCTGTAAGTATTTCAAAGGAAGGGCACGTCCTGTTCCGAAACGTCTTGTTTTCATTCAACAGTGTGTCTTAGAGATTTATCTGGGTTAATAGATTCTTCCTAATTGCTTTAGAATATTCCGCTGTCGGTTTAGCCTTTCTGGGCCCGATGCTGTGGGGGTCCTTCTCAGCCCTGCTCCATGGGGGGCAGGCTGGCGTGAGCACCCCCACACGCCTCCTGGGGCATTGGCACAAGCCGTTCTCTGTGGGGTGCGCTCAGACGCGGGGTGCCGGGCACAGAATGACGCACTGTGAGGCTCACTTGGTATTGCTGACCTGTCCCCGCAGCGGCGGCCAGGGTGGCCCTGCCTCTCTGCGCCTTGAATGTTCAGATTCTTGAGTGTGGCCCGTCTTGCAGAATAAAAGTGGAAATTCCTTGGATTAATTTGCATTCCCCTGATTGCTCCAGAGGCTTTTTTGGATGTGAAGTGACCCCTTGGATTTCACTTTCTGCGAGTTGCCTCCCTTCACTTTGCCCGTCTCCCTGCCGGGTTGTTAGTCTTTCTAACTGGTCGGCAGTAGCTATTGATGTGTCCTGGACTCTCGCTGCCTGTTTGCTGCTAATGTTTTTGGTCTCTCTGTGGCTTGTCTTTTGACTTGGTTTATAGTGTCTTTGGTTGAATAGAAGTTGTTTTTTTGAAAAAAGTATAATCAACATGTAATATTATGTTACTTTCAGGTGTATGATGCAATGATTTGCTGTGTGTATATATTGTGAAATGATCACCACAGTAAGTCCAGGTAACATCCATCACCACACAGTGCCACCAATTGTTTTTCTCATAATGAGAACTTTTAAGATCTACTCTCTTAGCAACTTTCAAATATGCAAAACATTACCATTAACTGTAGTTACCATGCTCTGTGTTACATCCCTAAGTTTCACTTTTGATGCAGTAAAATGTACCAGACTTTTTCTTTATGAGTTTGCGTTTTGTGTGTTTTCCGGCCTCAAGTTCAGAGTGAGCACCCTTTCCCGGTTAGCCTGGATGACCTGGTTTTAGGTCTGGGAGTCTCATTTCCTGGGGACCCCTGTGTCAACGTAAGAAACGTCTAAACTGTAGAGAATTTTTGTGAGTTTATTTGAGCCAAACTGACAACAATTGCAGGGAAACAGAATCTCAACGGGTTGAGAAAATGCTCCAGAGAACGGCAGTTTTGCAGTGTATTTTATATGTTAGAGTCCGAGGAGGAGACCGAGGGGGCTGCATGGCACCCAGGGGTGGTAGATTAGGGAGGCGGGAGAAAGCAAAGTGGGGAACCTCTGGGATTGGATACAGAATAAGATGGAGACACACACACCTCTTTTACGCTGAAGGGTGCAGGGCAGTTACATTGACAGTGTACAGAGGTGGTGCTCCCGGAACAAGAGAGCAGTGGGGCCTGTGGGCCCTGCTCTGGGTGTGGGTGGCCCCTGAGGTGTCTGGACAGGAGACTACCCTGGTGTTGCAAAGGTCTGATATCTTAGATGCGGAAAGACAGACAGGCTCACTTCAGGCAAAGGCTGACCTTTGTCAGGGGAGCTGCAGGCCTGGGACAGACCTGCCCAGTTAGGAATTTGTGTGTTCGGGTCAGCCTGCTGGCTGCTTTCGGTGCTGAGCTCGTAAGGCCCACCCTGCTGGCCTCCCCCGAGCTTGTCGAGTTTAGTATGTGGCACCCTTTCCATCTACACCTGAGTCCCAGCAAACCAGGACATTCAGTTGTAACCATGTTTTCTTCTCATGAGAGTGCAGGCCTTTTCTCACGTTTCTTTCCTAATCCACTGTAATTTACTTTCGTGGACAATATGAGAATACAGAGTTTTAATGGGGAGTTCGGCGTACAGTTTATGCTGACATCAGCTTGCCTTCTGGGGTCTGGAATCTGGGTATGTGCCAGGCAGAGGGACCAGGCCCGGCACACACCCTGGGTGCGGGTCTCCAGCAAGCCTGCCCAGGAGACGGCACTTCCCAGGCATTGACCAAGCTGGTGGCTGGAGGAGCTGTCTGTCCCATGTGACTCCACCAGGAGAGGACCAGAAGCTTCCACCTGGCTTCCCCTGGACTTCATCCCATGCACTGTTTTTAATGCTGCTGTCCTCTGTGTCCCTTGGCTGTCATCAGTCACAGCTGTGAGTATGACTGACCTGGGAGTCCTCCCGTGAGCCCCTGAACCCGGGGGACTCGGAGACCCTGCGCAGTAGTGGTCTGCTGACTCACCTGTTAGTGATGCTGCAGAGGTGTGCAAGGTGTGTAGCCCAGGCCTGGCGCATAGTAGGTGCTTTGTAAATCTTGAGGCCTGTCAGAGCCTGAGCAGCAGGTCTGTGGTGGGGGCCCTCCCTTCTCCTCCGGGGGCACAGCAGAGTCACCCCAGGCCCACAGGAGCATCTTCCTTCTTCCCTCCTTCCCTGTCTTGTTCCCTCCCTTCCTCCCTTCCTTCCTGCATCTGTTCTCAGGCACAGCCTCTGGCTTCTCCCCGAAAGAGCAGCGTTTAGCACAAGAACCCCCAAATCTAGCCACACTCTCCTCTCAAATAACGGAGAGTGGGCTTGGGAGGCCCCTGTGTCCTGAGAGCACATCATATTTCTTGGCTGTTTTGAATGATTTGCTCACCACCTGCACAAGTGCGACTTGAGATGGGTGAGTGGGGCCCGCCTGGGCCTCTTCTCCAGTACCGACTCTGTGGGCTTTGCCTTGATGGGCGCCCCCGGCAGCCACCTTCATCTCAGTCAGAGCCGCCTCCGTTCCCAGCTCCTCAGTCCATCCCTGCGTCCCATCTGATTCCTCCCGCCACCGGGGAGGCCACCAGGGAGGCCTGTGTGGATGGTGGCTTACCCCGGGGTAGGAACTGAAAAGAGGCAATGTCCTGGATGAGGTCCCTACTACAACTTAGGGCTGTGCGTCTCCACTTCTGTGTCCCAAACAGCTATGTGACCCGGACATTATCCACCCATACCTGTGACTAAATCTCTAACCCCCGTCGCCGCACGCACTCGGAACGGAGCGCGGGGGTAGTGGAGTCCGGCTATAAATGTCAGTTTCTAGTTTTGTTTTAATGGCTTTGCCATTTGTGCTTTTCCCTGTGATCCGCTGACATTCATGGTAAATTAGCTCAGTTTCTTTCAGTCTTGGTTAAACATCTGGTTGATAAAAAGCTAAGAGGAGACAGTCCTCTTACTTGTAGATGAGAGTGATTTCCAGCGTGGAGAATTGTGGTTGGGGGTAGAACGGAAAACTCTTTAAATATTTCACTGTTGCCGTTTGTGCTGGGTTGTGTGGGAGTCACCACGGTGGGACCGAGGGGAGCACCTGAGATCTCTCTGAGTGGACAGCGGGAGTCATGGGGCCAGTGCCGGCCGCGGGCCAGCTTGGCCTTGGATCTGCTCTTTCCTCTGCCCAGCTGTACGTGCGGTGAGCCCACTGGGCAGATGAGAAAACCGAGGCTCACAGAGCTGGACTGGCCTGCTCAAGGCCACACGGCTGGTGGGCTGAATCTGAACCTGGCCCGAGCCTGGATTCTTAGTCGTTTTGTTCCCCTGCTTCTCGTAAAATTTAATTCCGTTCTCTGCCTTTTATTCTAGAAGGCAGTACTGGCTCTTAGCACCTAATTCGGGGACCCTCATGGATGCCCCCGCTTCGGCTGCGCCTTAGGGCTGCCCACCCTGGGAACGAGGGGCTGGCGGCAGAAAGGAGCCCGCCCCGTGGGTGGGCTGCCGTGGCCGCCCGGCTCCCCCTTCGTTTTGAGGGCTCCTGTGACTGCTGGGCCATCTGGTCATCCAGAAAGGCCACCCGTCCTCAGCCAGCCGAGGAAGCCTTCACAGCAGGGTGGTGCGGTGTCTGCTCAAGTGACAGGGCGGGGCCCTGGGCCATGAGTTCTGTGGGCCACACTGTGCATGTGGACCAGCGGGGCCGGCCCACAGTGACCGCTGGGTACACGTCGGGTGACACCACTGTGACGTGACCTTGCTGCATCAGCTGCTCGAGTTTATGAGGCTGGGGACAGCTGAGTCCTGCTTTGAGGAATCCTGACATTCAAACAGAAACCTTCATCCAACTTATAGAGCCCGTGAATCAATTGGTAATTGTCTGAATTTAATAGTCCTGTGCAGAAATTGTTCCTTTGTTGCGGGTAGCTGTGGGGTACCTTTGAATAAGGGGGTGCTGAGTGCAGTTGCAGGGTATCTGAGTTCTGTCTACTGCTCTGCGTTCCCACCATCCCCGCCCCGGGCCAGCAGCCTCCTCCTCTCTCCCTGTTGAATGCAGTACCCCTTCCGCCCTCCTTGTCTCTCGGCCCCTTATTGCCACCCCCCACTTTATTCTCCTTCCAGTGGCTCCAGAACCTTCTGAGAGAGAAGGTAAATCCACTCTCTTTCTCTCCTGGCTGGAGTCCCTTCTGGGTTTTCCATTCCTCCTAGGATAACTCCACCCTTCTTCCCATGGTTCATGAGGCCCTGTGAGTTATGGGGCCTGCCCTCACCTCATGCTGCTCACTCTGGCTCAGCTCCTCCAACTGCCCAGCGTTTGCTCACCCCAGGGCCTTTGCATGTGCTGTTGCCAGAGTGCTCCTCCCCCTGCGGAATGACTGGCACATACTCTGTGCTCAATGGAGACTCGTTGAAACAGTGAGCCAATGAATCAACGAATGAGTGAGTCAGTCAGCCAAACCCAAAACAGGGCCTTGTGTTCTCCAGGACGTGTCACTGGGATCAAGCCTGGTGGATTCGTGTGGTCTCCAGGCCCATGTCTTTCCGAATGAAGGTTAGCTTCTCACCTGTGCTGAGCATTAAGGTTCTGGCACGAGCCGGAAACACCCCCACCTGGATCTCTGTACCTTCACTCCCTCCTGACAGCCCTCCGGGGCCCATTTTCCTGTCATCCTGGGGCTCCGTTTTATGTCACAGCACGAATGGACACATGGTTCCCCCAAGTAGCCCTTGAAGAGAACCAGGAGTGTAAGGGGTTCCAAACGCTGAGGCATGGATGCTAGTAGTAGTTTCTGTTGCACCCCAGCTCCCTGGATGTGGTCCCCCGCAGGTGACAGAGACCCCTGGCACTGGTATAATATATAGCATGGAGATGGTGAAGGTTCCAGATCTGATTGCCTAAATCATTACTGCCCCCAAGTACGAGACCCCAGCAGATGCGTGGGCTCCAAAGTGCATGGTGGTTTAATGAATTGTGGCCCTGAAAGGGATCCAGCCTCTGTGAAAATACAACACAGCCACATTTTTTATAGGTTTGAACAGGTGGATCCTTGGAATTATCGCTGTAGCTACAGGACTTATGATGTATTTTTAAAGTACTACCTATAAACCGAGTGTTGTGGATTTTCTGTAATTTATGGAGCGGGCGGGAGGCTGTGTGCGAGCCGTAAGACACGCAGCCTGCTGTGTCTGTGAGGGGGCGTTGGTGACAAATCCCGGCTCTGGTGAGTCGATAAGTCCGGCTCTGCCATCTCCTGTGGGAAATGTAAATCTAATAAACATATTAATATGTCCATGTCAAGTTGGAGAAGGTGTTTGGGTGAGACGACTCTTTTCAAACATGAGCTCCCTTCTTTTAGAAGGAGAAGTGCATGGCCGGGGGCCGGGCCACGTGGCGCTGCGGGCGAGGACTGCGAGTGCTGTCCTTTTATTCAGCCGGAGCCTTCTGCTCAAGGAAATGTGTCCTGACCGCCTTCTCCTGGCAAGAACAGAAGCTTTGCTGGGGGGAGGCGATGGTCCCTGTCATTGGCCTCCAGCCCTTTGCCTCTCTTCTGGAGGCTCACACTCCATCAGCCCAGGACGGAGCTGCCCAGGCCCCAGCCCCTTTGTGCGAGCCGGGCCTGCGCAGGGTGGAGGAACGTGGCTGCGGTGTCCGTGTGAGCGCGGGGCGTCCTCATGTCCTGCCACAACGTAGCCACTCGCCCAGGAAGTCGGAGTTCCGCTGATGTTGGACACAGACTTGTCATTCAGAGAAAGCTGCTGTGGTCTCCCCGAGTGGGATGTTCCTCTGGCCAGCTCCCTAGTGGCAGGTTCTTCGCACTTCGTCTGCCTTATTCATACCTCCCTGTGCTTGGATTGTTAGCGCAGGTAAGGGCGGGGTAAGCTGCAAAAACACGGTCATCATTCAGTGCCACCACTGCCACCTCCGGCTCCTCCCCTACCGTCATCATCAAGTCAGTGACTTTTAGGGGGATCCAAAAAGGCATGAGGTCCCTGGCTCTGCCACTTAGGATGGGTTTGATGCAATAGCAGCCCAAGCTCTGGAGCACAGGGCCTGGGCGGGCCTGGGCTGGCCTGGGAGGACCTAGGCAGACCTTGCCCTGCTACCTGGGACAAATAAGAACTTTGCATCTGACTTGCAAAACGTGAATCTAATAGTACCTACCCTGTTTGGTTTTTTTTTAGCATTAGCCACGTTAATTATAAAGTTCTTAGAACAATGTTTGACAAGTGGTGAGAGCTACGCGTTAAGGAAATGAAAATTCAACCAATGATGGCTTAAGCTATAGGATGTTTGCTCCCGTTACAGGACATCTGCAAGGGGCAGGTCCAAGGCCTCCATCCTCAGTTGCTGGCATTTCACAGGGTGGCTGTAGCTCCAGACCCCATAGGACCCTCAAAGGTGGGAAGCGTGCAGGCAGGTGGCTGCATTGGGCACAGTTTCTCCTGTGACCGGCAGAGGGCGCCACTCCCCTCCTTCCCGCCTGCTCAGTGGGAGCGGCTTTGTGTCCACCATGGCCTCGCCTTTCACGTGGAATTCCCGTCCCAGGTTTTGCCCTCTGGTCCCACTCAGTGGGTCCCTAAGAGCTTGGACAGAGACGCCGGCCTGAGTACTTCTTTTTTTGTTTGCAGGTTTATTCTGTTTCTATTGATGGGTGAGGAGAAGCCACACGGCCTGTAGTCTGAGGGAGTGGGAAGCAGCCACCTCAGTGCCCCTGAAAGGTTGGAGGTGACCTGGGCCCTGGGGACTCTGAGCCCTCGCTGCTAGAGCAGAGGTGTCATGTGACAAGACACTCACCATGTGCGTTCATTCATTCAGTCAGCAAATGTTTGTTTTCTGGGTGCCCACAATGTGCTAGGCACCTTCATGAGTGAAGAGACTAGACAGACCCTTGAGCTCACCACGGTGCTGGTGCCGGGGCCCAGGGAGAGAAGTAAGTCGTCTCTAAGAACCAGCCTCACGCCCATGTTGACCAGTCCATAGCCCGCTGCCCTGCACGCTGGGTGCCGTTCAGTGTGTTTGGTTGGAGTGGGACGGGCCTTCAGTAGCTGGAGTGGCCGGAGCTGAAGCCCAGCAGGAGGTGTCCTATGAGAGCCATCACCACGCTGGTTCAGCACCTGCCCCCTCACCCCTGGAATGGCCATCATGGAATGGCCAGGCAGAGGTGACCGTGCTTGTTCCAATATGAGGAATCGAAGGTCCAGAGAGGGGTCACCCAGCCTGCAGCTGGTGCCAGAGGGTCTGTGGGACCCCGGAGCTCGTGCCCCTTCTGTCACCCCTGCCCCATCCTGACGGAGCAGGTGTCCATGAGTCTAGGTGGGTGTGGAGCTGGGGCCACAGCTCATTGGCATCACGTCTAACACCACATGTCCTCTTTTGCCCCATCCTGCCCCCTCTCTGACCGTCTCGGTCCAAGTATCAGACTTGATGGTTACCTTAAGTCCCTGACCCCACATCTCCAGGTAATCATCAAAAAGCAAAAATGTGGGAGTCTCCTTCACTTGGTGTCCCATAATATTTGGAGGCCCATACGTATCAGAGCAGGTGGCAGGATTTGGTGGCTGAATGAGGTTACAGGGGGTGGGTACATTTTATTTATCTATTTCTTGGTCGATAGACATTTAGGTTGTTTCTCTTTTGGGGCCACTATGAAGCCTCATTGGTTCCCGTCATCTTTCCAGAGTGTGCTTCCCAATCAGTCCTGTCTTTTCCAGAGGTCTTGTTGAGGAGGGACAGTTAGTGACATTCACAAAGACCCCTTGAGGTCCCCAGGAGGCTGGGACCCTCCTGCAGGCAGCTGTCTTCTGCCAGCTCTTCCCAGGCCTGGGTGGTCCTGGTCAGGGGTGAATGACTTGGAAGGCTAGATGCAAAGAGACTTTAATTTCTGTTGAGCAGTAGACATGGGGTCACTAATTTTTTTAAATTTAAAACTACTTTTACTGCAGAACATTTCTAAGCCTGAGGAAACTATAATGACTAGCCCCACACCATCACGCTCTAACAAATCACAGTGCTTTGTTAAAGTACATAAAGGGTGTCTCCCCCAAAATGTATGCACACTGTAACAACTAATAGCTCAGTTTTGAAAATGAAAGGCATTTTAATAAATACTGCCCTTTTAATTATTCAGTGTATGTATACATTTTTTTGAGGGACACTATATTTTAAGAAATAATGTTTGTTGTCACTCTTGTCCTCTGCCTCCGCACTCCCCATAAACTCCGAGCAAATGCTGAGTCCTGGCCTTTCTGTGCCTCTACGCCCTGCCCATGCAGTTTGGGGGCGCCTGTGACTGGGGACTGCAGTGTGGACCGCCTGAGGGACAGCAGTGGTTTTAGGTGGAGCACAGACAAGGCAACACAGAGCACTGGCTCCCATAGAAAGTCCTCTGTTCTTTGTCCTGGAAACATTAAGAACACGTCTGTTTGGTGTCTGGATGTCGGAACTCCTCTCCCTCCCCTATTCAGCGTCCTTTTTAACAAAGTGGAGCTCATGGTGGACTCCCCCAGTCCGCACTGTGGTCCTTCCATTGACGACCGGGGGGCGGCCTTTCTGTTGCTGCATGTTTACACGCTTTTAAGTGCAAAGAGTTGGTTTAAAGAAAATGCCCAAGTCAGGAGCGGTGTGGGTGGTGAGTAGGGAAGGCCACCAAGCTGAGGACGGTGAGTGAGTGCAGACAGCTGGTGGCCACGGGTGCCACCTTCCTTCTCTTCTCCTCCTGCAAATGCCCCTGGGCTGCCCTCCCTACCTTGCTGGCCCGTCTCTGCACCTGCTGCTGGCTGGGTGAGCCAAAGCCTTCTCATCGAGATGCGGGAGGGTCCATAATGTGAGGCGGTGGCTTCCGAAACCTCCCTGTGGGGCCAGATCTCAGCAGGGCTGTGGAGCTCAGGGCAGGGGGGCTGCTGAGGACCCTTGGACAGACCCCGGGCTGGGAGCATCGAGTGTATCCCCACCCTGTCACAACCTGGCTTGTGACCTGGCAGGTGCCCTCAGCGCCCTCGGTACCCTCATCTGTCAGATGGGGACTGGTCACTCACACCAGCCCAGGGCTTCGCAGGTCACCACCCAGCATTTGTGGATAAAATGTATTGAGTAAAATGTGTCGCTAGTTTTCTCTTTGTTGTTTCGCTGCATTCATTGTCAACTGTCCTTAAATGTTTTTAGTTGTCTGTTGGTGTGGTGGTGACCACTCCTGGCACTGCCTCCCTCCTGGAACACCCCTGGGAGGTGTTTCTGCATTGTTCGCAGCCGGATCCCTGTGCCTGGTGTGCTACAGGCTCCCTGAGGCTCTCCATGCATATTTTGAATGATTGGCTGACTGACTGATTGAATGAATGAACGAACGCTTTCTCTGGAGGCGACTGCTGCGGAGCCCAAAGCTCTGTGTGGAACAGCATCCGCACTATTTCCCCGCTTCGTGGTCCTGTGTTCGGCCCTTCGTTGGGGTTTCACCTGACACTACCAGGGTGCTCCTCCCGGGCCACAGCCCTGCTTTAGATGCGGTCCAGATATGAAGGAGCCCCCCGGGAAGGACCCGTCCCTTTCCCCTAGGGTTTTTGAGGGCCTGCAACAGGGTCCTGTCACCACCTCTGCACACAGCTGTGGCCTCTGCCCAGCCAGAGACGCGGGCATCGCCTGCGTGTCCCCCACACCACCATCTGGAACTGTGAGCCTGGATCATTGGCACCTGGGAGGACACCTCTGTAAGTGGCAGCCCTAGAGGGTGTCACCTGCCTTGCCTGGCCCATCACTTCATCAAGGCGGCTGGGGAAAGCCCCCGGGAAGGCACCGAGCGCCCCTCCCGCCTCTCCTCCCAGGCTGGGGCTGAGCGCCGGCGGAAGAAGGGGTAGGCAGTGCGGAGGGGCTGAGGGGGGCGGGGAGGAAGCTGGATGGGGGTGCTCCCCCCATGGTGGAGCCTGGGCATGGGGACCCACTGGCCCTCAAGTCCCCAGGAGAGGAAGGGCCCAGGAAGCCAGCTGCCTGGCTGCTGGGGAGATTAGCCCTGCCTCCAAGGGAGGCGCCCTCAGGGTCTCCTCCCCCCTTGGGGAGGGGAGGAAGAAATAGGTGGAAGCAATCTGGGTTCCTGGGCAGCTGGGCTGGGGCGGGGGCTCATAACTCAGGGCCCAGCCCCACCTCCCCCGGCAGCGGTGTGCAGGCAGGTATTGCGACCCCTCCCCACCACCACGCGCCTTCTCACTCCCCTCTCCTGACGTCATGCTCCTCGCGTGGCATGATGGGAGAATCCTAATGTTTTCCAACAGATGCTCCAAGAACAGCTTTCAGATTAAAGCAATTGCAAGAGCAAAGATTCTTCATTTTTCCTTTCATTCTGGGGGGTGGGGGGTGGGGTGGGGGGAGGGAGAGCCCTTAGAAATTCCCGGACATCACCCCTTGCCCCAAGCACGCAATAAACACTGACAAGAAAAAGTTTTTATTTCCTGGTTCAACTTTTTTTTTTTTTTCCTGGAATACAGACCGAAGAATGGGAATAAATGCGAATAAATAACAGAGCGAGGCCGCGCGCCGGGATGCGGGGTGCGGCGGGCTGCGGCCGCGAGGCTATTGTCTCGCCGCCCTGAGCCCCGCGCGGTCCTCCGCGCCTTCCCTTCCCCGCTCTTGCATTTCGCTCTTTAAAAAGGCGCCCCAGCCCCCTGGGCAGTGACCTTGGCCGCCTCGGATGCTCTGATTCTGGCCCCCGCGCCCGCCGGGCCATGGCCGCGTCCGAGGACGGGAGCAGCTGCCTCGTGTCGCGGGGCCGCTCGCAGAGCGACCCCAGCGCCCTCGCCGAGTCGCCAGCCGCCTCCGCGGACGCCCGGGACACCCCAGGTAACGGCGGGCGGGGGGCTGGGCGGGCGGCGGGCGCGCTCCCGGGCGCCGCTCCGCGCCCCGCCTGCGTTCGGGGAGCCCCGGCCAGACCGCGCGCAGGCTCCGCGGTTCGCAGGACCCGTGACGCGGCCGGGGCGCGGGGGCCCCTTTGTCCGGGGGGACCGTTTTCCAGGGGAGCCAGGTGCTCGGCGCCGGCCCCCGAGGGGCTCCCCTTCCTTGGGAGCTGGCCAGCCGGGGGAGGAGGGCAGGCGGGCGCGGAGCTCTGCCCCTCCGGCCGGCTCAGGTGGCCCGGGCCCCGCCCCGGCCGGGCCGCGCCCCGGGGCCGCGAGGGGCTCCCCTGGGCGCGCAGCTCCGCGGGCCGCGCACCTGGGCCCCGCCCGCCGCCGGGACAGGTGTGCGCCCCGAGCGCGGGCGGGAGAGGGGCGCGCGCCCCACGAGCCCATTCCCCTAAATTGCCCGGACGTCGTCCGCTCCCCACCCGCGGCAGCCTCGATTGTTTAGGTGATAAATCTGGTCACAAAGGCGTCTGTGTGTCTTGATTGATTACTTTCCAGAGAGGAAGAAAGGCCTAATAAAGCAGGAGGGGGGTGGGCTGTGCACGCCTCGTCACCATGGAGACGCGGGAAGCAAAGTGATCATTAAATCCTTTCTCCACCAGAAGGCAATTTTCACTTCGCAGGGAGAAGTCAGCTCTGAAATGCAGCTTCAAAAAGAATCAAAGCTGTGTTCCCGCATCAGCCCCACAGGCCCAGGGCCCGGGCTCAGAGAAGTGCCATCTCCTCCCAGACCCTGTTTTGACAATAAGTTGTCCTGCCTCCCTGGGGAGCGTGCTCTCTGAGCGGGGACTCCGCTCCATCCTGGTGGGCACCACAGTCAAGACAGCCCCTGGGGCTGGGTGAGCCGGGTCTGCCCTGGGCCACCCCTTCGGGGAACACAGAGGGGCTTTCTGGTCTAACCACAAAGAAAGACCCATTAGAGGCAGCTCTGTGGGCACCAGAGCCCAATTTGAAATTTTAAACAATAAACCCATTCAAGGCTTGCACGATTTCTTTGTTAGGACTGTTGACACTATCATTCGGTCAAACTAAGGTACCAGCCAGAGGAAATCCCTGGCTTTTCTCTATCTGGGAGGCCAAGTTCATTTCCTTGGCGTTTCAAGCACAGGCTGCCCTAAGCAGACCCTTAAGGCTTAATTAATCCTTGTATTAGGACTCGGGGATTAAGCCCTCGGCACTCGTGTTGGGTTGGTGTTTCTCTGTGTGGTCGACGCGTGGCCACGATCGTTCCAATTATGGAAGCCGAGTGGCTCATCACGAGTGAACCTTCCTGGCTCCTTTTGTCTCCCTGGCAGTCAAAGGAAGCAAACCCGAAAGGGGAAATGACGGGGAGTTTGGCTTTTTGGCCGTCTGTGAGTTGATGCCTCTGTGGGTGGGACGGAGGGCCCGGCAGGTGGCTGGTTGGTTCCTGTCCACCAGGGGAGAGGCGGAAGGGGCCTGGATGCGGTGATTAAACGATGCCGGGGGAGGGGAAACACCTGAGTTAACCCCTGGGTCAAAGGGTCAAAATGGGACCCAGAGAGATGTCTGAGCGGTCGGTCTCCAGTATGTCTAATTCTGTGAGTGGTAGAAC